>NC_138577.1:7955639-8125944 GCF_964289735.1 Phaethon aethereus | reverse complement strand
AACCACCACCAGTTGAGCTAGCACAGGGTACCTGCAGGAGGTGCTCCGGGAAGCCGCAGGAACCGGCTGGGAGGCTTCAGCGGTGCCACGGGCGCTGGCACCCTCCTCGTGCCCACAGAGCCGGGACAGCTGTCGTGCAGGACCACAGCAGCCCCACCAGCAAAGACTCTCCTCAAAGGCACCTCTCCAAAGGGCAGACCAGAGCCCTCTTGGAGCTTGCACGCCACGCGTGTGAACTCGCAGGATCTCCGGACCAAGTGCCACGGGACAGAGCGTGCCTGGCTGCTGAAGAGCAGTGAGGTCAGGGACAGTCACAGCCGCTACCCAGTGACATCACAGGGCTCTCTGGGGCTGCAGCCCTACTGCCGCCCGGCCAGGGAGGCAGATGCCCCAGAGGGGGAAAAGATGGCTTTGTAGGGCATTTGGCATCTTCTCGCGGTCTTGCGGGGGCCGCTGAAGCTCAGGCTGGACAGCTCCTGTGGTGAGAGGCTGCTGGCCCCGAGCACACAGGCCCGCAATGGGCAGCACAGCAAAATGCAGGCGAAGGAGTCCCGTTGACCTCCTCGGTGCAAAAACAGTGACTTGGCTCCTCTGGGGGCTGTCACAGGCCAAGAACTGGACCCTTGCAGCGCAGTGGGAAACACCCAGCCAGCCCTTCCAGAATGGCTGAGGTCAGAAGGGACCTCTGGAGGTCACCTTGTGCAAGGCCCTACTCGATCGCCCCCACAGTCAAGAAGTGTTTCCTGATCGCCAGGAGGAACCTCCTGTCCTCCAGTTTGTGCCCGTTGCCTCTTGTGCTGTCACGGGCCACGGCGGCAAAGAGCCTGACTCCCTCTTCCTTGCAGCCTGCCTTCAAGCTTTTGTTTACATTGACAAGTTCCTGCCCGAGCCTTCTCTGCTTCCTGAACTGGTCATGCAGTTGGACTACGTGGTCCTTGTAGGTCCCGTCCAACCGAACTATTCTATTCTGTTCTGTACTGTTCTATTCTACCCCATTCCCTTCTCTAGTGCAAACAGTCGTAGCTCGCTCAGCCTCTCCTCTGATGGGAGATGCTCCAGCCCTTTTGCCACCTTGGCGGACCTTCGCTGTTCTCTCTCTGGAACGTCCGTGTGTCGCTGGTACTGGGGAGCCCAGCACTGGCCACAGGAATCCCGGCATGGCCTCAGCAAGTGCTGAGTAGGGGGAAGGATGACATCCCTCAACCTGCAGTCTGACTGCCCTCCTCACGCAGCCCATGATACCGTGAGCCTTCTTTGGATCCAGGGCACACGGCTGGCACCACTGGGTGTCCACCAGGACCCCCACGCCTCTTCTGCAGAGCCGTCGAGGGTCAGCTGCAGAAAGGCTGCACGGGGGCTTGCAGGCTGCATGCAGGGGGGTACCGATTCCAGGGCTGGGGGAGGCCTTGCAGCATGCAGGGCAAGAGCCTTTGGAGGTGCCCAGGCGTTATGAGGGTACACTGCTCGGAGGCTCGTGGAAATGTGGGTGGCTCATGATGGGCAGTCCCAGGGAAGGCCTGAGCGTGGGGGGAATGCGGTGGCTGCGGCTGCATGCGGGAGGAAGCAGAGGCCCCATCAGACCTGCCAAAGGGTCTCAGAGAGCTCAATGGGCTGCTGTCCCCATTATGGATAGGAACCCTTTCTGTGCTCCGGTGGCTGACATCCCCCGCAGTAAAACGCCCGCAGTGACCAGGCCTCCAGTGAAACAGAAGCCCAGCTAAAAAGGGGTGCTTGTTTGGTTGGAGTAGCATGACCTCTTGGGGAGAGCTTCCTCCAAGGTCTCGGCTTTTTAAGAAACGGCTTCTTGTCACCACGGGCACGTCTCTTCTCACTTCAGAAACAGCTTTATTAACCCCTTTTAAAAAACGTAAAGGAACCACCACAGACCGGTGGGTGCTGGAAGGGTCCCCTGGGTGTCTTCTTGTCCCAGCCCTGTGCTCAAGATGGGTGACATAGAGCAGGTGGCTCAGGACCATGTTGACAAGTCATCTGAGTACCTGCAAAGGCGGGGCCCCCCAAATTCTTCCCTTCCGGTGCTGTGCAGCTCGCTGTTCCAGAGGGCCCTGGGGCCACTTCTGCAGAGCTGCTTTGGCGCGTGCCCAGCTTTGGGAGGCAGAGGAGCTGGGCTACTGAGGGACCAGGCACAGCTGGGGTGGGAGGTGCCAGCAGGAGGGCCCGGCAGGGACACGGCTCTCACGGCCCTTGAGTGAGCGGGTCTTCAGCACCCGCAGCCCGGCTGCCGGTCAGGGGGCTTGGGCCGGCCTGCCCCGGAGCTGGGAAGGCTCCCGATGTTTATGGGTCTCTGCTTTCGGGGAGCCCAAAGGGCAGTGGTCGCACCAGCACCACCAGGCCGATGCGCAGGTAGGGTCCGTCGGCGGGGCTGGCTGGGCGCTCCCCCGCAGCCTGCTGGGCTGGGGCGTTGGAGGGCCCTGGAGCTGCCTCCCCCCTCGCCGCTCGGTCCCTCCCCTCAGGCCCCCTTCTCCCCGCTGCGAGCCCGCTGTCGGTGGGCCTGCGGCGCAGGTAGTAACGCCGCTGCGGGGATCTGCTCCGCGCCCCGTTCCTGGCCGCGTTCCTCTGCCGGCGGGTGGACGAGCCGACGACATACTCCCGGTAGTCATCGTCCGCTCTCACCGTGTGCAGGACACGCTCGAAAGGCTGCCTGCAGAGCGGGCACGTCGCTCTCGTGCTGGCCCACCGCCGGATGCAGCCAAAGCAGAAGCGGTGGAAGCACACGGGCACACAGGCTGCATTGCGCATGGTGCCCAGGCAGATGGGGCACGGGGCATCTGCCGCTGCCTCCGACTGCGCTGCCCGCCGCCTCGGGCTGGGGACGGCCCTCCCTGCAGAGCCGCTCTGCTCCGGAGCCCCGTTGGCACCTGATGCCATGCCCTGCCAAAAAAGATGTGCCAAGCGCCTCAGCTTTCGTCGCGCCACGAGCTCGAGAGCAAAGCGTGCAGAAGAAAGCGGTGGCAGGCGGGAGGTCAGGGCCGCCCAAAGGGCCTCCTTGAGGGCTGCAAAGCAGTGTCAGCAGCAGCTTCAGCACGGCGGGACAGCCAGCCTCAAGAGCTGCCCTCCACTCCTGCCTCGGCTCCCCCCAGGCATGTTGCCCCGCAGCGCAAGACCCCCCGGAGCCCTGCGCTCCCTCCCAGACAACCACCACCAGTTGAGCTAGCACAGGGTACCTGCAGGAGGTGCTCCGGGAAGCCGCAGGAACCGGCTGGGAGGCTTCAGCGGTGCCACGGGCGCTGGCACCCTCCTCGTGCCCACAGAGCCGGGACAGCTGTCGTGCAGGACCACAGCAGCCCCACCAGCAAAGACTCTCCTCAAAGGCACCTCTCCAAAGGGCAGACCAGAGCCCTCTTGGAGCTTGCACGCCACGCGTGTGAACTCGCAGGATCTCCGGACCAAGTGCCACGGGACAGAGCGTGCCTGGCTGCTGAAGAGCAGTGAGGTCAGGGACAGTCACAGCCGCTACCCAGTGACATCACAGGGCTCTCTGGGGCTGCAGCCCTACTGCCGCCCGGCCAGGGAGGCAGATGCCCCAGAGGGGGAAAAGATGGCTTTGTAGGGCATTTGGCATCTTCTCGCGGTCTTGCGGGGGCCGCTGAAGCTCAGGCTGGACAGCTCCTGTGGTGAGAGGCTGCTGGCCCCGAGCACACAGGCCCGCAATGGGCAGCACAGCAAAATGCAGGCGAAGGAGTCCCGTTGACCTCCTCGGTGCAAAAACAGTGACTTGGCTCCTCTGGGGGCTGTCACAGGCCAAGAACTGGACCCTTGCAGCGCAGTGGGAAACACCCAGCCAGCCCTTCCAGAATGGCTGAGGTCAGAAGGGACCTCTGGAGGTCACCTTGTGCAAGGCCCTACTCGATCGCCCCCACAGTCAAGAAGTGTTTCCTGATCGCCAGGAGGAACCTCCTGTCCTCCAGTTTGTGCCCGTTGCCTCTTGTGCTGTCACGGGCCACGGCGGCAAAGAGCCTGACTCCCTCTTCCTTGCAGCCTGCCTTCAAGCTTTTGTTTACATTGACAAGTTCCTGCCCGAGCCTTCTCTGCTTCCTGAACTGGTCATGCAGTTGGACTACGTGGTCCTTGTAGGTCCCGTCCAACCGAACTATTCTATTCTGTTCTGTACTGTTCTATTCTACCCCATTCCCTTCTCTAGTGCAAACAGTCGTAGCTCGCTCAGCCTCTCCTCTGATGGGAGATGCTCCAGCCCTTTTGCCACCTTGGCGGACCTTCGCTGTTCTCTCTCTGGAACGTCCGTGTGTCGCTGGTACTGGGGAGCCCAGCACTGGCCACAGGAATCCCGGCATGGCCTCAGCAAGTGCTGAGTAGGGGGAAGGATGACATCCCTCAACCTGCAGTCTGACTGCCCTCCTCACGCAGCCCATGATACCGTGAGCCTTCTTTGGATCCAGGGCACACGGCTGGCACCACTGGGTGTCCACCAGGACCCCCACGCCTCTTCTGCAGAGCCGTCGAGGGTCAGCTGCAGAAAGGCTGCACGGGGGCTTGCAGGCTGCATGCAGGGGGGTACCGATTCCAGGGCTGGGGGAGGCCTTGCAGCATGCAGGGCAAGAGCCTTTGGAGGTGCCCAGGCGTTATGAGGGTACACTGCTCGGAGGCTCGTGGAAATGTGGGTGGCTCATGATGGGCCGTCCCAGGGAAGGCCTGAGCGTGGGGGGAATGCGGTGGCTGTGGCTGCATGCGGGAGGAAGCAGAGGCCCCATCAGACCTGCCAAAGGGTCTCAGAGAGCTCAATGGGCTGCTGTCCCCATTATGGATAGGAACCCTTTCTGTGCTCCGGTGGCTGACATCCCCCGCAGTAAAACGCCCGCAGTGACCAGGCCTCCAGTGAAACAGAAGCCCAGCTAAAAAGGCGTGCTTGTTTGGTTGGAGAAGCATGACCTCTTGGGGAGAGCTTCCTCCAAGGTCTCGGCTTTTTAAGAAACGGCTTCTTGTCACCACGGGCACGTCTCTTCTCACTTCAGAAACAGCTTTATTAACCCCTTTTAAAAAACGTAAAGGAACCACCACAGACCGGTGGGTGCTGGAAGGGTCCCCTGGGTGTCTTCTTGTCCCAGCCCTGTGCTCAAGATGGGTGACATAGAGCAGGTGGCTCAGGACCATGTTGACAAGTCATCTGAGTACCTGCAAAGGCGGGGCCCCCCAAATTCTTCCCTTCCGGTGCTGTGCAGCTCGCTGTTCCAGAGGGCCCTGGGGCCACTTCTGCAGAGCTGCTTTGGCGCGTGCCCGGCTTTGGGAGGCAGAGGAGCTGGGCTACTGAGGGACCAGGCACAGCTGGGGTGCGGAGGTGCCAGCAGGAGGGCCCGGCAGGGACACGGCTCTCACGGCCCTTGAGTGAGCGGGTCTTTAGCACCCGCAGCCCGGCTGCCGGTCAGGGGGCTTGGGCCGGCCTGCCCCGGAGCTGGGAAGGCTCCCGATGTTTATGGGTCTCTGCTTTCGGGGAGCCCAAAGGGCAGTGGTCACACCAGCACCCTCATCCAGATCATCAATAAAGATATTGAACAAGACCGGCCCCAGTACTGAGCCCTGGGGAACACCACTTGTGACCGGCCGCCAGCCGGATTTAACGCCGTTCACCATAACTCTCTGGGCTCGGCCATCCAGACAGTTCCTCACCCAGTGAAGAGGAAACCTGTCCAAGCCACGAGCCGCCAGTTTCTCCAGGAGAATGCTGTGGGAGACACTGTCAAAGGCTTTACTAAAGTCCAGGTAGACAACATCCACAACCTTTCCCTCATCCACTAGGCGGGTCACCTGGTCATAGAAGGAGATCAGGTTGGTCAAGCAGGACCTGCCTTTCATGAACCCATGCTGGCTGGGCCTGATCCCTTGGTTGTCCTGCATATGCCCTGTGAGCACTCTCAAGATGAACCGCTCCACTATCTTCCCCGGTACAGAGGTCAGGCTGACAGGCCTGTAGTTCCCAGGATCCTCCTTCCGGCCTTTCTTGTAGACGGGTGTCACACTGGCAAGCCTCCAGTCTTCTGGGACCTCCCCTGTTAACCAGGACTACACTGAGAGGCAAGCAGAGGCTTGGAGACCTATTTCATTTAATGAAGGACATACCAGATATTTTCATGTGGGGAGAGTAATTACACATATTGGAATTTAGGCTGGTCTCTCATGTCATCTCTTCCCCTTTAACAAAAAAGTACCATGGAATTTTAAGTCCCCAGATTGTCAAAAACTGCAGTAATATTCTTGCCAACGAGTTTACTGTCATAAGCATTTGGGAGAGAAAGTCCATTTTAAAAGAATATTCATGAAAAACATATTCTGAATACATAATTGGGAGAAATGTTACAGCAATTGTTAGAGTTACACTCACTAATTAGAGAAAATACAAAATAACATGTGATTTATGTGTTCCATCAAAACTGAACTAGGAATTCTGATATTGTATATTCACAATGAATTTTGTTTGTGTTCAGTATACAGACCAAGCTTCAATTGCAGAAATCGCTCACTGAATCATCAGGATGGAACAGATGCAAGAAAATTGTGATCTACTTGATGAGAAACAGTAAAAAAAAAAAAAAGATAAAGGCACTGGATCAATTATTCACTGCAAATTACACACTTGGCTACCATGATCATTATAACCCCTTTAAATCCTGTTACTCTACACTCCATTATTTCTGCTTACCCCTATGGAGCCTGCCCTTTTACCTTCCTGACACTCCCCCCTTTTCTAGCTGTCAAACAGTGTGTTTCATTCCCCATTTAAAGGATTTCTTATTTCTCCTTTGTGTGCTGCCTGTATTCTGCCATGCCTATCTCTCCTCCTTGCAGCTCCATCAAAGTATTGGCTTTCATGCCTAAAACGGTGGGGGAAATGCTGGTTTAAAGACCATCTGGCTCCTATTCACAAGGACACTATTGAAAACCAAACTGGTTTCTTACAGCTCCTACTGAAGTGTAGAAAAATGTTCTTTTTTTCCCCCCTCCTTTTAAACTGAGGCATTTTTTAATATTTTTTCCAAAGTTTTCAGACTGGTTCTTGAAACCTCTGCTGACAAGCAGGAGCTCTGTATGGCTTCTGTAATGAACAGTGCTAAGTAATTTTTAACGAATCCTTCCTTTATCAGCAGAGCTCAGCACAAGAAAGGATTATGCACAGCAAATTTGATATAGAGGACACAAAGGTACTGGCTTATGGGCTAGTTTTTAATTTGTTGGGGCTTATTAATGATATTTCTTCAATTTACCATCCAGCTGTCTAGGGTGTCTTTGCCATTCTTATACCAAAGAACTTAAATAACATCCCCTCTGTCAGTGTGAAGTGGGGCAATGACTCTCTTTCCGTTTTAAATTTAACCCATAAATTCAAGTGCTTTGGCCAAAATTGGGCAGGAAGGAAATCTACTAGCAAAGAAAGGGGAAAAAAACAAAGTGCTTTGCAATCTATGGTAGCACTTTAAGCATTAGGTCCCTTGTCTTCACAAAGCACAGAAGAGCTTACCCTACTGCAGTACTCCAGATTTCATAATATCTCAAGCTGCTTTGTGCTCTTAAGGCATAAATTTACTTTTTAAGGATTACTGATACTGGGAAGGAAGATGGAGGCAAAGGAATATAAAAAGTTTGTGTTGAACCCAGATTAAATGTTAACTTTCTGATTGATAGTTCCCATAAGCTGCCTGCCTATTTGCCAGTGAAGTAACTGTATATATATTCTATCTATAACTCAAATGCAGATTTGGGCCTTTTACATCAAAAGGTGTTACACATACAGGCTTTCGTGTGGTCTGTGGCAGAGCCTGAACCAGACATTATTTTAGGTCATGACAGTGGTACAAAATCCAGTTCCACCTCCAAAACCATGCTTGTTTCTTTGGTGTTTAGATCACATAGACCTGGTTTAGGACAGGACCTTCAGCAGCCTCAGCTCAGGAACAAGGTCCTATGTGATGATGTTCAGGATGGTTTATGCTGGGAATGTGACCAAAGGACTCCTGCTTTGAATGATATTCCATTCTTCCTTGGCCCAGTAATCACCACAGGACACATTAAAGGTATTTAAGCCAGTCACTGAAAGGATACGTTTTATGGTACTGTGAGATTGCATAAGCAGGCTTGAATCTTAACAAGATGAAAGCATTTGTGCTCTTTATTTATCCAGTCTTCTCAGTCTGGCTCATCACTGTAAAGAAAACATGTCTGAAGTTAGAATATGGAAACACAGAAACTGTTATGATCCCTTGTGGAAAGAGTAGGAGAAGAAATAAGTAATGATGCCTTTGCAGTAGAAGAACAGCAGAAACCTTACATTGGATTTTCCTTTACTTGAAGTTAAGTTCATTATATCTGGGACTTATTCTGCTTTCACTGGTTTCAGATAGAAAAAAAAGCTGTCGTCTGTTCGTTGCGTCTAACCTATGCTCTCATGTCAATTTTGGCAAATGTATCTTCAGTTTCATCTTGTTACCTGAAACCAGTGGAAGTATTAGGACTTCTGGGTTTACTTGCATTAATTAGGCATTGTGCATGCTGTATAGCTGCCTAATATTACTCAAAACTGTAAAAGAAAAAAACAGCCTCTATGTACTCTGCAGAATTTGATTCAGTAAAGTCTGTTAGAGTATGTCTAATTTAAGCATGAGAATAGTTGTATTAAAATTAGTGGACCATGGCTGACTAGAATGATGGCCTCATACTCCCAGTTTTGTTTTCATCTTTCTTAAAGAATTCTACAGAATTAATGAATTCTGTATGAAACATTTGAGAGAACTAAGAAGTTCTATAATTTTTTCTGATTTCTAATTTTCTTGTTGCATTGGGTTTACATGGCAAGGTTTTGCTAGGAGTGTGAGAAGCTGCCAGAAGCTTCCCCCATGTCTGATAGAGCCAGTGCCAGCGGCTCCAAGACAGACCCGCTGCTGGCCAAGGCTGAGCCCACCAGTGGCTGTGGCAGCGCCTCTGGGGGAACAGAGTTAAGAAGCGGGGGCAAGGGGAACCCTGCTGTTTAACAGAAGCCAGAGAGAGAGAGTGAGAACGTGTGAGAGGAGCAGCCCTGCAGCCCCCAGCCCAGAGCAGGAGGGGCAGGAGGGCTTCAGGCGCTGGGGCAGAGGGTCCCCGGCAGCCCCTGGGGAAGCCCCCGGGGAGGCCGGCTGTGCCCCTGCGGCCATGGAGCTCCACGGGGGAGCAGATCTGCACCCGCACCCGGGGAGGGCCTCACGCTGGAGCAGGGGGATGCCCGAAGGAGGCCGTGACCCCGTGGGCAGCCCACGCTGGGGCCGGCTCCTGGCAGGGCCTGTGGCCCCGTGGGGAGAGAGAGGAGCCCCGGCTGGAGCAGGTTTGCTGGCAGGACCTGGGACCCCGCGGGGGCCCAGGCTGGAGCAGCCTGTTCCTGAAGGACAGCACCCGTGGGGGGGCCCAGGCTGGAGCAGCCCGTTCCTGAAGGACGGCACCCGTGGGGGGCCCAGGCTGGAGCAGCTCGTGAAGAACGGCAGCCTGTGGGAAGGACTCACGTTGGAGAAGTCTGTGGAGGACGGTCTCCCATGGGAGGGACCCCACGCTGCAGCAGGGCAGAGTGTGAGGAGTCCTCTCCCTGAGGAGGAAGGAGCGGCAGAGACAGCGTGTGATGAACTGACCACAACCCCCATTCCCCATCCCCCTGCGTCACTCAGGAGGAGGAGGAGGTAGAGAATTTGGGAGTGAAGTTGAGTCCAGGAGGAAGGTAGGGGTGGGGGGAAGGTGTTTTAAGATTTGGTTGTATTTCTCATTACCTTACTCTGATTTGACTGGCAATAAATTAAATTCATTTCCCTATGTTGAGTCTGTTTTCGCAGTGATGTTAATTGCTGAATGATCTCTCCCTGTCCTTATCTCAACCCACAAGCTTCTCGTTATACTTTCTCTCTTTTGTCCAGCTGAGGAGGAGAGTGATAGAGCATCTTTGGTGTGCACCTGGCAGCTAGGTAGGGTCAGCACACCACAGTTATTAATCTTTAAAGTACTTCACCTAAGACATCTTCCAGAAGAAATTTTAGGATAAACCCAATAGGACTGCTGAGGTAATTCCTTCTGAAGCTGTCATCCTTTTGTCATTGGCAAAAGGGCAAACACCAAATATGACATTTTGTGGGCATCTCTGGAATGCAAGCTAGAGCCATGAAGCTCACCAAATACAGAGATAGAAGAGGAGCTTCCTCATTCACTCAGTCCAAAGGTGAAAGTACTCAGCTGTTTCAAATGGCAAAATACCAGACATCTAGAGAGAAGCAAAAAAAAAAACCCTCATTGGATGAGCTTGTCATTGATCCCCAACTCCTACTGCACTACAAACACCAAAGGGAAAATAAGAAAGAAAAGGAATAGTTGGCTTCGCTGTAAATATAGCCAGTACTAAGCACTGGCACAGTGAGTCAAACAGCACACCAAGAGCGAAACATTCTTGGCCAGCTGTATGAGGTAAATCCAGACCCATGGTAACAATTTTAGAGAAGATGCTCTACAAAGGGCCCAAGAAGACAAAACTTAAGACTTACAGTAAACATTTTTCATCTCCATGGATACCTTGTTTCTTAAATAGGTAGCTAGATACTAACATCTCATTTGCAAAATTCTCTCCTTACAGCTCTGATTCCTCCCCAGGGAGACAGTCATACAAAAACACAGGTAAGTCAGTTCTTTATGGGACCACTCTGCCCTTTTACAGTCTGGAACTGGCTCTTGGGAGTCACCCAAGGGGTTAAATGGCTGCGCTGAAGGACACACAAGGTGAAATCAAAAGGGCAGAAGGCTTTCTTCATCCTATATGCACCACTCAATCCCCGTGTTGACTGTTTAAAGGGATCTTCAGGGAGATGAAGTTAGCAAATGCGTCTAGGGATGAATACGTCAATGACAGCAGGAGGACTGAATGTTTTCATCTCCTCTCTAATCACCAGGGCACAGCCACCAGTTTGCACGCGCAGGAGTACCTGCATCATTTCCTTATCAATGTTCCGATCACGTGAGACTTTAATCTGCTGGAATGACAGCTCAAGGCTGGTGTACAAAAACATAGTTAAAAAGCCAGAAGATGGGGGAGAACATGTCTGTTCTTTACTTCTCTGTGTATATATATATATATATATAAAAATTCTTCCATCTAATACATTTGTAAAAAGATCCTGTTTGCTGTCCTAACTTTTGCTGTCTGAGCAGCATGAGTGTTGCAGTGAATCAGGGTTTTCCATAAAAAAAGGTCAGACCAGTCCCCCGTTAGCTCAAATCAGAGATTTCTTTTCTTAAAATACATGTACAGAGAGTGGTGGAGGGGGAAAGTGTCTGGACACGTACTTTATAGCAGTTGTCTGGTGATGGCGACAGGTGCATTTGTCAGGCCCCAGGGAGCAACTCCGTTAGATTCCCTTTATTAATTAAGCAGATTACATGTTTTAGGAGATCCATCCCTCCTACTTCCACCCCCTCTCCCTTTTCTTTGACATTCTATGGTTAAGGCAGGGAAGGGGAAAATAAACTTCCTTTTGGCTTTATCAAGTTATAATTAAGCATGAGGGGAGTGGAAGGACCTAACAGTAATGCAGCGGGCACATAACACTGACAAGGTCAATTTTCTCCCAATAAGTCCCACAACCGCTAGTATTAATAAAATGAATAATATTAGTTGAATGTGAGTTTGTTGAGTTTTAATTCCTATTTTAAAGTTTTCTTCCACGTGGTGCAAACAGGATGGTGGATGCAAGTGAGAGGTTGATTAAAGGGCCTCCAGCCCTATAGGATTTCTTACTAGTGCTTAATGGGAGGGTCCTTACAGTATTTGCTACCTATCAAGATATCTAGGATGAAGACTGCAGGAAGCAGGAAAGGGAAGCTGGGGAAACCCCATTTCCCTAGGATTTTGGATGCTTTCTGTGTTCAAGTGATTTCTGCATATCCCAGTTCCTGAGCAGTCAGTGACAGAGCAGCAGAACAGTGTCAGGTTCAAATATCCCAAGATACTGGGATATCTGTAGATGTATCATACGTTGGGAAGTGAGGTTGTGAGGAATGACTGAAGTCACTTAGTCAAAATTCCTGGCTGGCACAATCATTAGGGCCTTCCCAAGAAACTGCAGCTCATCCAACAGTTAATGATACTGCTAGAGGATTTTTTGATTTTTTTTTGCAAGAAGAATTCTGCTAGTGGATACAATGTACTCCTTCCATTTCAACTGTGATTGAAATACAGTTTCAAATCTTCTAGCCTGAGATATTCTGAACTCATGGCTTCTTTCAGGGATTTTGACTCAGATGATCCAAGCCCAATTCTCATTTGAGGTACATCATAATAAAATAAGATAGCTCCAGTGCAACCAGACATCTCAGTGCAGCTCAACAGACCTGTTCTGGCACCTCTCTGAAAACTCCACCTCCAAGATGGTTATAGACAGAAGTGATGGCTTTTACTCATGGCAATTTTATCTAGCTCATGTGCCCTTCCTGCTATTAATTATAACACATATTCCAGGTTATAAGTTTGGGAAAAATTGTTTATTTCCTTAGGACATTGCCAAGGTATTATTCTATTAAGTTTCACTAGAAGTTATCCTATTTATCAACAAATATAAACTTGTTGCTAATATGAATATGTAGATACAAATATTTCCTTTTGTACTTTATTGTGTCCATACCATGCTTCCACATTCACAGTGTATTAATATGGCTCATTACTGCTTCCTTTAACCCATTTCATTCATTGTTTACAGTGAAGCCCAGTGGCTCTACTAAGCAACATCAAATTTGAGCTTTTCCTGGAAAAGTCCATGCTTTCCAAATTATCTAGCTCTGTCTTTTATTTGAGGTAGAATCACAGGGACTGAGCATGCCTAACCAGTCAAAAACCAATATATTTAGCTTTTGCTCCAGAGACACTGAATAAATAATACAGATAGTTAGATCGCCCACTGCCACAAGCATGCATTTTTCATGGAAAATTTATGATCTAAGTACACAAGTCATTGTGGATATACAAAAAAAGGCCAGTAATCCTGAGTCTCTGGAAGACTACAAAAAAACTATTTAGATTCATAAGATGTTCTCACTAGCGGGGGCAAGATTCATAGGGCGTTGTGTGCACAATGCAGCACAAATATTGACTAGTAAAAAGACTGTTTACTGCTGAAGAGATGGGAGACTCATTAGTGGCATAACAGAACCATAAGCTGGCCTCCTCCAGAGGCACAGAAGTTTGTAGCAATGAAAATGACGTCTGAGAAGGACGCTGCCATCTGTAAGTTTACACATTGGATGGCTTAAGGGGGAAAGAAAGGCATGAAATTATTCTGAAACCCTGATGAAAAAGTTCCTAAGAAGGAGAAGCAAGCACTTGGGAAATAGATGGAATATAATCAGAAAATGTTTTGGTGTTTTGATAGAGCATGGCATTTAGTGAAAAAAAAAATGTTTTGCTTTTAAATGCCATTTTTTTATTTCCCATGGGAATTATAAAATATAAATTTACATTTTGACAATATAGTACTATGATAAACAAAATGTCCTAATGATTATGCCTGGGCTATTTTCCCCCACACCTTAACCCCTGTGAATTGAGAAGTGTGATATGGTGAGTGACAGCAGTCTAGGGACAGAATATTAAAATTTGAAGCCTGCAAGTCGTGTTCAATAAAAATACATCAAGGGGGATGAAACCTTTACAATTCACCAGCACATTTTATTCTACAATTTTCAAAAGGAAACTAGCAGGGGTCTCAATCGAACCACATTGAAATGTTCCATCAAACACATCTCTTCTAAATGTAGCCTGACAGTGCCTGCTTCCATTTCCCATCTTCTCACTTAAATGGGTAACACATGTGTAAATGATGTTTATTTTATTGTAAATAGAGTGTTGTCTCTGCCCTTTAATATCATGGCTCTGTGCTTGCACCCTTGGTGCCTCCTTTAACGGCTAATGCAGTCTTCTCCTAGACATGTTTATTAAGGCTGGAACGGAGGCCTCTGGCCAGCTACTCCATCCCCCGGCATAGTGGCAGGATTGATTTCATAGAATTTTTCCATCCCTAATAACCAGGTATCATATCCTGCCTTGAATATAATTTCCCCGTTTACACAAGTTCTTCTGGCATTTTATTCCATTGCCTGAACAGTTCCTCTGAGGCTGGTTAAAAGCTTTTCTTCATATTTAACCTGTAGGTTTCCTGCTGAATGTAGTGCACAATGTCCTCTTCAGGCCTTGTTATGAAACAGAGGAGAAGTTGTTCTATCTTTTCATATATCCCTTAAGAAAGGTGTAGTTTGCTCTATGTTCCCCATCACCCAGCTGTGAAACAGGGACTGGTAGACGAAGACAAGATGGGGCTGCCTAATTGCACAGGAGTCAGCGTCACCAGTGACACCCACATCAAGAAAGTAACCACAATCCCATGTATTTAAGACGTCGGCTGACATTTGGGAGCACAGAAACTCTGGATTTCTTCAGCGAGATCAGACCAGTGGTCCCTCTAGTGGTAATTTCTGTCCGAGATTACCAGTTGCTTCAGAAGCAGCAGTGGACAACTGCGTCCCTAGAGAGGCAGCTTCTTCTGGAGCCTGGTCAGTACCTCAGCCATAGCCTAACTGTCATGTCTAAATTCAAACTACCTGTTAGGCCATGTTGTCAAACCCCCGATCGTTGTGTTCTGATGGCTTACCTCCACCTTAAACATCTACCCTGAAGCAAAACTCTATTTTTGTGTGTGTGTGTGAAGGTATCGTTTAGTTGTGTTTTGTTTTATGTCGAGACGTGCACTTTTCTCTGCCCACGGAGTGCCTGTCCCAGCAGCGTGAACACAGCCTGCTACGACCTTGTTTCCTGAGTGAACGTCTCCTAACATGCTTACCCTTTGTGATGTTCTACTTTGGATTTCTATGGCATTTCCTCCCAGTTTCAGTGAACATAAGCATTCAGAAACGTATTGGGCCCCCACGCCCAGGTGCTGGCAGCCGGCGGCTGGCAGCCGGCGGCCTCGGTGAGGAGAGGCTGGGCCGCCCCGTACTGGACACAGCCGGGTCCAGCCAGCCCTGCAATGGCCATGCCACGGTGCACGGCTGAGCCTGTCAGCGGGCTGGTGGTGCCGCTGTGAAAATCTGTTTCAGAAATGGCAAAAAACAGTGGACAGAGAGGTGGAGGGAACAACAGAAGTGAGTAACAGCCATGCAAACACCAGAGAAGGAGGAGGGGGAGGAGGTGTGCCCGGCCCGCCGCAGGGATCCTTCTGCAGCCTGTGGAGAGGATCACTCCGGAGCAGGTATCCACGCTGCAGCCCATGGAGGACCCCGTGCCAGAGCCAGGTGGATATTCCTGAAGGAGCTGAGGCCTGTGGAGAGCCCGCATCGGAGCAGGGGATGAGAGGGAAAGAGCAGCAGAAAGAAACTGCAGCGTACTGACCATACCCGCTACCTCCCTGTGGGCAGCTTGGCATGGGTGCAGGAGTCTGGAGACTCTGGGAAGGCGAGAGGAAAGATACTGCTTTAAGGTTTGTCTTTTTTTGTTTCTCACTACCCAAATCTATTTTAATTGGCAATAAATTAATTTTCACATCTGTTTGACCATGACAGTAATTGATAAGTCTTTATCTCAGCCCACAAGCTTTCTTCTTTCTGTTTTTCCTATTTTCTGCCCAGTCCTACGGATGGGTAGGAGGGAGGGAGGGAGCAGCTGGGTGGGAGTTTGCCTGTTAGCCAAGATGAACCCATGGCAAGGAAAAAGAAAACAAGCCAGCAATCAGCCAGATAGGATTCTCAGCTGTAAGGTTTTCTGCATGGGCTTGTTTTTTTTTTATAGGCTATAAAGAAATAATTTAGGTCACTACAAAGAAGTTAAGCTGCAGCATAACCTGATCAGCTCTGTACACCCATTTTAACCTGTTCATTCATTCCTCATTGGTTTAGTATCTGGTTCTTTGAATATTTCTGTTAATAACTTTACACACATGAATAGACCCATTAATCACAACTAAGGAGACTGGAAGGCTCTCAGATGTTTGTAAGAGAGGGCTGTTTGGCTGTAGAAGTCAGCTTCATACAGGTTTTCCGGGCAGTGTTTTCCTCCATGCCCTTAAGCAAAAGGCATAAAAGGTCAGGAACATGAGCATGATTATTCTGGATGTGAAATGGCACCTAGATGCCTTTTGCAAATATAAACCTAAATAACTTACACTGGCCAGTTCTGCCAGGTTAAAAAGTGTAGTAGGCTTGGATTTTTACGGTACCTCCTAATTTGGCACCTGTGGAAAACTGAGAGGCTTGCAATGAAAATGGCAGTCCTCTAAATTTATGTAGCGGTGCTAGGCAATTTGGCAACTAGATATTCACTCCACTTATTTCTGACAATAAAGCAAACCTTTGTATTTTTGCATGCCTTCACCAAGGTGTAGGGGGCCATAAAGCAAGAGACAGGACACAGGATAGCAGAGCTAAGCTGTGGCTGTAGCTGGGGTCCTAGAACAGAGTCCCCTTTAGGAGTCTTTTAGTTAGCCATGCACAGATGTCATCTAGTGCCAGAACCTCTTTTCTTCTCCAACTATATTTGTGCTAAACAAAAATAATCAGAGGATTGTAGTTTAGTCTGACCTGTTTGCACTGGATGTGTGGACTCACAGGGCAGGTGAAAAACCACAGTAAATGAGGGTACTGTAGGCCTAGCTGCAAAAAGAGAGCAGTGGGTGAGACTGACAAGGTCCATCCATGTTTGCTTGCCATGACAAATTATGTTTCCATGCCTATCCTGGGATCTAAACCCTTCTGCAGTCTAGCCCAACATCCTACAGACAATGACCTGGAAGAGTCCAGAAGCAGAACATGCACTGATTAATACTTCCCCAATAATCCCCACCTTCAGACAGCACACAGCCTTGATACCTAGAGTGTTTACATCTTTGTCTATCCTTTAGAAAGGACATTCCTTTAATTAATTTGTCTAATCATCTTTTGAATCTGCTTGATGCAGTTGGCATCCACAAGTTGCTGTGGCAACAAGTTACACAATTAATTCTGTTTTATGTAAAAGTGCTTTCCTTTGTTTGCTTTTAAACCTTCCCATCTGATAATTCTGTTTGACTACCTATAATTTTTGTGCCATGAGAAACAATAAACACTCATACACTATTCTTCTTCACAGTTTAGAGACCTCTCTCAATCCTTTCAGACCTTTTTTGTCTGACCTAAAGATCTTTGGTCTATTTAATGTCTTCTTGTATGGAAGCAGTTTTGTATGTTCAGTCTTGCCTGCATCTTTCTGATGGTTGTTTTATTCTTTCTGAGAAGTAAAAAAAGGATGTGACAGAATGCACTCCATGTTTACTGCGGATGTTCCATATAGGAGAAGAAGAGTTGCGTCGTCGTTTTTATTTATTTATTTCTCATCGATTTCTGATGTGCTGTTACAGAAATACCAACATAAGTGCCTACTGTAGATGCAGTTATGCCAGCATAAACTGCTTTGTGATACATGGGAGTGGGAACAAGCCATACTAGGATCAAGGAAAAACATTGTGAAAGTCAAAGTGCATCCACTATAAGGTCTGCAAAGTATCAGTAATAACAATAATAGCAATGATTCCTCTCTGTCTGAAATAAAATGTACCAATAGTTCTGTGTGTAGTGTCCACAGTCATACCAGCCGTAAACCAGAGTCACCCAGGAAAATGTTTCAGTGTATGCTTGATTTTAGCCTGTGAATAATTCTACAGATATTCCTTTCATTTTGCTGGGAGTACTCATCTGCTTTTCATCTATACACATACTTTGTTGGGTCAAGGCCCAAAGAATTTGAACAAATATTTATCACATATTTCACAGAATATTCCAGCTCTACTGGGAGCCAGATTCGTTGCACCCCTGCATGTTCTTATGCCAGGAGTGAAAATGAGCCTATTCTCTTATACTTTGGAAAAGAACTGATTTATCTAATTGGAACTGGGAGCCTGAATTTTAAGCACATTAGTAACTCAGTTCTGTGTCTAGTCTGTGCACACAATAACCAGATTTGTATTCGGACAGTGAAAAGCTTTTCATCCTCATGGCTTAGTACACAGGTGTAATCCCCTACAGAATGGATTGCTTTTACAAGCTGGATTCTCTAAATAAAGCAGTGGGTAGCGTATATGGCTATCTGCACTGACTTTACCATTCTGGGCCAAGAATCGTACTTAGGCTTGGTGTGATCGCAGACCAACATGCCTTTATCCATCTGTAACTTATCTGTTGGCTCCCCAAGATCAAGCTTGTTACAAATCCCATCTGTTCTTCCACCATAGGGTATTTTTGTCCTTGAAGGGGTACCCTGAACTCATATGATTCTGCCACAGTCCCAGACAGGGTAAGTGCAAGTGGCCAAGACGAGCTCAATATGCATTGCAAGTTAAGTTCTGTTTTTCAGTGGAGGTTTGAACCTCAAGTTTCTCCATCGTCACTTTCTAGACGTGGACTCAAAGCTACATCTAAGAGTGGGCTAGCATAACATGGGTGCAAAGTGATTTTTGGACACAACTTCGAGCTTCAATTAGCATTTCAAATGTAGCAGAGAAGGTAACTTGGATTGGTTGGTTATCCTTGCAGGAGCTACTCTGTATGCAGTCCAAATGTATCTTCAAAACCTTGGGCAGTTACAGAGGTGGGCAGACTTACGTGTACTTTTATAGACTCAAGCTGACTTTTGGCACCCTGTGGCTAGTGTGAAGTGCTAGCTCCTGTCTACCTATCCAAAACATAATGGGAGTAATAATGGCCTTGTACCTTTCATAATTTTTAATGACTTGGGACTGCATGTGCATGTTGGCTGCAACTATCAAGTGTACAAGTTAGCTTTTAGCACCCATCTGCCCATATAGTTTCACTTAGAAAGTCAATCATTTGCCTCCCCTTAAAATGTTTTTAATATCTCCTCCCTAGCCTAGCTGGTTATTCCTTCTAATACCCGTAATCCCTCACATCTGAGGTAATATTATTATTTAAAGTTTGTCAAGTTTTTGGTGGAGTATCCTCATTGTCTAGTGATATTAGCAAGCTTTTACTTTTATTTACTGATTTTTTTAAAGTGTTTTGTTGAAGATGGGTTTCATTTGAACACAATGAATTGTGTTGAATTCAATGTTCTTGTTACTTTCCAGCCGTTGTTAGCTTGTCCTTTTGCTCATTAAAACAGGCCTAAATGCTCTCTAGCCAGTTTCCATGGATGTATTCATACAAGTCCTCTTATTCTCTGTAGCTTCTTTGGCTAGCAGTAATTTGCAATGCTTTATTTGTTTATTTGCTATTATTATTATTTCCCATCAAACCTTTACAGATTTTACACTTATGTCGTTGCTGGGCTATTAAAGGAGAGCCACAAGACCTTGTTCCAGAAGAAAAGTTAACTATGTTGTTGATGAAAATTGGAAACAAAGCTGTTGCTAGGGTTCAGCTGAGTGCAACGGGGTGACAGGACTGGGGGGGATTTAAAAACAGAGAGCTCAGGATATTGCCAGGGGATTTCAGCCAGCTTGATTGTCTTCTGAAGAATGAGGTAATGGTGGGACACCAGACTAGAAGTAAAAATGTTTTGCTTTAATGTCTCAAATCCTAGTTTTCAAACTAGAAGTCTCAAAAGATTATGTTACAAACAAAATTACTCATTTGGAAATATGATAGCCAAGGAGATTTTCTTCATCCTCTGTTGTAATAGAAATCATCTGATTTAGCTCCCAGTTATCTTTTCATTTGCTTAAACATAAAGTGTCATTTTCTTTCCCCTCAAAAGGCACAGATCTTCTGTTCTTCTTGATTTCCTTTAAAACTGTGGAGATGTCCTGCAAAGGGACATGCTTTTTTTGTGTGTGTGTTTTACAGCCCCTGATGTAATGAGGCTTGAGTGAGGTGACAACACTTGCAAGATGTAATGTCAGAGTTTGGAATTGCTAATTTCCGGTGTCAGGGAAAAAAACAGATAGATAGATAGGTAGGTAGACAGACAGACAGACAGACAGATAGATAGATAGATAGATAGATAGATAGATAGATGATAGATAGATAGCCCCTAAACAGCTGCATACAGAATATAATTTGATAAACATAGAACTAGAAGTAATAGAAATATATAGCAGTCGGCTTCTTCAGTAGACAACTTCCATGACAGAACAAGGTGATGGAGGCAGCTGGAGCAAGTCAGAAAGGAAGGTACCTTCTCTTTGAAAAATATTATTATCAACAGAATTTGGTGGTTGTGACACAGAGAGGACTGACAGCCCAAGAAAAGAGAAATCTTCAGGTAATCCTGACAATCCTGTCCAACTACATTACAGATGCAGAACTGCCAGAGGGACCAATTACAGTAAGGTTGTCTCCTGACCCACCTGCTTACAAACCTGCTTCAATTTGTAGTATAGACAGGAACTTCACTAGGATTAGATTCAGGCATTACTACAAATTGTACATGGCCAAGTTTTAAGCTCAATGACAGACCATGGTTAAAGTTGTATTTACCATCTTGACCTGTTACGGCAGAGGAGGACTTTATAGTTTTGGACTTGTGGCCCCTGCAGTCTTGACCATTCTGTCACCAATGGTCACAGAAATCCTCATTAAAGCTTGCATTTGTGTTGTAAAAAAGTCTGAAGACACAAAGGTTTTTCTGAGTATCTGTAGATTTCCAAGGGTCGGCCAACCATATGAAAGAATCATTCAAATACAAATTTTCTCCAGGCTTCTGTAACTTTTTCTTCCACTTTTAAAATGCACTCTTAGAAAGGAAGAAAAATGTATATACGCTATATACTGGCATGTTTCAGTGCCCAAGTGTAGCATGTTTCTTTATATGTAAGACACCAGTTGATTATTTCATAACCATCCTCACTTATTATTTGCAATTCTGTGCCTACATCTGGGTGAGGGGTTTTTGTTTGGTTGGTAGATTGTTTGTTGGCTTTAAAGGGGATGCTGTTTCTATCTGAGTTTTTTAGTTCATGTTTGGAGATGAAGACTGGCATCAAACTTTCCCATCGTGCATTTTTTTCTATCAGAATCATGTATGAGAGCTCACTTTAAAAGAGTTTTTGAATGGAGTTCAGTTCTTAAATATGGATTTTTAGTTTTTACATATGTAACTTTACACATTTGATAGGACAACTGTATTTTTACTTGGCAATGAATTGTAAATTCCCAGAAAAATATACTGAAAATACTCTCTTTTGTAGTTACTGATTCTAATGGCAAAGATAAGAGCTGTCTTTGATGCATCTGTACCCTGTAATTTTCATTAGCTAGGTGAAAAGAGGAAAGATCATATTCTGATGTCTGTTACCTCAGTGAAACTCCATTGTTTTCCTCTTGCATAACTGAACACAGAAGGAAAATAAAAAATCCCAATGTCTAATTTTCTATCTTAAATTTTCCTAAAGATTGCCTAAAATTCCAACAAGAAGAACATAACCATCTGGGCTCTGTTGCCTGTATCATATTTGTTCTCTGCATGGAGAGAAATTCAGATTTTTTGTAAGTCATCCCCATAGGGGGAAGTCCTGCTACCTGTTAGCACAGTGCCTGATTCTTCAAAAATTAAACAAAATGCTGTGTCTTTAATGTTGCTCACTGAATTACAAGTTGGGGAGCTGGCACATCTCTCATTTTATTCTTCCTAATTACAATTGCCTTGTCACTGAGATGCCAGCCTGACTAAGAGCAAATCAGGTAGTGACTCCCCAGGGTCTTCTTTGTAACAGGAAGGCTGTCTCTAGTGACTTCAAAATGACAATTTCCTCTCTTTTACTTCAAAGTGGAGTGTTTCCCCTGGACAGTTTCACATTTGATTATTTTCAGTACCTCTCTGTCTTGAGTTGCTTGATTAGCATCTCAGTCACCTAAGAAATTAGACTAAAGTTTGTGCCTTGGAAAAAAATCAGCAGAGAAGAAAAAAAAAAAAGCTAGTAAAAAATTTCCCTTCTGAAAGAGAAGGAGTTGAAGGAGAAATGAAGCTCTGACAAATGAAGGACTGGTTCCTTGTTTGGGAAGTTTACTTTAAATGTTTCCCTGAAGAAATTTTAATGGGATAGATAATTCATATTCCTGTTTGGAAAACTGTTCATCTATTGTTTTGATAAGTAACTTAAAAAATTATATCATAAACTCTAGCCGAATAATTAGAAACAGTCTTTGGCTCCACTGTAGGGTGTGTGACCAAGGATCCAGTTGTGTAATAGTAGAACCTCAAGCTTTGAGTTGCTGGTTATAATCTTTATGTCTTGCCATTTATTACACAGGGAGAATATATACATACCGGCTGCTGAGAGCGCTGTGTACAAATAACATGGTGTTGTAGTATTTCGTCTTAAAAGTCCGTGTATGAAAAGGCAGAGTTCTGCTTAGGTATCTGGGGCACATGAGTCTTGCTGAGCTTAAAACTCTTGATTCTGTCTCATCAAACTGTCCAATTTATCTGTCTTTGCAGTTTCTCATATATCTGTTACCCTAGTTCCTAGACATCAGATATAAGAATTAACAGAGCATAAGGGTTGTCTAAAGAGACAGCAAGTGATTCTCTCTTTTGTGAATCACTGGCATGTCTGTGTTCTTCAGGGTTGCCTTTGTTGCTTCCCTTTCTCTTATATAATGCAGCCAGAAAAGAAATTAGTGTTTTGAGGAGAAGATAGGACCGTGTTTTAAAGTCCCTTCTACAAGCATTATTGAGTGAGCTTCACTTAAACTCCACAATAATGAAGAGAAAATTTTTCCCTAGTTCTAATAGTTATTGGATTAGGTTTGTATTCAATTACATGATGTTGTTGGTATTTCTGTACATTTATCCCCACCCAAAAGACTTACAAAAATAAATCTGGAAGAAGTTAATCACATGTGTGTCTCATCCTGAAGTGAAAGATGGAATATTTTACAGTGTCCAGTTGCACTTGATCAAATTATTACTGTCTTTCCATCTGCTTTTAAAACATTCCCACCTTTCACTAATTCGTCTAAATTTCTGCCATTCCAGTCAAACTGGAATTTATTACTCATCACTCACCCTGATTTACTTGTGAAATTATTTGCATGGCTTCTGTCAATGCTATTTGCATATCTTTATTATGAATACTGCTTATTTGGGGGCTGATTTTATTTATGAGTGTTTGGCATGGTATGCCCAGTTATTTAGCTTTCATTTCTGATTTGCGCGAAGGGAATGAGAGAGACGGTAATTCTTTTTCTCTTGACGCAGAATATGTGCAGGACCAATAACACTTGAATAAGAAATTATTTTCTTTTGTTTTATTTTGGTTTTAGGGTTAAGTTCTCAAATGTAAACAATTACATGTCTTGTCAGACCTTTATAGCAAATCAAAATTAGTCTTACCAGTGTTCAGCTCAGATTGAAACCGGTGTAGAAACTTGAAGGGGAAAATGTAATTACTGAAACAAATGCCACGAAGGCAGGAAAACAGCACCAACTGGAAAAAAACCTTTTTTCTGCTGTAGTATTTTCATCTCACTGTAAAGAAAAGGCATGTGTTCTTCTATAGAGACACCATGACATGCTGTTTGATGTGCCTTTTCCTTTCTCTCATGCATCCTTATTTGTGTGTTAAAACTGATAGCTCACCTTTGCTCACAGGAAAATGAGGCGATAATTCTTTGCACTTACATGTTTATATAATTCCATATACAATTCCATATTAATCACTTTTATGCCTATTTTTTCCACAAATTATTGGTGTAGATGGGTGAAAGATATCCATCTTTTCCTTCTCCCCCTCAAAGTCAAATATGTAATTTTGTTTCACTGAGCAGAAAGTCATTTTGATGTGTCTTGAATCAGAGCTGACTTCACAGTCCAACCTTTGGATTCAGGAGCAGGTTTTGAGACCACAGACTTGTGGTAACAGAACTAGAAATGATGCAACACAGCCTGGTTACTACTTTATGACAGAGTTTTGCATTACCCGCATGAAGGATTATCAGCGGAGATCTACACTCACACCTACTGGTGTAGGTGATAGTGAGAGTAAGAGTCTTAGTTTAAAAGGCACTTTTAGAATAGTTTGCAAATCAGGTAAACATGGGGGAAGAATTCATGTAATTTAAATGTAGCCATCTAGAAGTTACGTCTCTGATGCAAAACATGGGATTATAAGGGATTCATTTTGAGCCAAAGGAGGGAGAAGCATTTCTGGAAAGTAAGTGATTTCATTTGTTATAGAGAAATATCTTAGGCTGATTGCAACTCTGGCTATTCTTAAACAAGCTCAGAGAAGTATTCCCAGATGAAAGATGTAATTAATAGTTCAACCTCTGCTAAATTAGATAGAATAGAGAGTATCCTGTGTATGCAACTGTAATCACTTAATGTAAAAATATAGTTACTTCAGTAAATTTTGGGGGAGCTTAATTGCAGTAGCACTAATACTGCAAAACTTTGTGGAAAATATTAGGCTGTTGTGCAGTCAAAGAATGATCAGTTACCTGAAAATCCTTCTTCATTATCCTCCAATCAGCCATTGTGGGAGATTGTCACAGCAACACCTTGTTGCTGCGAAGTAGTATTATTACCCTTTTACATATGAGGATGGGGTATACAGATCTCCTGAATATTACTCAGTGAACATGTACCTGAATAAGAATAAAATCCAGGCCCCTCAAATATCAGTATTATGCTGAATTCAGTAAAGTGTCCTTCTTTAGAAGTCACCTTTTCCATGGTGTCTAGAGAAGAGTGCCATCCTGCAAGCCAGACTAATATGACCCAAGATGAAAGGCAATTTTATAAAGAGGTATTTGTATAAAGAGACTCTTTCAGCCTTAGCCGTTCCTCCTCTCCTGTACCTGCGTTTATTCCCTGGTATGAGATAGATTTTGGCCTAAGATGAATGGCTCCTAGAGAGACTGAGCATGGCACTGCTAATGCAGTAGCACAGGTTTACTAAGCTAACTTTCCTCCTAATAAAGCAAGCCACTGCTAGGTTATGGATGAATCTTGTTTCTCTGAGGAGTGCAGGATATGATCCTAAAGTCTATCTTACTTCTGAAGACTAAGTAAGGATACCAGCATTGATGTTATTTGACACAACTTATACTTTTGTGCCATTCATTTTAGAATGCCATTGTAAAAATTTCTTATTCTCATTAGCTGGTTGCTATGTCATTAACTCACTATAGAGCCCCCATAATGTCCCATTATACTGTACTTTCAAGCTTTTGGCTGTTAATTAAGCATGGAACATTCTCGTTTGTTACAGAGCTGAAATTAAAGGAAGGAAAACTTAAATTATGAATAATACTGTTAAATAATAATAATAATAATAGGATTAATGGACACCCAACTATGTACATAATTAGCCTAATTCCAGTGAGAGGGTGATGGTGAATGTTTTATCAGTGTCACCAAGACCCCGTAGTATAATTACAGACCTATTTGTTCAATGTTTAGCGTGTGCTATTCATTATATTATGTGAAGAATTGAGCTGCTGTTTGGAAAAAATAGAATACAGGGCAAACAGTTTAAAACTGGTTCAGATGGGTTCTTTTGTGTTTTGTTTGTTGAGAAAGTCTTTTGCTTATTTTCATTGGCT
The DNA here is from genome assembly GCF_964289735.1 of Phaethon aethereus. Lineage (NCBI taxonomy): Eukaryota > Metazoa > Chordata > Aves > Phaethontiformes > Phaethontidae > Phaethon > Phaethon aethereus. The sequence continues at coordinate 8,100,402 of NC_138577.1, read as the reverse complement.
TGTTCCTGTCCTCATTTTTGATCAGTAATTAAAATGTCAGTGTAACTTCTACTGATTTCTTGTCCAAAATAATCTACAGTAATGAAAGAATAGGCCTACAAAATGAAAAAGAAAAAAAAAAATCTGCTTACTCCCAAAAGTCAAAAGTATCCCCAAGTAAAAATTTCTAAAGTAGAGGTGATTATGTTATTTCTGGATTATCCAGGTATACTTTAAGCAAGTCTTCCGACCTTCAGCCCACTTCTAGGTACAACATAGGATCATTCAATGAAAGTATTTGTTATCCAGGCCAGCTATAAGCTCAGACAGAGTATATGCCACTTGCACCTCTTGTTTCTTTTTAAAGCTATCTCCAACTCTGCTTATCTAATTTTCAAAGGTGAATATCTTACTTATATTCCTATAATCTCAATTATATGTATTTCATCTTTTCTGGGTTACCTCTCTATGCCATGATGACTTTATGGCATTGAGCATTGAGTATATTTGGATCAGAATCTGACTGCATGTCACCAGACATGACTATTTAAGTCTAGACATCTAATTTTTTTTCTTTTTTGACAACCGGTGAAAAGTTATACTGAACAGTAGCCTTAGGAACACAATAATTTTGTTTGGGAAGCACCTTTGGAAGTCATCTGTTTCAACTTCCAGCTTAAAACAGAGCTAATTTAGATCAGATTCTTAATTCTCCTCACAACACAGCATTTTGCATAGAATTTGAACCGAGTCCTGAGCATGAAAAGGGGAAAGGATCCTAAAACATCAGGCATCTGTTTTAGCAGGAGCTGGGTGAGAAAGGCTCTTCCCATGCACAAAACTGTATTATTTCAAAACACATTTTTCTCCCGCAGCTTCTTCCATCCTTCGCTGGAGCAGTACAGGAAAGGAGTTGAGCTGATTTCTGTTGTGGAGCGTCCAAGTACAAGACCCTCTTCTAGTGAATACTTGTTGAAAAGGAGTGAATAGCTCTAAATGTAAAGACTGAAAAAGATACACCCGAAGATTAACAACATGCAAGTGGTTTTGACGCTCTGTAAGGACAGAGCAACGATTTCAATTTAGATGTATGACCCAGGGAGGAACCTTGTCTATCTTGGACTGTATAGTTGCTCTTTTCTTTTGATTTTGACAAGAATGTAGATTTAAGACTCACAAAGTCTTTGACAGGGTAAGTTGCAGCAAAAAAACAAACCCAAACCTTCACCTTTGAAGCTATTGGTTTGGATGACTCTGCATTTTCTTACCAAATCCAACTATTTCCACTGTGCCTCCTCTTTCCTCTAAAATAAATAAAACATAACCAATGTTGTTTCAAAATATTCCCATCAAACTTTCCTATTTCTCCTGCACAATAGTATCTTGGATGAGGGTCAAAGCTAGACAGACCACATAGTACACAAATCACATAGTTTAAAGTTTAGTATGGATAACCTTAACTATTTTGTTTCCCCTGTGAATAGTTATCAGCTATTTGTCTGGATTTTATTCTGGTTTTTGTTTTACTTCTTTGAAACTTGTTTGGAAATGCATGCCAGGGTGGCTAAAGACTGTCCTTAAGAAAGTCTTGTCATTGGAAAACAGTAACTTGTAGAACGTGGCATGATTACTGTAGTGCTGTGATAGCTATTAGTCATAAAAGAACCTGCTTTGGTTTAGTATCTTATACATCTTGAAATGGAATTTATGGGACACTGTTCAAAATATTCCTCTTTTTTACCCTAGATTCTGGTAGCCAGGAAACCATTTAAATGTCTCTCTATGACGCAGAAATGTCAGAGACCTGTGAAATGGGGTACAGATCCTGTGACCCATGCTTATGATTTTTCCATTATATTCAGTCCCTATTCCATTGCACAATATGTCTAATTTTCTTTCCATCATCCCCAGAGATCCGTGTAGCTCTGTCCAGAGAGTTTCCCTCATTCTAAATAACAATGCTGTATGTTACTTCCTTTCCTTGTGTCGACAGTATAATTTCTGAATTATTTCTCAAAATGTTTTTTCCAGCCTGTGTTTTTAATTATGCCCAATATCTAAGAATTTTTTGCAGATGTATTTCTCCGATTCCTGATTTATTTCCAGACCTTTGCAATTTTCTATCATTTGGAAAGTCAGAATTTTCAAGGTCTTCATCCTCACCTTAGTACAACAGTTCACTGAACAAGGATGAAAGAGCTTGATTAGGAAAAGATCTAAGTTCTATGTTTTGCTTGTGTCTAGTAACAATTATTTATAGTGAGTGTTTATACTTTGGCATGATCATTATTATTACATCTGCTGCATTTCCAAATACTGAAGAAATGGTGCTGCAAAATGCAGTTTATTTGAATATTAAAATTCTGTACCCTAATTCTTTGGAAAGAGTGGTCAAGGGAATAGATAACCGTGACAAAAACATCCATTTAAATTCATGCAATAGATCTAAAACTACCAAAATTTATAGTGCTGTTCAGATCTGTCTTTTATTTATCATGATAATAACAGTAACTTATTTTTATAGGACAATGTTCCATGAAACAGGGTGAAATGAATAGGACAATAATCCTTGTCCTAATTTTTAAGTAACAGACCAAAGCAAACAGGTTTTCAAAGGATAAAATGTCCTTTTAAAATATGTGCCTCTATCCTTCTCCTCCTCTCTACAACCTTTGCCTTCACAATGTTTGAAATTTTCTCCCCAGCATCCAGTGGCAGTTGCCCCCTTTCTGCCAGCTTTTCTGCTCTTACAGCTTTCTTAAAATCCAGAGTGGGTTGCCTTTAAATTCATTTCAGCCACGTGCTTCCCCTGCCTGCAGATTCCCTAATCTAAAGAACAACCTCCTCATCTGGATGGACTGCTTTGCTTTGGAAAGCTTTTTCATTTTGTCTTCTTTTAAGCGTGTGCATGTGTGAATGTGTCCTCAGATGATTTCCAACGTGCAGATTGTGGTCAAGTCCCACATCTGAGGTTAGTGAGTAGTATGTAGTTAGCATGGGGGGGTCTAAAATCAAAATTACCTAGAAGAACTTCTGTTCTGTCTGTCTGGTTTGGAGAGATTAACATTCAATTTGGACTATAAAGTCTGCACAATTTACCTCCTATAATAGCCTGGCCAGGCTGGAAAGTCACTTAGCATCCTCAGAAAATTAAGTCATCATCCTGTGTTCAACACGTGGGTAACTGGTAACTTGGTAATTTGGGTAACTGAGTTAAAGATCTTACTTTGAAACTTGATGATTTTTGAGAGATGGTATGTTCCTTCAGCTTCAGGTAGAGTCAGAAGAGACTGATAGCACTGCTGAGGTACATTAGGCATCATTACGCTTCAAATGAACAGGGTGTTTTGGAAGCTTCAAATTTGTTTGCAATTCTAATAACAACACAGACATCCTGCCATTTTTTTTTTTCCATTCTGGGACAAATTATCAATATGAGTCAGAGAAGTGGTTTTGGTTTGTGTTTTTAATAGTAATTCAATTCAGTGGGAAGTAGCAAAAATCACAGGTCTCTCATAAGCCTTTACGTAAGTTCAGTCATATTCTCCAGTCCTATATAACTGAAATAGGAGGTCATGTGGGGAATCAGGAATGGATAAACCTTCCAGAACTGCAAGATGACAGAAGGTGGGAGTGGTTGTCCCTTACAACTGAAAAAACCCAGTTTTTCTAGAATATAAATCCATCAGCTCAAGCAAGACCATACCCAGCAGAGAGAGGTTACTCAAAAGCAGTGGCAATGACTCTGCAGACTTGAAGACCATAAACACCAAATACAGAACTGAAGAGTGTGAGCCACATGACTATTTGTAAAGGGAAAGAGAAAAGTGGAGGGCATGGAAGAACATTGGTAGCACATAATACAAAATGAAGCCATACTGGAAAAAAGCAGTCTTGGTCTTTGTGGCATTTTTTGTTTATGATAAATTCCAGTGTCCTTTGGGACGTGTTAAAGAAAAATGACTAGCACTTCAGACACTTAACACTAAAGATCCCTCTGCACACAGGATCTACAGCGTGAAGAACATAGTTTCAACCAGATATTTCTGATACTTGACTACCAACTCTGTTATTTAACAGCAACAAGCAATTATCACCTCAAAGACATCAGGAAAAAATGTCAAAAATGCCTCATTTCTTATTGGCACAGGCTGTTTCATTCTAGTACAGAAACATTCATATCAAATCGGTTTGTGTGATCAAACTGAAGCTACAAACAGCCATTTGTTGCCACCTTACCTGATGGGAGGTATGGCTGACTACCTGCTACCCCCCTTTCCTTTCTGATCAGGCTTCTCTGAGGGACTCCATCTCGCATTTTCCCCGTTGTCTGAGTTTACCACTGAAATCTATGATGAGAGCGATATTTTAACTAGGAGTTATGAATGGAGATTAAAAATTACGTTGGTTGCAAAATTACAATTGGCATCAAGAAGGACAGGACAAACCATCTAAATCATAACTCCCAAACTACTTCACTGTCCGATAAAAAAAAATTATGAAGGATTTTGACTGCATAAGACAACAATCAACTGCATAAACGATCTTCCTGATTGATTCAACTGTATTTTGCCACGTTTTGCTATTTGCTTTCTTTTTTTTTTGCAATTCTTAGCATTTTCTATATACAGACACACATATATAATGCCTTTTAATCTTTTTTTCTGTCAGTTTGGGGTGAAATAAAATTTAGTGATAAAAAACTCCCTTTGAGAAGAAAACACAGTTTTTCTACCTATTCAGTACTTTTACACATGGGTTTTAAAATATATTGAGGCAGCTGTCCAAAGTTTCCTAAGCATTGGGAACTTAGGAGTTCTAGACCTAAGTCTGTAACCCTGTTTCAAGAGAGTAATCCAATAATCAAATTTCTCTTCTCCAGGAAATTCGCTTGTTCTGAAATGTCTCTTTTTCCTAAATCAGAATTAATTGTCCAAACATCTAGATTATTCACAAAATTAAAGTTCTGACAAAATGAAATAAACATGACCTTATTAAAGCATTTAATTTTGATAAAGGAAGGTGCTTCATTTTGACAATATGCTTTCATTCTAATGATACGAAACTTCACAGAAATGGTCTTAACCAGTTTTTTGGTGAAACCAGCAGTGAAACTGCTGTTGGTGTAGTGTTTCATTTGGAAAAACAGCATTTCTGACAGAAAATTGTTCCATCATAAAAAAGTTCTCTTTGCTTTAATGTAATTACTGCTCAGAAGGTGATTTCTTTTGAACAAAATGGAATTGATTATGTGAATGACATTTCATTATATTAATCAGATTTTCTAGGCAGATCCATTACCTCCATGTTTGTACACATTCTTTGACTTCCCTGTTAACTAGAGATTGCATGGTTTATGACAAACTTTTTAATGCCTAAATCATCTTTAATGCTTAAATCATCTTTAATGCCTCAAGCATCTTTGCAGACCATCATCTACAGTGGCCAAATGAGAATATTCTGCTTTTTTCATACAGTCAAGGCAAGCAGTTCTGGGACTAAGTGCCTCCCTGTGCTAAGCAGGAATACTGGGACAGCAGCAGAGAAGAAAGTAAGCCAGAAGCAATCATCCCATGGGGAAGCTGTGATCTACAGGCTGTTATTTGGTTCACTTCACTTTTTAATATTAACAGACCATCAAGTAATAAGATGTCACAATCGCCTTGCTTTTAGTTACATTCTGAAGTGGCTTAAAAATACTTGAGGACTGTCAAGAGTTGGTAAGAATTTGCAGAGAGCTTCGTATTGCTAGAATTTGGTTTGAACAGATTTTTCTTTTTCTTTTTTTTTTTTTTTTTTTAGGGGGGAGTGAGGATATGGATGAAGGAAAAAAGCAGTCTTTTCATTTATATGATAATACATGTCTTTCATAGACAGTGACAGGACTACAATAGAATGTTATTAGGTAACCTCCTGTCTATAGAGATGCTTTGAATGCAATTCTTTTCCAGCATTTTTAAGTTACTGCCTTTGTTAAGCAAACAGTTATGGTCAGTCCCACAAAACATGCCTCAAATAAGGTGCAGCATTACAATAGAATATTTCCTGTAAAGTTTAACCATGAAATAGTGCATTTTCATATTTAAAATAGGGATGATCATTAAATAGCGTTAATGCTTTACCCAGGCATAGGGGGAAAAAAGGATGAAAAGGCAACTTTTAAGGACATTTATAATAGTTCTTTTATTCTCCAATGTAAAATCACAAGTTAGGTTTATTTTTATTTGGCTCTAGGTACCTGAATGTTAACCTTTTAGTTCAAGCTGTCATCCAGGAACTTTGTGTGTCAATGGAAAGTGACACCTAGAGATTGTGATTCATCCCATCTATCTAGACAGAAATCTTAGGATGGGATGAATCACACCCAGAGCTTCCAGTATTTCACCACTGACTATGGAGTGAGATTTAGCATCTAGTTTTGACTAGATAAATAAGGCGGTTATAGGTACGCGAGACAAATCCCACTTCTAGTATGATGCAAAACAATAATGAATTTTCTGAATTGCTTATTAATATTACTTATTTCCAGTTTAAGCCTTGGCCTTCTGATGGAAGAAAAGGTACCTTGTGTGACATCTTGCAACAAGGATCAGAACACTGAATTTTGCTGACTCCTGTTATAACCAGATATGACCACTGCAAGGGGTTTGCTTCATATTAACACGTACACATGCAAGTTTTTTTGGTCACTACTTAATTAATGTTGCTGGAGAGGGATGGCTTCTTCTTATGAAGCTGAACTGTTGATGTTCAAAAATTAATCACTGGATCACACTGTCTTATTCCCAGGGACTGTGACAGGCAGATGTTTCTTAATTGCATAGAGAGTCAGGAGAAATTCAAAATAATGGGGAAACAGTTAGCCCTGGAAATATTGTGCATATATAACTCCTTGTGTGGCTAAAACCAAGTATCAATGAAGTTAGTGAGAATATGCTTCATCATTAATGTCTTGCTTCAGAAACTGCACAATGACAGCTAAAACTTTTTTTTTTTTATTTGAATGCTCAGAAGAGATAAGAAAGCCAGAAGAAGAACAGATGTGTTAGAAGTGTGAAATGGATTAACATCAAAGCCCCCTGGGAAAATCTGAAACATGAAATGAAGGATCCTGAATGACAAGAGCTATTCAGAATGCATTAAAAGCTCTGCAGTGCATTTTGGTGCTGTCTGTGTGAGCAACGCGAGGCCCTGTGTGCTAGGGAGAGATGCTGATAACGAAAGCTCTGTGAACTTCAGGGAAATTCAGTTCATCACTGAGAACTCACCTTGTGGTACAATTTGAATGAGATAGAAAAAGCACCCAAACTAGTGATTACCCATATTTATTGTCCCCAGTGAAATGAAATTAATAGATAATTTAAGACGTGGACTGACAAGGCTGTAGGTGAACCAGTAATGATTTAAAAATCAGAACTTTTTTTAGTTATACATTCTTTGAGTGTTTAAAGCTTTCTATTAATATTCATCAGTTGAAACATTAGTATGGACAGCGTATTTTGATATGCTTAAAATCAGAAAAGGTAAACAAGAAAAAACAGTGTGAGAGATATCTTTCCAATTTCTTGATTTTTACACAGATTCTTGGGAAGCAGATTATTTATGGCTTAGGCAAATTTATGTTCATAAGTGGTTTCTGAACTGGCAGACACTGGTATCCATATAGTTATTGATGGAAAGAGGTCACCAATATGCAAAATGTGAAGGAGACTGTACAGGCTACTGCTGAGTTTTTACTTCATCTAAACTTAATGAAAGTCAAAGGAAGTTGGTCAAATAATACAGAAAATATATCAAAATGTAGTCCTCACTTTATTGCAGACTGAACTTACTGCAGTTTCAGAATATAAATCTTACACCAGACTTTTTGGCCAAGTACAAGCCCAGCTAAAATTCACAGAAGAGGGGAGACTCAGTTGACTACAATGGACTTCTGATGAGTACTCAGAAGAATTTACAGTGAAAAGCTGCCCAAAGTAATTTTCAGCACTTCATACAACACAAATTGTATTCATTCCTGAATATCTCTCTTGTACAGACATCATCATGACTTGAGTGAAAATCTCAGGCTTTTAAGTTCCATTCCTAGTGGTGTTTTAATCCCACTGCTGATACAGAGCAAAGGGTGATTTAAGCCAGACAGCTTCCCTCGACAAGGTGCTACTATAGTAGCAAATCTAACATCTGCAGGTGTAAGGCTAGGTTAAAAACAAAATAAAAACAACAACAGAAACAACGACAAACAAAAGCAGGTTTTCTCACATTCTGAAAAACCGGCAGCCCCCAGAGATTAGCATCCTCATGGTGCAAAGGTTCCTGCCTCTATTGATCTCTGCCAATTTGGGGACAGGTACATCAAGGTCTGATACAAACAAATTTATGAAGCAGACAGTTCCATAATTTTTTAGCCTTGTCTGGCAGTTAAGTTCATATATTGTCCAAAATATGTCATGAGCTTTAGAGAATTTCCAGCTTACTTGTGTATACTATCAACAAAACCCATTACTCATAGACTGAGGTACATCCACTGCATCTGCCAAACATGCAACCGACTCATTCTTTTGAGCTTCATTGCTACTTTTTTTTTTAAATGGCAAGGGATTAACTTGAAATGACATACCTTTCTTTTACCCTTTATTGGTAAAGCTTTTAAAAATATAACCAGAGGACAATTCATTTTGATTCTTTTAAAGTAAAATAACATTCTCCAGACTGAAAGTTTTGTAGTTAGAAGAATCTATTCTGACAAAATCTATTAGTTTATAAATTAATATCCCCTGTTGATAATTTCCTAAGAAGAAGTGTGTATGTCTTTACACTCTATTCTACCGAGTTCAGTTGTATTATTGGACTAAACAACATGATTCTTCCACCATTATTTATGTTCACACAAATAATCCCATTATATGTTCAACATAGCAACTGTTAAAATGAATACTCTCAGAATGTGTATTCCAGCATAGAAAGTTTTGGTGCAGACTGAAGTTAAAATTTTAAAGAGCATGTGCAAGCATTGGACACACAGGGAGAGGCTTAATTTTAGAGTTATATAGCTGAACAAGTCATCTTTGCCTCCCTTTATAGTCAACAGAGAAAAATAAGCTGTACATGAGAACCATTTGCCTGACATTTTAAGGATCTATTTAAGCGTGAAATGAATCACAGCCTGGAATTTTTTATTTCTATGCAGTAACTATACAAGGAGTGGCTAATTTAGCTGTAGACACGTAAAATTTTGATGAGAGGTTTTTCAAAACTTGTCCTTGTATCCATCACTTTTAATGGAATTAAGTATTACCATGTCTACAGTATAAAACAGATAGGCTACCTATGTTAAAAAAAAAGTTATTTTGAAGTAAAAGACTCCCCCAAATGATGATTTTTGAAGTACTGTGAGATAGAGTTCAGTCTACTCAAATACAAGTGGATGGCTGAGTTAAACAATGATAAGCAGTCCTCAAAATGATTCTCTGTATAAGTTTGCCATTTAGTTGACACATATTTGCTTCCAGATAGGAAGAACTGCACCTATGTTTATATCCAAGTGCATCATCATCTTGTTGAAGATTAAACTTTCTTTGTTGTCTTTATGAATCCATTCTCTGCAGCTGTACTTCAGTTTTGTGATAGCCAAAATAAATATAGCAGAGACATGACATTTTTAGAGACTAGAACTTTGCATCATACTTCATGTAATACAACTTCAGTTGCGCTTACATTCACTCCAGAGCATAAAAGATTTCTTCAGCTTACATATTGTGAGACACCCTGTAGACTAAAGAATAATTCAAGTATTCATGACAGCTTGCAGAAACAGTCCAAGATTTTCAAATTAACTATTTAACCTCATTAGATATGTTTGTAGCTGCTATTGCAAGAGCTATTTCAGATTCAGCCCATTTTGAAAATCTGGATGGACAAAGATGTCAGCTTGGTTGTGCAAACAAAGATGGAGGCATTAGCCGTTTTTGAAAACCTAAATCCAGCTTTTTCAATACAGCAGTGAAACAGAGAAAACATAACAGAACTAATGCAGTTTTTGCACACACTGGGTAAATTATAAAATAATTAGTCATGTTTCAGTTTAAATAACATGAAAAAACTCCTTTAATTAAGATTCTTAATTAATAGTTGAAAGATTAATCAATCAATAATTATAACTATCATTATAGGGTGTAATTGTGCTTAATTGGAGGGCTGATTAATGATCAGAATAAACCTTTCAAATTCTCACTTGAAAATGGTGGGAAGTGATGGATTCCAGCCCATAGAGTTAAAAAGGAATCCAGGGATCACAGAAGATATGTGTTCAGCTGCTTGGCCACAAATTGAAAGCATACGATTGAAGTGCACGAAAGATTTCCATTGTTAGACATGTACACTATTGCATTACTCATGTGTGTGTGGTTTTGAGTAGCGTGAGTAAAATATCCCTCAGAAGAGCGTAAGTAATGCCTTTTCTGAAAACGACAAGCCTTGTTTTCTTCATCCAAAATGTAAATTTTGGTACATAGAAGTACAGTTTTGCACACCTCTACTTGGATCCTGCCTAGTCCTAACATTTTTCTCACAATTCAACAAGAATTTGGAGTCATTACTTTGAATAGGACAATAGCTGTCCCACACATAACAACTGCGTGCGGCACTGTCTGATTTTTTTCTGAACAGTGTTTAATGTCACTACTTCTCCCCGTCTAACACCACTGAGTTAATCTGCTTAGTCATTTTGGGGATGAAGAAAAAGTGGAAATGTGAAAATTTAAACTATTAAGTGAGGCTTTAACTATATCCTTTATTCCCCCTTTAACTATAGAAAAAACTCTAGAAAGAGTACCGTACTTTAACACACTGAAACACTGTGTTAGTGTTAGTGTGACAGTAATAAATGTTATTTGGAACAGAAAAGCAAAAAAACATCCTTGCAGAAGTTAGCTGAGAAGGGCCAGGATTGCTAATTTGCTTCCTTTCAGGGAAAGTGAGGCAAATGTGTAAAACAGGGCAGTGAGAAAAGACAAAAAAAGGGCATAAGCAGGAAAACAGAGCAAACTACAAAATTCAGCGTCTCTTTCTGATGCTGACTCTACTTTCCAACCTGGAGAAAGACAATCACAACACACATTCCTATTAGCTCTCCAAGACCCTGTAGTCATGTTAGGCAGTTCGAGATGTTGCTTTAGCTGCCTTTTTGGTCACCAGATCACAGCAGTTTTGTGAAATAGATTATCGTGTCTGGCTAACCCAGATTATTATTAAACAGAAGACTAAAGGTCTCTCTCATAGAAGAGAAGAAAAGTACGGGAGGAAAGAAGTAGAACAAAGAAATCAAGGAGTGAAAGCAGAAGATCAATGTGTATATTGCACACATTTGGGACTCAGTTGAGACTGCTGATGGATTGTTCTCTGAGTCTTTTTTCCTGACCCAGTTTGAAGAGATTTTCTCTCAAGGAAAACACAGCTATGTCACAACAAATCTCTGAGTCCCAGAAGTGAGGATTGCCGATTTGGCGTAGTTTAGAGAAAGCGTGTGTTGCAGCTGCTTGCTCTTTGTCTGTTGCGGGCTGAGAGGACTTCAACCTTCAGGACCATCACTCTGGCTCCTCGCAAGAGTGCAGCATTTAGCAAATGTGTTTTTGAAAGTTCTCAGCATAATTGCAGTATAAGGTGGGTTTCAATTATAATGACTCTGAAATAATGATGCACAGTTACTCATCCTGCAACACATAGTCAAAGTCAGCCTTCCTTTGGCAAAGATAATTGGATTAGACCTTTACAGCTTGATCTTGCAAAGCACTAAGAACCTGGGTGATAACTGAGCAAAATATTTAATCGGTAGTTCAAATTTAATCATGGTCCTGTGGATTTCAGTGAAAGCATGCAAATTTACTGTAGCTCAGAGATTGGTATTCTTTATACAAGAAAACAATATAAATCTTGTTCTTCATTACAATGCACAGCTATGCAAAAACAAGAACTTCTTAGAAATAGAGGAAAATAAAATTCTCACTCCAATCTGACTCACAGACCCACATCATTAGTCAATACATATATATTAATATTAGTATTGGAACTATTTTCTGGCACTGAGGGGAAGTGGCACAAAATGGCTTGTCTCCATAATGCTAAATTATTTTAGCCTCCTAGATGACCTTAAAAAGTCCCTTCCAGCCCGAAGATTCTATGATTCTATGATTCTGTAACAACTAAGCTGCTAACTGGGAACATCCCTAGTACATAAATAGTCCTGAATAGCCCCATAAATTGTGGGAAAGAGTACTTTTTTGCTGAATTAACCATACCAGAGACTGTCATAGTATTTGAGCTCTGATACCTGGGAACATTTCTGAACATAGATTAATTTTTCATAGGTAACACCTTAGAGTGTTCTCCGTTGGAGAAGACAACAGTCAGATAACTGCTGAGAAGAGAAACTTAGAAATTAAAGGTATATCTCAGACTAGACTGGAATAATCTTCACTGATATGAACTGTATGAATTGCTGAGAACTGTTGCTTTACCTGTCATCCTTTTGTGAATCTCAGGGACAGTGTCCTTATGGTGTACAGCAAGACAAGAGGTTCAGAGCTGCAGCCAGGGTCAGAGTCAAATTCAGGAACTTTCTAACGCTGGCAGAGTTTGTAAACTCAGCTGCATGGGGGAAAAGCTAGAAAAGCAAAAGGAGATGCAGCAGTGAGACATGTCTCCTTGCACTGTCCTTTCCAGGAACTCCCAGCTGAAGCTGGTAGAATTCATTTCTAATGGTTGTGCTGAAGTATTATTTCTACTAGTTCAAAGCACCTGTGTCGTGTTTCAGGTAAGCTTGGACCATGGTGCTGGATCAGCAGTGCTAAATGAGACAGACTGTGTTTAAAGCAATACCTTATCTGTTTGCTTCCAACCCCATTTCTGAGGTGTATTTCTCAAGGTATTATTTGAATAAAAATAGGCCTTTGGACCATGGGAATTGTGTCCAACTGCTATATTCAGGGATGCAAGCAAACACTCTTCATTTCAATCCCTCGTGGCTTATCTGGACAACAATATACTTAACATCAGTCCTTTACACCTTGCATCTAAAGGGGTGAAACTGGACACAAGCCTACATGCAGGTCCTGGATTTACTACAAAATCATGGAACAGAAAAAGGAAAACCAAGCATTGCCCTGAACTAATCATCCAGGTTCCTGGTTTCTGTTAGGTTCTTGTGTAAAAGAGTTCTACCATCATTATTTTATGAGAAACTCAGTCCAGTAGGCACAGTGACAAGCTAGGCAAAGAAAACCGAAGTTTTGAATTCCATTGGGAATTTTGGCATGAAATAGGTACTGAGCAGCTCCAGATTTAGGTTATATTATGGCAGAAATACATATATCAAGGGAAATTTAGTGAAAATTTTAAGAATTCATGAAATGTATAGATCATTCAGATGGCCACAAGTCAGGGTGATGAGTACATGGGGTGCATGCTAAGTGGCAGTGAGCACATTGTCTAAATCGTTTTCTGCATCTGCCTTTTAATCTCTTTGGTTCTCAATTCTCCATCTATAAAATGGGAATAACTTCTTATATTCTTTTATCATTTGTTTATTAAGAAAAAAAGTCACATGGGACAGTGCTATGTTTTGCTGCTTCTTGTAAATGAAATGCTGATCCCAACTGGGGCCCCTGGGCACTGCTGCTGTATAAATAAATTCATAGCTATGGTTGTCACAGAGGGAGAATATTGACTGCAGGTGAGGAATAGGTAGCCAAAGCAGATTAACTCTTAAGCAGCAAGGATCCTGTTTTCCAGTCCTTTGTAAGAAGGAAGAAGTACAGAGAAAAAGAGAAAATATGTGACACATAAGATGAATCATTTCTGAAGGGGATGGTTTTGAAAATTTCTTCACAATGCATCAGCAGCCTGTCTGCAAGCATCAATTTTTTTTGCCTCCTTTACACATTTTTTAGCAAATTTCATGCCAGTAAAAAATGCAGGATTGACATTCTTAAATCTCCCCTTTATCCATAGAAGAGATAAAGCATAGTCAGAAAATACACAGGTTTCCTCCGATTTTCAGGCCAACATGCCTTCATTTGACCCGAAAGGGACACCTCTACAGGAGGGAAAAGCAGTTGAGTTACCATTCTCATTTCATCCTTGGCCTTGATGCTGAATTTATTATCCTAAGAGGTGACTGGGATACTTTGGTTTAAGTATGATATGGGCACCTGTTCTCTCTGCTGATGCTATCCAACTCATTTCACATGGGCCAAAGTACAGTCTTCTGAAAACCTCTTTCAGTCACTTCCAACCAGCAAGTTCACTACAGTCTGAAACAGTAAACCCTGATTTAGGGGGTTACACAGACTAGTGTCAGTCTCCCAAAACCATCCAGCCGGCCATGACACTGCTGCCTTGCCCCAATGAGCCTCTGTGAGATATTTTCTAAGGGGCACAGATGAAATTTGTTTTTTGTGAAGGCCACCAGCTCTCACTGCTGTCAGTGTAATGTGGTCACTAAATTCCCAAAGACAATATTACTGCAAATCACCTCAAATGTGCTGCAGGCGGTAGAATGATCCCATAATCAAAGAGCTAGGTCTTTGAGGACAAGTTTAATTACTTTAATCTATACAGCCTGGAAAACATAATGGTTAATGGGGTAATCTACTGAAGTATGTGGAATTTTAAATAGTATAGACTATGCCACTGTATGACACTAGTCTCAGCACAGCAGAGATGATAAAACCAAGAGCATAAATGGTGACTGAAGAAAGCCTTAGATGTTCATAAATCAATAATTGATAAAACGTACTCTTGTGTAACTAAGTAGAATTTTATGTTGCAGGTAGAATAAACTGATTACATGATACTATAGTGCTCAGTGGAATTATGGAATGAGATTCATTCATTCACTCTAATTGCTGCATATTTGTATACAAATGGCTGAAATGGTTCTATTAGTTTTGTAGTCTATAAAACTGCAAGAAAATCCTGCCCTTTGAGTTCACAGATGAAAGCCATGATATTTTCCCAGCATGGGGCTCCTTGCTCCTGGAAAAGCTGAACATCAGCAGATACACAGAGGTTGATGTTCTCAATGCATCTGGCCATTAAAGATTTCAAAGCACTTTTCTCATGGGTAGAGGTGTTAACCCCTCTGTCCTGGCTAGATTCCAACTTGGGTAACAAGCCACCTGGACCAGATGCTGAGGGAACTTAAGGACGAAGTGGTTGGGCTGCTAACAGAAATGTATAATCTCTCATTAACATCATCCACTGGAGATGTTTTATCTGTCTTTTAAAAAGACATTAGGGATGTTCCTGGGAATTACACACCAGTGAGCCTTACTTCAGCAAATGGACTGCAATGATAATTAAAAGTAGGATTATAAAAAATCCTAGATAAGCATGATATGTTACAGACAAAGAAATGTGCGTTGTATAAAGGAAAATCAAGCTTCTTTAATTTACTAGAATTCTTTAAGAGTGTCAAATAAATACTCGATAAAGGAGAACTGGCTGACATAATTTATCAGGACTTTCAAGAAGCTTTTGAGAAATTCTCTCACAAAAGGCTGTTAAGGAAACTAAGCTGTCGTAGAATATGAAGGAAAACACGTAATGGGGCAAAGACTGGCTAAGAAACAGAATCTAAAGAAGAGGAATAAAAGCTTCATTTTAAACAGGACTTGGCAGCAACACTTGATATGTGCTCAGTTGATACAGTTTTGGTGTGCTTTTGTGTGGGTTTTTTTTAATTTTGTTGTTATCGGTTGCTAATTGAGAAAATAATTTGTTGAAATTTTTTTGTGCA
Organism: Phaethon aethereus; assembly: GCF_964289735.1. NCBI lineage: Eukaryota > Metazoa > Chordata > Aves > Phaethontiformes > Phaethontidae > Phaethon > Phaethon aethereus. The sequence continues at coordinate 8,084,627 of NC_138577.1, read as the reverse complement.
TGAAATTGAGATTATCCATTAACGTTGTGTTTGAGAGATGGAAATACGCTTACATTTCGACAAAGTAAAGGTAGATTTTAAATAGGAAGTTAGTCAAGTGTTGGTTTCTAGAATCAAATCCTGTGATAATGCACCATGGGCACATGTGCAGTAGCCAGTGTTCTAGGTCCTTTTCCAGTGAGAGGCTCCCTGTTGATAGCGGTAGACAGTGTTAGATGACTCAGGTAGTCTGTCCAAGTTTCTGGTCTGCTAAAGTGAGAGACAGTCTAGTTTTGGGCACTAGGCTGAGAGATGTCAGACCCTTGGCAGAGCTGTGAGATGCCAGTAAACTTTAACTCTTCATCAGCTTATATTTATATGGTGTGTTACCCCTCCACACCCCACCTCTTCAGTTTTAACAACTGTTAGAAAGACCAAATTTTTGAAGATGTGGTTCAATCTTGTAAGAGATTTCATTGATTTTTTTAATTCAGATTTCATTGCTTCTTCCAAGGCCCTTTCCAGTACTTTGCAGAGCAGGACTGTATTATGTGAGGCTGCAGCTATCTTTGCTTTCTCTTGCTATGTGCCTGCCCTGCGTGTTCCCTATCTGTTCATTTGTAAGGTATTTCTTGCAAAATGAAAGTCTACAGAGAACAGGAGTAGAAGGGTGACATGGTCTCTGTCACTCCAAACAGAAAATGTTCCAGTGATCTTTTTTTTCACACCTTGTAGAATTTCAATTTTCCCTTTAAAACATGGATTAAACAACGTTGCCAAAAACATATGCTTCTGTGTCAAACATTTCACTTATTCAGGAATCTAGAGGCAGCTGGAGAGTTCTCACTGCCAAAGTGACTTCAACAATTGCCTCTTTCACTTTTAATTGGAAACGTGTTCGTTTCAGGCATAGGTGTGGATAACCAATATGTGGCAGTGTTAATTTCCCTCGCCATTCAGTGTACATATGTCCTAAGTGACCATTCTTAAATAGCTTGAGGAAAATTATTTGAATCCATCGCCAAAGTGTCCTGTGCTCCTGCGAGACTATGATTTGCCATGGCACAGATTACATCTGCTGATTAAAGATGGGAGTGGTCAGCATGAGGTAAGACATCACCAGTCTGTTGCTTCTTGTAAGACCTGCATTGAGATACACCAGAGGGTTACAGGTGAATTACTGAAGCTGAGGGCCTTCCTGTTACATTAGCTTTAGCCATTACAAAAGCACGATTCCAGTATTCGTTGCCCTAGGATATTTCCTCTGGGTTTTATCTGTTGAGGAAGATGGCCTTCCTCACACTATAGTGCTCCAGCCAACCTAATTACAAACCTTTCTGTGCCAGTCCCACTCTAGTTCACCATGTTTAAGGAACCTCTTCTCCTTCCCCTGCTTCCTGCTTTTTTTTTTGTGGAGTGGAGGGGGCGAGGGAGATGACATGCTTTCTAGTAGGACCTTACTTGATGGCAAAAGACAACAAGTCAAATCTCATACTTTTTCCCGTCCTTTTCATTCCAAGCCTCAGTTTCTGTAGAGAAGGTTGTGGCACTCCTTCCCCAAGCTCTCTTCCCTTACCCCCTTTTAAACTTTTGAACCTCATGTTTGCTCATGTTGCAGGAAACAAATTGGAGGAAAGCTCTATAACTGTAATACCAAAACCATCTCTACCAGGTTCAATTTCAAAGGAAAAGGGAACAGAAACAAGCAAACAAAATTCAGCACATACTGATAGGTTTATCTGGGAGATGTATCCACCCTACCTTTGAAACTAAGAAGATGGATAAAACGTGAAGATTGACGATTATCAGTTTGTCAGGTAGGACCCACTCTGTGTGTGCCATGAGGTTGAGTGCTTGGTTGTCTGCATCGAATCCCAGGTGCCTCATCACCCAGGACATCATTACCAGATTCCTGTGGCAGGGCTGGCATATTATCTCTGAGAAACGTGCCATGTATTAACCTACATGGGAGACTCAAAACTGGACCTTTCTACTTTATGATAAGCCGTCACATCAGATGGTGATACTATCCCACTATCTCGTTTAATGCTGGATCACTATACCACTCTGTGGAAATGCATATGCACTTTTTTTTACCCTCTTTTAAGTTCCATCCCATCCTTTCTTCTCTCTGCTGCTTCTGCAACAAGTTTCCCCTGCATTTTAGGTGCGTTTCTAGTGCCTCCAAGTACGTGTATGCATGCACTGAGAATATATATATGTAGATTTGAGACTGACGGTGTGTGCCTTGCTTACGTTCTGTGCACAAAGAAACCTGGATAGTTTACTATTATTTCTGTATGTTATACTCCAAGTGTGATGAGCACTTTACAGATAAGTAAACAGATACATACACAAAAAGCTTCTAATCAAAACTAGTTTAAGACAATGCTTGGGAGAAAGACAAGGCAGTAGAAAAAGTCTGGGAGAATGGAAGGCAAGGAGTATGGAGATCAAATTGTATTGGGGACTATAGTTCTTTATATCCTTAATGGAGGGGGTTAGAGTTACAAGGCCTGAACTGCTTCTGGACAGGTGCTCAGAAATACTCCTCTATGTCCTCAGCAGATACAGGTAATGCACATTTTGTTGTTGATGGTTAAATTTCTTTTTAAAGCTGGGGTAGGTTTGCTAATGAATATTCTGCTGATCTGTTTTTCTTTGCTCTTAGGAAATCTCAGCGCATGATAGCATCCAAGATCCCTGTGCCTTATCTGCCACCCCCCATCACACCCCCCCCCCCCGCTCCGTGCCAAGAAGGATCAGGCTCTTGCAGCACTAGGTGAGGGAACGAGGGATGTTGCCATCTAGTGGGTATTTCTCAAACAGAAAAACAGACTTCCTACCTACGGCTGCTCAGCCTCAAAATTCTGCCTTGAATCAGCAAGTGCGGAGACACACATTTCAGGGAAACTGTCTCTCAGGCCAGCTTTCTGGGGAGCACATGAAGCTTTTACCTGCTTGCTCAGCCTCATTCAGATCCCATGTCTGTGTGATCCCTCTCCTCCTTTGGGAGGCAGGAACACCCTGCAAAAAAACCCTGAAGCCTTCTTTGCCTCTGTGTTCGGGGTCAGGACCCCTGACATGTTTCCCCTTTGGTATGCCTGGGCAGGAGTGCACACACACAGCTGTGAAAATGGTGAAGGGTGAAATTCATCCTTCCCCCGCTTCAAAACTCCTGCTCCTTTCTCGGCAGCAGAGCCAGACAGACACCTTTTCTATTGTTCCGGCTGAGCACTAAAGCCTTCGTCATGAGGGGACTTTTGCAGTTAGTATTAAAATAAAGAAGGGTTGTTCATACGTAGGCAGCTGGCGCGATCTTATCTGTCAGTCCCATGGAAATGCGGAATTAAATAGTAATAATAATCATCATCATAAAATTAGCCTTTTCTTTCTTCAGAAATCTCCATTTGCAGCCGTTGCGCTGGAAGCGGCGGCGCGGCCGTGAGGTACCGGGCCCCAGGAGCGCTCAGCAGGGCAACACCCTCCTGCTCCAATCTGCCTTGTATTAACGAGCTGCTTGACTGGGATGCGATGCTGGCTGAGCAGCAGCTGCTCGGAGCGCGCCGTTACAGAGAATTAGCCGAAAGTTTATTCTTAGCTTTTCCTCTCGGCTCTGGCAACATGTTCAACAGCTTGTGCATTTTGTAATGCCTCCTTTCATCGCCATGGCAACAGTTAAAACTTAAGGTGTGTACGACTTGCACACTCTTAATGCTGCAGGCTGCTGGCAAAATGAAACCCTCGGTTTGCGCTGCTTCTTATTGCTGTTGATTCAAAGGGCCACAGTGTGCTGGGAAGGCAACTGGGAACACGTGTTTGCAAAATACTTCAGGCACAAGAGCATGATTCAGTGTTGAAGAGAGATTGTGAATCCGAGTTTTCTATCTAGCTAGCTAGTCATTGGAGCTGGGGTAAAGGAACTATGGCTTCTGGCCGAGTTGTTTCTGCTCCTCACGTTGTCCTGAACTGGCTTTGGCAGAGACCATGTGTATCGCTGCCTCGTAAAAGGCAGCCTCGAATAGTCCGCAAGCAGCTGGGTAATGGGGAGGGCAATAAGCTGCACGATCACAGGTAGATCAATTGGATGTAACTCGGTGCTGAGAACCTACCGGCTTCTACCAAATGGCAGATTAAGGAGCGATTTCCCCCTTGAAAGAACTTGGTTTTGTACCCGAGTTCCTCACGACAAGCAGTATGATTTCCCATTCGGCTGGTGGCTGTACGAGTCAACCTCAAAAGTAAAAAAAAAGGAAAAAAAAAAAGTGGACCGCCTGGGGGCTGAACCCTCAAAATGTCACTTGGGTGAAGTGTCACTGAACCCCTACATAGCTTTATATCACCGTGGCTATATCCGGATCAAATTTGGCTGGAGGAGTTGCGTCAGCCTGGGGCTGTTGCCTGCAAAAGCAGACCCTGCTTTACAGGGAAATCTTTCATAGTGAAGCCATTTTTCCTTTCTACAAAACAACTTTGCTGTGAATCAAATCCTGCAGCCACTAATAACTGTCTCTATGGAGAAATCCTACAGAATGGAAAAGGTTTCAAACCTATAGGGGTTTATAGAGATTAAATTGGATTCTATAGAAATTGCTCTAAATAGCCACTTAATTTAATAAAGGATGCAACACCTTCTGTAGAATTTTCACATCATATGATAAATCTGAAGGGAGAATAATATCCCTGCAAATAGAATTGTTCAGATTGGTTTAAAAATCCTATAGAAAACTTATTTCTCTGTCTTAATTTTGCTAAGACTTTTCGTTTGCACCAGTGGCTTGAAACCATAAATCTCAAAGCATTTCACAAAGAAAGAGCACAACTGTCTGGAGATCACGCAGCCCACCTAGTGCCACTTTCCACGTCTGGGAAAATAAATCCAGGTAGTCCTGCACTCTGAAGTCACCTTTTCAAACAGGATGCTTGTAGCATTTGAAGCTCTTCCTTTCTGTTCTGGGGAAAGAATAACAAAAAGCCTCTAACACCTCCCCTTTCTCCCTCTCCCTCCAAATACCTAATCTTCCCAGAAACAGGGGACTGTGAGTCATTTTAAGCTGTTTCTTCAACGTGACTTAGCTCAGTGGTGTGCCCTACAACCTGCAGAGATTTGGAGCCGATTAGGTTACAACTGCAAAATGCATCCTTTTCTTTTTATGCATTCATCAGTTTTTGTTTTTTTTCTTAATATCCTTAAATGACCAAAATACATGGAAGCAGAGAGCATGGATAGAACATGTACATTGCTATCTATACACAGTTTCTTAATTTTTTTTGGTTGTGCACTAGAACCTGTTAAAAATGTTTGTGTTTCGATGTGTGTGTTGCATTCAAACCAGCATCTCCAGCTGCTATATATTTGGTGGTTAGTAATCTTTTCCATTATATTTTGAAAGGAACAGATTTCTCCCTGTCTAAAATAAGCAACCAGCTACAAGGAAGCAATGGCTACACTGTAGTTTGCTGTTTTGTTGCATGCTTGAAATACTGGTGCTTTGAGAAAGCTGCAGGTAATGCTGAAACACAGCTGCTTCTATCGCTACAAATTTTAAGCTGACCCCTCATCTAGTGAATATCAGCATATCTATATTGACTTGAGTAGAGTTACTTTGATTTACACTATATATGTCTAATGTTTTTTATTTTTAAGGTTTTTTTTTTTTTTTTTTTTTTTTGGTTCTTATTTTCTGCTCCAGTGCATGAATGAGTTCAGGGCAAGATGAATCTCCTGATAGGGAACAGTGGGGTGGTAGTACAATGTGTACCCTACTGTCGGGGCACGGGGTGGGGAATCTGCTCTGTGCATCATACCCAGAGGGATTATCCAGTTGTGAGATGCTATAGAAAGCACACTGGCCTGAAAATCAGCCCTAGGACTGCTTAAGACAATACCGTAAAGCTAAAAGGATGGTTACAGTGATCACAAATGTCAGCCTAGTCTGTTTGGGGATGTCACAAAGAGAGACATAGAAGAAAAAATGGAATAGCACAGAAAAGCTCTAAAAAACTGTATTTCCGTAAATTTATTTAAGAATTCCCACTAATGCTTGTAATTAAAAATAGCTGTCAAGATAACACTGGCAAGTAAGACTGCCCTGAACTCTCAATCTAAATTGAGCAGTGCAGCATTTTCTTACCTTCAGAAAGGAAATCTCAAACCTTCTCTACCTGAATATGTGTGTATATATACACTTCACTGGCAGGTTATTTTCTAGTTGCTTATATGGTTTCAGGAAATTTCCTCTGAATAATCTGAGTTGAGCAATCGGCCAGTTGCAAAACACAGTCTTAGCACACAATACTCCTACCCACCAGCTTATCCGAGCACTGCAGGGAGATGAACCACAGTTCTGGCAAGTCTTAAGGCTTTTTCTGCTTTCTCAGACTTGTGTGGAGAGAGGAGAAGAATGTATCGAATGCTGAGGACAGACAGTTACTCCCAGTGCATCAAACAGCTGACTGGGGCTCTATCTCTAGATTCGTTATATAAAAACAAGATTGTCACAATCAAGACAGCAGTCAACAGGGATAAGAAAGGAAATCCAACATCCACTAGAAACAGAAGCCCATTTTTTAACCACTATCCCATCACCCTACAAGTCCCCATACTGTCCCAGAATATTCCTGCTGCTCTCTATGCCCCTAAGTGTCTGTACAAGATAGTGCAAGATCACTGTATGTAGAAGTGGGTCCTGAGCTATGTGCTTGGTGACTGCTGGGCTGTAACACCTGATGACAACTGATCAGGCATACTTCCAGGCAGAATATCCTTTCATGGACATGCTGTTTTGGGAATTGATACCCTAAAACATTGTCATTTTTCCTAAAAACTCTTAAGAACTTAAATATAAATTTTCATCTCCCACAGTTAGTTGAAACTGGCTAAGAGCTCCAAAGGTTTGGCAGGAAGAAGGGAATTAGAGTCAGACAGAATGATCAGGATCACAAAAGTTTTGTTTCTGTAGGAAACTGTCAGGTTTCTGTAGGTTCTGTCAGGAACCAGTATTAAAAAAATAAAAAGAAAAAGAGGCTCTTATGTATTGGCAAACATAAGAATCGTAGATCTGGATCCTCACCTCTTATGAAGTCTAAAGGCAATAACAGCACAGGACAAAGGCTGTAATACTCTCTGAAATGTTATGGGGTCCTAATATCTGCTCAGCTTTCATGCTACTTGGCAGAGAAGAGCATAAGTTGTCCAGGTTACAAAACAACCACTATAGCCACCAGTGAAATCGATAAGACTATGCCTGTGAACAAGTCCTCACTGTAGAGATAAATAACCACCGCAGTAGCTTCTTGCAGGCAGGCAACTTGGAGGGCGAGAAGCCAGCAAGGAGACTGGGACCAGCTCCTGGCTCTCCTGCTCCCTGGTTGAGTAGTCACCTTCTCATTTATCATAGGTTTTCTGTCCACATTAGGGGACAGATTGTTCCCAGGTAAGTCAAAGAAGCATCAGGACCATTCTCAACAGAGATGTTCTTGCAGAGAATGACAGGAAATGTGTGCTGGGAAGCCAGTTTTATTTCTAGGAGTCTATGCATTGGCTCAGAGGTCCCTATTGCTTCTAAATTTGTATTCAAAAGCTAATTTAATGCCTACTTTGGTGGTCTAGTAATCATATATTTTTTCTGTGGTCAGCAAAGTGAAAGAAACTCCTTCAAAGGCCAGTCCAGCACAAGTTTATAGGTGCAGTTTCACCACCACTTTCATCTAATCTAAGTCAATGCAGGTGTCAAGAAGTCATGAGCATGTATTTTACTCTATTCCCCACCATGCATTAACACCTCCTCCCCATGCCTGTAGCACTTTCCCTAACAATTTCTTCTGGATTTTTTTCAGTAAGGTCCCGTTGACCACAAGGCTGACTGAGTGCTGGTGCTGTGGCACGGAGAGCTGTCCCCTTTCACACCACTGTAGTCTTAGGTTGTCCTGGAGGAAACCACACCCTGATTTAAGTTAAACACCTAACCTAATTAGCATCCTGAAACTAAGGTGTGTGACAGCTTACTCACTTATGTGACTGTCCTCACCGTTTTGTTGTCTCAAGATACCTTCATCTCAAGCTCTTCCCTGGGTTGTGCTGGCCCCAAGCATTTTTTCATGGTCAGTCAGTAAACTGGATCAAAGAACTGAGCCAGCTAAAAAACAGCCTGTCCACAAAAAAATGGTAATTTTCAAGTTCACCCTTCTGGTTCACGCTGACCATGCAACGGTGTGCAGGAACTGTTTAAACCTGTGAAAAGCTGAACTGTGCTCTTCACTTCAGGAGTTGCTACTGTGGCTGTGAAGTATTGTTTTACCATGGCAGTTCTCAGCCATACTGCTTTTATGCCCCCTGTGCTAGAACAGACATGAGTAAAAGATTCTACAGAAAGTTGAGCACTGGGAGATTTTTTTTAAAGTAGATTTTGCAACTGGTTTATGACCCTTTTATGCCACCCAAATGCTTCCAAGGATTCCAGAACTGAGCTTCAGAATCACAGCCATTGCATGGCTTTAACTAACTGGTGCTTGTACAATACACTGAACATAAACAGTGTATCTCTAAATGCTAATTGTTGTTATTGAACCCCCATGCTTCCTACTGCAGTAATAACCTGTACAAAGCCTAGCTTACTAGTATACAAGATCCAATTGTGTATCTTCCTCAAGGGATATTTATCTTCACAGCATGATTGCTAAGATAAATGCTAAAGTTTAAAATTCAGAAGTGCTTACTTCAGGGCATTATGACAAGACAACAAAAATATAAACTTGACAGAAGCAAAGCTTATGCATATAAATTATGTAGCCTTTTAATTGAAATATATTTCATAATAGGTTTCATAGCCAGAAGATTATTTTTCAAGGCATTTCTTTTTAAAAAAAAAGAATAATAATTTGTAAAAGGCACTTTTTTGCTCCCTGTAGCTTTACAGAAAAATAGACAAAAATTCTTGAACAGCAGAGCATTGCAATTTTAGCCATAATAGTCAACATAACAATTAGAACAGTTTGTTATGAGGATAAGGAATAGGACTGTCTTCAAGAAATGCGCTACAGTGAGCGCTGTTGCCTCACTGTCGTTGCACACCTCTTCTTTTCATATGAAGGGGAGCAATGCCACACAGCAGCTGTTGTAGGAATAGCAGCCACAGGAGACATTGTCTTCAGCAATGATAAGCCAGGCTGAGAGGCTCAGCTTTATTTTATTTTCAGGGTTCAGTTTGTGGAGTTTTTTTGTGTGTTGTTTGTTTTCTTCTTTAATAATGATGTGAATTTTTTAAATTCTCAGGGACTCCCATAACCCAAAAAAAAAAGTTTCATGCATGTTTCATGGCAGTGCAGCTCTCTTGCAAAGTCATCTACTTGGGTCCAGTGGAAATAGGACTGATTTTGCCTGTGAGATTAAAAGCACTGTCAAGAGCTGGCTTTAGCATGCGTAGCCTTGACCCATGTATTTTCCATCTGCATTGCTGACTGTTGCTCTGCTTGTAACTTAGGGTTTCCATACTCACCCTGCAACGAAAAAGGGCTGAAAACGCGCTGCGCTGGTAGCCTCAGTCCGATTTGTGCCCTGTCTGCTCCATTTTCTCCCAAATAGGATAAAATAGGAGTGCTTAAGAGGTCTCGCTAAGTATCCACCTGAGTTCTTGTTTAAACTGTATGGAAAAAAAGTCGAACTGCACTTGGGAGTAGGTATGGGTCAGCATTTAACTGACAGACATCACCCAGAAAGAGAGGGCTGTCCGTTCTGCTTCAAGAAATTAGGAGAAATTAGATCAGCAGCAGCCCTTCCAGCCATTTAATTGAGGAGCTTTCTGCTTTTATATCTGGCAGCTCCCCCTTTTTCCAGAGGTGTTATTTAATCTAGCCACCAAGTCACATCTGCAGTCTTAATTAGCATATGTGTGTGTCTGTTGTTTTTCCTTTGTATAGCACACTGAGCAGCAACGCGTATCAGACCCTGTAGAGTGAGCACGTTTACTTTAAGTACCGCTGGGCCAAATTCTGATTTTCAGTAATTTCCCTATAGTCCTGCAGACCTCAGCAGGACCCCTCAGATTTACACTCATCTCGCTGAGAACAGAATCTGGCTCAGGGTATTTGAAAGCCTTGTTATCAGTGAAGCAGGCTATCGAGTTTCTTGGTGCTCTCATTTTTACCTTGTTAGTGGCAAGGTTATCTTTCAGGCAATTTTTCCCATTGCAAGCTGTAGATCCCAGCACAGTGGTATATGCTTTAAACTGTTCTCACCAGTGCAGAAGCATAATACTAACAGTAATAATAGTAATAAATATTAACAAAAATGAGGGCAATAACTACACCCGAACAGCTGATTCACAATAAATCTTAATAGTAATAAATCTTACAAAGATGCTCAGGATCACTTATTTTTTTGGAGATGGAGAAATTGATTGATAGGAAAGTTAGCTGCCTAAAGCCACCCAAAGAATGGTCATGAAAGATGGGAAGATAAACTTAATCTCCTGTCCTGTGCCCTGTCCGCAGGACAACAACTCTGTCTCCACAGTGTTAGGTGCAGTTCTGTTATTGTCTGCATTTTCTTGATTAAAAACAAAAAAACCCCAAAAGACGACCAAATATAACAAAGAAACAAAAAAACCAAGAGGATGATCAGGAGGCCAGACATCTCTAGAAAGGATTTTTAACTGCCTCAGTGAAGAATAGTACCAAATGCCTGAGGTTTTGTAGAGAGATGTACTTCCATATGAGGTGCTATCTATTGAGGATATGGCTCTTCCTGTTGTCAGCTCCAAATTCTGGAGCCTCCAGATTTCAAATTCTTATTTCAGCTGGAGGTAAACCTAGTGGTAAATTAAGTGGTGAATCCTTTGCCGTGGAGTGAAACCAGTCTTCATCAGCTGAAAATTTGATCTATTCACTGACATAAGTTTGCTTTCAGATGTACTCCAACAAAATCAGTATTTATATCTTTGCTGTATAGTTCTCTCCTGTGGTTTACAGAGTTTTTTCCTGAGCTATACGTCTGTCTGCTTGTCTGTTTTATGCTTCTGTGTGACATTATAACAAAGAACAGTAATAACAAAAATATCTTTGAATGCTAATGATTATCCTTGTAAACAAATACTACAAATTAATTGAAAAAAGAAAAAAACCCAAGTGTTTTGGAAGTTTTTAACAGCGAAAGTTCTGAATCTGAAAAAGAAAAGAGAAAGGGGTTAAAACAGAGTGCTGATGATCTTTCAGAAACGACAGATTTAATTCCCAGCACTTCTGATTTCATTAAGAACTGCAGCATTTTCCACTGGCAGCACAATTCTTGAGCTTGACAAAAACAGATGGGGAGGATGGTGGAAGTGGTAAACTCCAGAAGTAGCACTCTGTCTTCTAAATCAGGAGGTCACACCTTCAAGTCTTGCCTGAAGAACTCAATCTTCCCCAGATCCCACAAACCCTGTTATACAGGTACTTGCTTATATGAGTCGCGGAGTGACAGATTAAAAAGCTCCCTCCTGGTGACTTGTTCCTAGGAAAAGATACAGTGCTCTGGGAAAAAAAGAAAATACAAAAAAACCTCATCAGAATAATGGAGGGGAGCTACGGCATTCCTCAAGTGCCATGTAATAACCTGTGCCTGCAGAAGGCTTGCAGGTGGCAATACGGGGTCACGGGGAGAATAAAGACTGTTTCACTCTTCTGGCATCAGTAACATAGCTACCTATTTCCTTCAGGAATCAGTATTAACTCTTCCACATCCAGCAGTCAGTACTGTTCTGTAGCCATAACATCATGATGTTTGGAGGGAGGAAATTGCTGTGCTGAGTCTTTGCAATTTGGAGCATATAGGTGGGATGTGTTGTCCAAGGCGCTTAATGCAGACTTTGGTTCTCCCTGTGAGCAACATCCCTGGGGCCTAGGGAGATGGCAGCATTCAAGAGAGAAAACAGAACTCCCTAGTTCTCAAGTCCCCTGATCTCTAAAATGAATAAAAGCAATTAATGGACTTCCTTAACCTGTTGTGGCTGGTTTTTGTTTCTGTAGGTAACAACAATTCTCTGTAACAAAGTGATTATGCAGGTCAACCTTGTTCAGTTTCTGGCTAATTGCAGTCTCTCCTGCTCCAAAATCACTTCTCCTCTGACTCTCCAGGACTGGCATTCTTCTAATTATTTTAGGAGAGGAATGTGACTGTTCTATTTTGCATGGATTTGCCTGTGTGGAACTGCAGTATGTAACTGTGGTTGATGTTGCTTCAGTTTGCAAAATACTTACTCAATATTTTGAATGGATTGGGTTTAAGTCTTACATGAAAACAAGAAACACCTGTCTGGAGGACTGTTCAATCAAAAAAGGAGAGTGAAGTCAACAAAGATAATGAAATGGATGCCCATCAAGTACATTTGTATCACAGACACTCGTTTCTTTACATGAATCAGTCGACTTGCGCCAGTTACACTTTATAGTCATCAGGATGAGTGAATTATGCTAGAGAAACTACAGACCTAAGATGAAAAGCAGGAGATTGTTTCTGTTTTAAAGCAACTTCCTTCAGTGTTTGTTTTGCCAGATCCTAGCATTACAAGAGAGTTGCCAGGGTGTCTTTGTGGTATCGGAACAACAAAGCTGATACTGGTTCCTGAGTTGGCTCTGTTATGTGTAGGTTTTGGCTGTTCTCTAATGAGAATGATACATAGTCACTGAAAATACTGTTTACATCATCATCACATCCATAACTTCTTTTAGCAGAGGGTGAGTTCTACTTCAAAAGATTTACCAAACTGACTCCAAATTAGGTAGCTCTGGCTGAAAGGCTGTATACCAAGACTTGACAAGCTTCATGAAGAACCAGTCATGCTTTGCAGAAGACATTTAGGATTTTACCCTTCTTTTTGGTGCAGGGAAAAAAAATGAGAATCTCAATTTTGACTATCAAATGGGCATGTGGCCTGCTTGTATCTGTACACATGTGCTTGGAAAGTTTTCAGAATCAAAAACGAGTGTTCTGAAAGCTGGTTTTTGTCGAAGCAATGTATTGAAAGAAAAGGAGAAATCCTTTCACCTTGTTTTGAAAAGGTTTGATTAATAATTTTCTATTTGCATATTATAGCCTCTATACAGGGAGATTTTACTATGTATAGGAATATATACTTTAATTTTTAAAACATACACATCTGCTGTTGTATCATCATAATAATAGTAGGGATGAATGACACCTCCATTAAGGTTTCCAATGTTATTTATGAAGATAGGACCTGTAGTCTGTAGCTGGTGTTTTGATGGGTGAAATTGGTATTGGTGGTTCAGATAATGAATCCACCATGTTGAGCTTTATGCTGTTACATTAGTATGGAAAATCCAGAAGAAAGAATAAATCTCTGTGAAGAAGAGGAGAAGGGAGGCAAATGCAGTTGGAAGACTGAGTTGCAAATACGTTAAGACTGGGAGGCTACACGTATGTAGAGCTTAGGCTTTGTACATGGTACTTTAACATACGCTCAAGGGAGATGATTTTAACAGAAGTAAGTAGGGCCCTTTCTGGATCCTTGCACAATTACCTAGTGTGGCAGTTTCATGGTCTGATGGGAATATAGCCCCACTAGATTACAGATTGAACAAAGGAGAAAGCAAGGAGAAAGGAAAGTCATACCTCCCTATAGCACTAGGTTTTCTGTGCTGGAGGGAGAATTCATCCTTCAAAGGGCAACAGCATATCTGCAGGCAAGAAGATCTGCAGAAGAAACAGCTTTCAAGCTCAGTGAAGGTCCTTGAGAGATATGTCGATGCCTCCCTTGGCTTCATTCTCTTTTTAGCATATGGTCTGCCTTTCTGCTCTATTGCTTTGTGTTGCTTTCCACCAAGAGAAGACTTGTGTCTGTGTCTGAGGCCTTGTACAAGGTCCTGGTTCCTGAGGCTATGAGAACATGAATATGCATAACCCTCTTACAGATCAGAGTATAGCCTAGGGCTGGACATGGAGAGGGGGAAGACAATTCTCAGCTTTGGCACAGCGTGTAACCTTGAGCTATCTATTTACAGCCAGATCCAAACCAGCATATTTTTACCAAATATACAACTAATGTGATTTAGATATTTAGAAACATTCCTGTTCATGGAGCAAGGCACATGCTGAACTGTCCAGACGCAATATTGCTCCAGTCAGCAGGCCGCAGAGCTATGTTAATAAAATGCTGAGTCTAAGCCAGTAAACCTTACTAAGGAGCGAGATGAACTACGTGCAGCACTTAACAATCATGATGAAAGGGCTTTCATGAGGAATATGACCTCTCAGTTCTGCAGTGCAAGTGTAATCACCTTCGGAGTCTGGGTGGCCATATGAAACAAGTCTTTTTTTGCCACAGCATTTGCTAAGCCTCCTAAAGTTCTGCTAGTGCAGAGCTGACGCTGCCATAGAGTAACGCTGCTGTCCTAGCTCAGGTAGCTAATGAAACACCAGAAGCTATCCAGGACTCACGGGATTGGTATCTTATACTTAAATACTGAAAGGCTTTGAGTTGGATGATATCATTTGTACACATTGACAATTACTGCACATCTGCTTTACAGCACACTATAATGGCATGTCGTCTGCAATCCTCTCACATGTTGCCACAGATCCCATGTTATTCCCATCTATTTGTCCTTCATCTGTCATCTCCCTCTTTTTAATTACGAGTGATACAGGTTTGAAGTGGGGATACCAGGAACAAGAGTATCATTCTTCTTTCCCTCCACTCCTCCCCATGGATGATTGTTTTGCATTTTAAATGTTGCCAGTATTCACTAACAGTCTGAGCCCAACATTCCCTACTTAAGCAAAACTACCACATGGAACATAGGGAGTATTTTCTGCATCAGAGCTTGCTGTATTTTGCTTTAACAGCTTAATTTCCTTTCCTGAAATCACTCCTTGCATTATTAATCTGATGAGTTTTAAGATGGGTGTTATTCTTCTGCCTTTTGTGGTGTTTTTATTGCATTTATTTCTTATTTGCATTACAGCAATGAAGCCACAATGAAGAACAAGACCTCACTGCCCTGTAAGCTGTATGCACAAACAATGCCCCTGGAACAAGTTGCATTGCTCTGGTTTTATAATACAACTAGATTTCTTGGATTTATGTCCTGCTAATAGGAATTTTCCCTGAGGTCAGTTTAGCACGCACTGTAGAGTTATTTCTCCTCTCTTCTCTAATGTGGGATGAAGTCCACTTCTTAACATCGGCTAACAAATACTATGGTATTGCCGTGTTGTAGGACATCAGCAGGGCTTCTGAGCTCAACTTCCCTCTTCCTATGGCACAGAAGAAATTGAAAGGTTTTGCATCTCTTGTGCCAAAGATACATTTTCTTCTAAAGCACCGGAAGTGCTAATATGTCTTGTGCCAAATCTGGGAGAGAAGACAAGGGAAAACATTTATGTTTCTGCGAATACCTCTAAATAGAATCAATGGTATTTATTAATCAAGCTTTATCATCCTGAAAATCCAGTGCTAAGTCTAAGCCAGTAGGCTAGTCTTCCTCCTCAGCCAACAGCAAGGGGTAGGTCTGCTTCCTAATGGCAAATCACGTAAAATGTCTCGATTCCTTTTGAAAGTGGCAGCGTCTCTGTGAAGGGAGCCTAGATTACTATTTTGAACATCAGATTTTTGGATGTTTGTGCTTTAGTGAGGTGAATTCCGTCCTAAAATACTGACAAATCCTTGGAGAGGATACGAAAAGAACGTAAGGATGGGATCAGCAGAAGCCCGAAAATCTTTTGAAATGTTTTAAATTTTGTATGGTTTTGAAAATTTCTGTTAATGATAAATGATGCTTATTTAATTATTATTGTAGACATATGGATGTTAGGTAAAGAACAGCGGTGTTGTAAACACAAAAAATTGTAAATAAAACAATGAATATTAGGTCTTGAAGTGTCATTAAGTGCTCCTCTTAAAATGTTGGAGGCTCCATGACATTACTTAGTCATAACTCTCATTAAATTAATCTGCAGATGCCTTGCTTCAACAGTTGTAGAACTATATCGTCAATCTGTGTGAGCCAGTGAAACTCTGAGGATATCTTATCTCTGCTAATTGATGCTAGCTGAATGTCACGCATAAAGATCTATAGGCCAGGTTTAAGCTGACCTCTGGAATAAGGGAGATGGTGAAATTTGTAGAAAATTTGTTTCTCAAATAACAGTTTCAATTGGAGACATGAACAAAGAAGCACCAAGAAAGCTCAGAGGTTAAATCTGACTTTTTCAGGTTTTGGTTTCACAGCGCAGTTCAGTCCTAAAGCTGTTTCCTTTAGTTTAACTAGTCAGCTGTGGAAAGCTGCAGCAAGAACATAAAACATGGAGGCAGGAAAAGCGTAATGTGC
Source organism: Phaethon aethereus (assembly GCF_964289735.1). Classification (NCBI taxonomy): domain Eukaryota; kingdom Metazoa; phylum Chordata; class Aves; order Phaethontiformes; family Phaethontidae; genus Phaethon; species Phaethon aethereus. The sequence continues at coordinate 8,068,319 of NC_138577.1, read as the reverse complement.
TTTTTTTTTTGCAAACAAGCAAAAGTCTGGCGTGATGTAACATAGCTAAGCATTCTGATCACAAACTATGGCAAATAGTCCCTGACACCATAGCAATTGAGTTGTTGATGGTCTACAGGGCCTCATTCATCATTGAAGTACACAAACACATCAAGTCTTTGTAACTTCTTCAGAGCTGAAAGAATTGGCTCAGTTTTGGAAAACTATCTGAGATGGTGCTGTTTGGTTATGTTTCCTTTTAGAAAGCATAGAGCAGAACATTTATTTTTTTAATAAAACTTCAATCTATTCTGCTTGTGTATCTAAGCTACATCTGTAGAATTCTTCATCCTGCAGTTACTAGTGAGCAGGAAAGAGGGCTAGGAGAAAACCTTGATAGGGCATTCTCACTAGGATCTCGGTGCTATTCACTTTCATGGTCTATTACTTCTTTTTCTTTCTTCACAGGAAGAAGTTTTTTTAAAATGTGCTCATCGCCATGTCTCTAAAGGTTAATCTCCATTGTTGGCTAATGTGCTTGTGTCAGAGAAAGGCAGGAAAAGATCATGTCACCTTGTTGACGCTACTGTGCGGAATGATGCTTGTAGCTGATGCAATGATGTCAGTGAAGTGTTTTTGTTGCCTTAGCTTATGTTATTGAGGTAGATGTTGCAGGAAACAAACAAGAAGCTCCCCTTTTCCTTTTGGCATCTCACCAGGAGACTGCACATATCGCATACTAGTTCTGCTGTAACACCAGAGACTTGGCATGTTTAGTGCTTTGTATGACAACCTGTTCTGTGGCTGTAATTCTCCCAAAATACCCAGCTCAGCACTTCCATTTAGACTTAAAGCTCTTTAACTGGCGTCTCTTCCTCTGTGTTGTTTTTTGTTTGCTTTTTTTTTGAAACTCTTGGCACTTCAGTATCTTGGTCTTTTTTAAAAGCCCATGTTGCACAATTATTAAAAATAACAATGGTTATTCACAGTAGTATCAAGTCATATATTAATGGCAGTAACAAGGAAACTTTATGATTGCAAATTGTCAGCCGAGATTTGTGTTTCCATGTGTGTGTGAGTGAGCGTAAAATTCTTTTCTCATTCATCTTGCCTTGCTTACTTCTGCGTGTAAGAACTACACAGTAGGTATTTCCTTTACGGTTTTCTCACTTTTTTTTCTGTATGTGTGTATGAAAGAGGGGAGGAAGTTCTTTCTTCCTTTTAATCAAACATTCAGACTGATAGCAGGCTACTACCACTACTCAACCCCATCATCATGCAAATTTAGAGATAAATAAATCAGTCTTCTGATTATGGCACTACTATGAACAGAATATCCCTACACATGCACTCCTGCCGCTGCAGTCCTTAGTAAATGTGCTGTTCTAATTTACAGAATTACGTGGTGATGATACATAGCATACAGTTGCTTTTTTCCCCTATTCGGTGCCTTTTCATTTGGAAGCTGATGTTTTGTTTGCTGGCCCGGAAGCACAGTGCTCTGTGGCATTATGTCTCACTGTGTTGACAGCGCTGTCACTTTGTGTTTCCATCACAGCTTTAAACTAATAAGGCAAGAGTAAAGATTTTGAGCTGTAGCTAAACTTGGGCAAATGCCCCAAAGAATTTGCTAAAAATTCTCACATGCATTTTCATATGATTTCACATCGACTGCTGCTCCTCCCTTCACAACAAAGTACTGCAAATAAACCTTACTAGCATTTTTGTCATTTTGAACACAAGCTCATTGCCTCAAATACCCAGGCCTTCTCCCACCTACTCCATTTTGCTGATGGAGCTGTTATATTACCTACATTTTATTTGCTAGAAATACCATCCTTGACACACCTAAACTTTTTTGCTTTCCCTTATGCTTTGTTGAGAGGAAAAATTTCCCAATCAACACCTGAATTATCCTTCTCCAGTAATGCTCCTGAAATTGCAGTGGTGTCCTGCCAAATTTGATAGTGACACACAGACATTTTCCCAGTGTGTGCAAAGGGGGCTCAGTTTGTTTTGTTTCTGTTAACCGAAGGGGAAAGTTTTTTGGGTTAAAATCAGCAGATTTTTGAAGAAAAGGAAAAAAACCCACAAAACTTCAAAAAAACCAAAAACCTTTGTGTCCAAACCCCACATTTTCAATCAGAAAAGTAATAGTTGCACTACTATGACCCAGAGTGGATAATCAAGGCAGGGAGAAATTTGCATCATTTCTTACGAGGGCTTTTGGGTCTTGCCATGCTGGAATGAATAACAAGTTTTCCACTGCTGTCTTCCATTCCATATCATTTGACTTCCATGTAGGATAAAGAAAAAAATAAATATATGTGATTCTTACAAAGGAGAATAAAAAACAGCTGAAGAGACATTTATCAGAGGTAAGCTGTTAACTATTAATGGTCTATGAAATCTTAAGACGTGAATCTTCATATACAGAGTAATCACAATTTAAAAAAAACCCACAAAATTTAAAAGTGTTTTTTAAACTGTGAGTAGTTTTGTCAATACTATGAAAAAGAACTTTTTTGCAATGGTGTAATGTACAATCAAACACTTAACAAACTGGTATTTCCACACATAGTCCTGCTTAAAAGCACAATGCTAGAATACTTTCTTCTTACCCCAATTCTCTATGTGAAATAGATTATAATTAAATAGGTACAAAAACCTTGAAGTCACGATAAGCTGAAAGCATAAAGAAAATAATTAGTATTAAACTGATGCATAGGAACCTTTTTCTCCAAGGAAACTTGCTTGTGTGTCCTCATGCAGAATAAAGTGGATGATCTTGTACCTAAGGTAGACTGTCTCTGTGGGATGCTGCTGTGTGATGCTGTTCCTTTACTTCACACCATGGGTATAAATATGAAAACAAACAAACAAAACATAATTTTTTTAAGCACAATTTATATTCCCATATTTTCAGTCTTCCAAGGCAGGTAGGCTGAGATTTCATATTAGTAAGACTTCTTTTTACGTAAGATGGAAGAAATGAAATTCTTCTAGAGAAATGGGGAAATAAGGTCAAACATTCCCGAGCTCACTTTTTCTAAGGCCCCAATTCTGTACTGTAACTTCATTACATTCTATAGAGGAATGTCAGCGTAGAATTTCACCCTTAAATTCCAAACATTTTAATTACTTACTTGTGTTGTTATTTTCATCTGTGGTACTGTATGCTTATCAAAGTGTATTTTTGTGCCACAGCTAGAACAATCAAAATTCCCTTTGTTACTTACAATAAATAAATGCTCAATTGTAAGCAAGTCCTCAGGGAAAGTTCATTAAAAAAAAGAAATGAAAATGCTGAGAAATAAATGGTTACTGTGATTGCACTTGTTTTGATATAATATGCAAAATTTAATTTGGCTCTGTTATGTTTGAGACACACATGCACACATTCACCAACACACACACACATGCACTGTAAAAGAAGAAAACTTTAAGAGGTATTTTATTAGCAACAGTATTTCAATTTTTTATTATTATTTTATTACAAATCTTTATGATATGACCCTGTTTGATGCATATGCATTGCTGTTTGGAGAAAAAGAAATCTATTATTATTTACATTATTGGTGGGTAGAAGCTCTAGCTGTTTTCTAGTCACTTTTGTACTAGGGATTGTGCAAATACAGTAACAGGCTGGCATTGCCAAGAAGAGTTCAGACTGAACAGACAAAACCTGGGTAGAAAAGCAGAAAGGCAAAATGACCAAGTCAAGGTTACATCATAGGTCAGTAGCAGAGCTCAGAATCTTCACTTGCATCCTGTATTTCACAGTCTCCTCCCAAACCCAGAGACTTGCAAAGCTTTCTGAGATGTCACGACATGGGCTGAGGAACGAGCATGAACAGAATTACGGATTTCAGATTGGAATGTCTCTCTCAGAAATGGTTACACTTCCCCGTTTTAAGAAATCATTCTTGGTTTGGATGTGGTTCTGTAACCACTGGTACCTGATTTACCAGAGAATTAAGAAAGAAGAAGAAAAAACAATGAAAGCAGGTCTTGATGTTCTCTTATGCATGTTTCCTGGTGGGAATACAAAGTCAGTGAGAGCTATGCATTCAGTCATGACTCCTTCATTAATGAGTGTCTTTCAAAGCCTAGCTGCAACTTTCATTTCTAGAGATCCCTAAATCTCATAATTATTGGAATGACACTGAGTGTTTCCAGTGTTTTGCTATTCTTTGTCCCACATATTATTTTCTTCTAAACATCCACTTTCTCCAACACATACTCAGTTCTTATGTTCTGTAACTTGGATGTTATTTCCAGCTCCTGAGATGTTTGTGTATTTGTTCTCCTCAGAAAAGTTCCTACAGAAATCTGAATCCAATTCTCTGAAATGGGAAAGTCTCATGCAAATTAAGAGGGAACCAAACTGCATTTTTTTTCTTCTGGATTACCGCAGTAAAACTGTGTTTTTATGCACATGATGACATCTTTCTACCAGTGATAATTTAAAAGCAATGAGCACTGATTTTATTTTGAAAGAAAGCACTCTGAGGCCTACATTAGAATGAAAATACCAAAATCAAGATAGGGAAGGATAGGACTGAATATTTTGTCTTCAGCATTTCTTAGGTAGCTGCAAAGGTGCCACCTGTTCATCTCCTTTCCTTAAGTGCCTCCTTGCTCTTTGTTTTAAACTCCATGCTGAAACAAATGACACCTCTTCTACAAAGTACAGGAATTTAAAAAAGGCTTTTCAAATAGAGCTAGATAACTTTAAGGAGGCTGAGTCATCTGGTGATCTCATTTACAGGCTTGTTTCTGCAATAGTGCACAGGTTAAGCAGTTGCTGTGAAGTTCATATTTGAAAATTTTATGTAAAGGGTGAAGTGGAAGCTTCTGACCACCTCCATTCCTCCACTGTGTTGTCATCCTGTATGGATGGAGTCTACATGACTTTGCTGCTTCTGCTTAGAAGTTGACTGTACCAGATTTCAGCTCTGCCTTTGAGCTATGTTACCTTTAGAGAAAGTTTTTAATTTAAATTGTCCAAGCTGCATGCTGTAGTTCCAGGGAGTTTTCAAAACAGAGGAATTTTGTTTGCTGCATCACCAGAGTGAAGGTACAGGGCAAATGCTCCTCCATGCTGTCAGGAGGAGCATCTGGTATTCTCATGAACCTTACCTCTTCACTGTTGATGTCAGCGGAAGTCCTGGGACCTTGTCTTAGTTGTACCCCATTATGCACCTTTCCTGACTCAGCATCACAGTTCTAGTGATGTGTGACACAGACAACTCTCCTATGTCCTCCCAAGTTTATCGTTTTACTTCCTTAAGTGTGCTGGCTGTGAAACTCACCCGACGGGACGTCTGTCTCAACAGTCTGCCGACACGGAGATGTCCAAACGTTCAGACACAAACTCCTAGTATGATTTGATACCATGCAAACAATCAAAATGCTAAAGAACGAGAGGTCTCAAATTCCCATAGATGACAGAACAATTAACCATTTACAGATAGTTTGGGGTACCTACATTTAGAATAGATCTCTAAGAATCAAAGTTGTATTTATTAGGAAAAAGAAAGAATCATATCCAAGCCTTTCCATTTTATTATTGTTCCATCACATGTAATATTCAAGACTTCAAGCCTACAGTAAAAGTATTGGCAATCAAATAAAAAATTAATAATCATAAAATAAAAAGGGTAATGATAACATTTATTCTAATAAGCACATGGTTTAAGCCAGTAAAATAAAAGGGAATAATTGCCATTCTTCAAGTCCATTACAAGGAAGTAAGAGGGGAGAAAGGAGTAACTGCAAAAAAAAAAAAAAAAGCCAGTTGTATGACTAAAAAAACATAATGGTCAGTGCTTTAGAAAACACATTTTCTAAAGTTGTAGTAGGCTTAGCCATCAATAAATTTCAAGAAAAATATATGCTTTATACATGTATTTTTCTGCAGCTTGTCTGCATTTCTGATACATTGTTTAAATGGGTTTCGCCTGCCTTAATAAGGCACATCATTTGAACAGAAACCTCACTGTGTGATAACAGGCAACACATAGTGAAAAAATGCCTCAAGGTTTTTTCCTTGCTATATTTGGCTCTCTGGGCTAAGTCGATTTGAGTTGGGCTGATTATAATAAGCCAGAAAGTCACTACGAACTAATTATTTTCTGTTCATTTATGTGATTAATGGTGAAAACTTGGATAACTTTTACATATCTTGAGTCCTATATAATTAATCATCTTGAACTTTACAAAAAAATAAAAAATAAAACCCTCAAGGTGCCCCTGGATTTTCTTCCAAAGCATTGGAGTTTCACTGGCATTAGCTCATGCAACTGACAAAATCAGGGGATGTTTTGCAAAGAAGTGACATGTTTGTGTAAGTCCTCAGAGGACATTGCTGAATTTCTTCAGCCACCAAAAGACTAGGAAATTAAAAGATGTGGTAGCAAGTAAGTTATTGGGCGAACTACTGACAGTGCCATGGGAAAAAGAGGAGGGGAAAAAAAGGCAAATGAAAAAGGACCTGTCCTCCAGAGAGACTATACGGCTTGGAGAAACTAGTGTGGGGAAGACAGTTCTTTTGGATCAGTTCTTTGACAGCCAAATCAAGCTAATAATAAGCCCAAATCCTGAGGCAAATGCTAACATCTGAGAAAGCTAAGGCACGCTCTTCAAACTGTCAGGGTAAGGAGCTCTAGCTTTTTCTTATTTCATTCTTATTTTACCCAACACTTGTTGAATGGATAGCCTTGAAACTAAAATTTATGCTTAAAACATAAAAAAAGTAAAAGTTCTACACTGCGTATTTCTTCAGGTGACTACCATTGTTTCTCCTATGTAGTGAAGACTGACCAGACAACAGATGAATATTGCACTTTAGGAAAGAGAAACAGTTTCTTGAACAACAACATATAAATGCCAAAATGTAACCCTGTCTAGTGGCAGAGATGTGTGCGAGAGGCTGGCTTAGTAGCGAGGCATGCAAGTCCTCCATCTGATCTTGTGTTCTGCTTCACAACAGCTGCAGTATTACCAAAATGATACAGATGGACTCCGAAGTTCACTTGAAGCTTAGGGTGTGCTTACACTAAAATCAGTAATTACATTGGAGGAAAATTCATGTTCAGGATCTCAGATCATAGAATCATAGTATGGTTTGAGTTGGGAGGGACCCTAAAGATCATGTAGTTCCAACCCCCCCACCATGGGCAGGGACATCTTCCATCTTGACCAGGTTGCTCAAAGCCCCATCCAGCCTGGCCTTGAACCCTTCCAGGGACATGGGGCATCTGCCACCTTTCTGGGCAACCCGTGCCAGTGGCTCACCACCCTCATAGTGAAGAATTTATTCCTTGTGTCTAGTCTAAATTTACCCTCTTTTAGTTTAAAACCATTTAAAACTCTTGTCCTATCGCTACATGCACCCTCCAGCTTTCTTGCAGGCTGCATTCAGGTACTGGAAGGTGGCTGTAGGGTCTCCCCAGAGCCTTGTCTTCTCCAGGCTGAAGAACTCTCTCAGCCGGTCCTCATAGTAGAGGCGTTCCATCCCTCTGACGATTTTAGTGGGCCTCCTCTGGACCCTCTCCAACAGGTCCATGTCTTTCCTGTGTTGAGGGCTCCAGAGCTGGACGCAGTACTCCAGGTGGGGTCCCACCAGAGCAAAGCAGAGGGGCAGAATCCCCTCCCTCGACCTGCTGGCCACACTGCTTTGGGTACAGCCCAGGATACGGTTGGCCTTCTGGGCTATGAGCGCACATTGCCGGGTCATGTCGAGCTTCTCATCGAGTTCCCCCAAATCGCTCTTTTCAGGGCTGCTCTCAATCCTTTCTCTGCCCAGCCTGTATTTGTGCTTGGTATTGCCCTGACCTATGTGCAGGACCCTGCACTTGGCCTTGTTGAACTTCTTGTGGTTCATTCAGGTCCATTTCTTGAGCTTGTCCAGGTCCCTCTGGATGGCATCCCTTCCCTCCAGCTTGTTGATTGCACCACTCAGCTTGGTGCCATCTGCAAACTTGCTGAGGGTGCACTCAATCCTACTGTCTATGTTGCCAACTAAGATGTTAAACAGTACTGGTTCCAGTATCAACCCCAGAGCAACGCTCTGGTCTCCATCATTGGTCTCCACTTGGACATCAATCCATTGACAGCAACTTTTTGACTGCATCCGTCCAGCCAATTCCATATCAAGTAGATCTTCAGAGAATTTAACAGTTTCATGTTTGCTCTGTAGTCTAAGAAACAAAGATGAGAATTTTAGTTCAAATTGTTGTTAGAGAGATTTGTGATTTTATTGAAAGCACGTAGATACACCAGATGATTTTTCCTGACTCCTGTAGATCTACTCTTTGCAGTACTTGTTCATAAAATCTTCTAAATAGCAGTCCTTTTGCTACCCTCACAGGAGGTGTGAGCCACTTCCATTTTCCACTCAAGAACTTAACATTAACTGATGTAATGATTAGATTAGGAATCCATCTGTACTTTGTCATTAGAGGATTTGAATTTTTTATTGCCTAAACCAGGCTTACTCTCAAGCTCTAAGTAGATGGTCCTCTGTCCAAACCCTGTGAGAGTAACCAAAGACGTATCCTGTAATTATCACTCCACCCCAGTCAGGCTGAAGTCAGCATCATCCCTGTGGAAGCTCAAGGAAACCTATTCCTTGCTGTCTTATGGGTAAGCAATGTTCATCTTTTGAGAGATACCTTGAAGGGACCCATCACTTCCAGTATGGTCCCTAAGGAGAAGAGCCTATATTCAAAAACCTCTTTGAGGTTTGTTACAACTACAGACTTTGTAATTACTTAATCAGCCTTGGTGATCTATTTAAAAGCCCTCTGTGATTTCACATGTTTAAAATGAAGATGTCCAGAAGTGGTTGTGGTGAGCAGCCCTCTGCTGACTGACATAGCTGTATCTGCTACCACCAATGTCCATTTGACATTGATTATTATGTGCTCTATTACTTAGATGATAAGGTACATACTGGTTCAGGCTGGACTGTAATCTCTTGCATAATTTCAGCAAAGAAAGGGAAAGAGAAGTTGGCAGGCCAGCTCCTTGACAAATGGCTCCTTTTGTCAGAATCAGTATCTTCACTAAGGAAGGCAAGGCAAAGAAAACCTGGTGAGAGAGCTGGCAGATAAGCATGAATTAACAGTAATTACTTGAAGAGGGCCTAGCAGAAATTCTCTGAAATCATACTTCTTCAAGGAATACACTAGAGGATCATCACATTGTGCTGTAATTATTACACCCTTCCCAGTCATTCGCTTTGCCTCACAACTGAATGAGCCACTAGTGAAAAGTGACATCCTTTTGTTTCAAAAGCATGGGGAATGGAGATGGCCTAAGGGTTGGAGCAGAGGAATTTCTTGATAAAACACATTATATCTTTGGCTAGAATATCGACTCCTCCCCACCTTTACACAGTAGAAGTTGAAGATACCGACTAAATGTAAACTTCTAAATATAAGTCAGTTGCACTGGATTCCCTTTATAGTCCTTATAGGTTCCCTTTATAGTGGGGAAAAAAACAGGAACTCATAAAAAGAAGCTGCATCTCACCCTAAAAGCACTCTCTGAGACAAATCGAAGAAAACATGCCCTGGTTCTCTCCACTGTGTACACAGGGTGTCTCAAGGACTAAATAAGATGCTGAAGACTAAAATTTGCTAAAGTGAATTTCGCTGTTGAATTCCATTGGCTTTGGATATGACCACCAGTGGCTAGGGCCAGCCACTTAGAAAACAAAATGTAGATATGTGCTTAAGACTGTCAGTATTAAGAAATATATTCAGAGGCATAATTACCATAAGGTGCACTTGACTTCAATCTAAATGCTAAAAAGACATTCAGAACTGATTTTTATTTTTTTAAACCAGTTTTCAGGTTACGATTGTCATATCTTCTCAAACATAGGCTATCTGCCGGGGTGTGCACGTATGACTATGTCTCAGGCTCTTGTCAGTAACTAGTATAAAAAGCCTCCAGCATACATTCAAGCAATCGAGTCTTGCAGGTGCTGGCAGCTGCAGAGTTGTCATGCAGCAGAGATTGCCCAAGACTGTCATTGCTGTAACTGTTCTGATGAGTTTCTTCCCTGTGTTGAACTGTCATTCCTGATGGACCCAGAGCAGATAACATAAACTATAGTCTTCTGTGGGATTAACTGGGTTTAATCATGTTGCTTTTGCTATAGTCCCGTCCTCCAAAGAGACACACAGATGGAGTAGGGACAAGGACAAAATAAAACAGGCAGGGGAGTAAGCCATTTCAGAGATCGCAGAGTTACAGTAGTAAGTTTGGGGTCAACATGAGAAATAAGAGTAGTGGGGCTGTTGGTGAATTTGTGTCAGCTAAATTCTTGTGTAAAACCAAGCCGGAGGCAAAGCTTGAGCACAAAATTTAAGCCTGAGACATCTTGAGATGAATCTACAGAAACCTAACTTGGATGTCCAGGAAAATTCCAAGCTGAGTCTTCCCTTTTAAAGTGCTCTTTAGAGTATATACTGTTGTGCATCAGGCCTGTCAGTCTCAGGTGTAATATCCCAGGTGGATATTACATGACCATTTTAAGGTATATATTGTGACTGGGGTTCTTTCCTTGAATCGTCTCCAAATTGCTGTTTTGAGAGCAGATGGGATTTGTAAACAGTTTATCTTCGGGCTGATAAAAGGGCAGAGCAGAGATGACCAGGTGGACCACCTGCAGTCTATGGATCACCCATCTGGGATTTGATATTGGTATGGCTATTCACTTTTCCTCTGCCCAGACTTTCTCTCATGCCATTTTCATCCCATCAGCAATCTTCTGTTGGCTTTGCTAGGTTTGTAAATGTACATGTTAGAAAGGTACATACTGGATCTGTTGGTCACCAATGCACATGAGATAATTGGTGATGTCAAGACTGGAGGCAGCCTGGGCTGCAGTGATCATGCACTGATGGAGTTTGCAGCCCTGAGAGATAGGAGGGGGCAAGCAAAGGATAAAGTCAGGACCTTGAATTTTAGGAAAGCAAACTTCCAGCTCTCCAGGGAGTTAGTCAATAGGACGCCCTGGGAAACTGTCCTCAGGGACGAGGGAGCAGAACAGAGCCGACAGATCTTTAAGGATGCTTTCCATAGAGCGCAAGACCTCTTGATGGCCAGGTGTAAGAAATTGGGAAAGGAAGGCAAGAGACCAGCACGGCCGAGTGGAGACCTGATGGGCAAACGAAAGGGCAAGAAGGAAATGCACAGGCAGTGGAAGCAGGGACAGGTATCCTGGGAAGAGTAGAGGGACGCTGCCCAGTTGTGTAGGGATGAGATCAGGAGGGTCGAGGCATGGCTGGAGCTAAACTTGGCAAGGGATGAAAAGAATAATCAGAAGGGCTTCTACAGGTATGTCAGCCAAAAAGGAAGGTCAAAGAAAGCGTTATCCCCCTTGATGAGCAAGACTGGCAAACTGGCAACAACAGATGAGGAGAAGGCTGAGGTAGTGAATGACTTCTTTGCCTCAGTCTTCACTGGCAATGTCTCTTCCCACAACTCTCGAGGGCATGGCGTACAAGACAGGGACTGGAGGAGCAAAGTCCCTCCCACTGTAAGAGATGAGGCTCGAGACCACCTGAGAGACCAGAACATGCACAAGGCTATGGGACCTGATGAGATGCACCCCAGAGTAATGAGGGAACTGGCTGATGTAGTTGCCAAGCCACTCTCCATGATACTTGAAAAGTCTTGGCAGTCAGGTGAAGTCCCTGGACACTTCCACACAATGAAAAAGGGAAACATTGCACCCATCTTTAAAAAGGGTAGCAAGGAGGACCCTGGGAACTATGACCTGTCAGTCTCCCCTCTGTGCCTGGGAACATCATGGAACAGATCCTCCCAGAAGCTATGCTAAGGCACATGCAGTTCAGGGAGGTCATTTGAGACAGCCACCATGGCTTCACCAAGGGCAAGTCCTTCCTGACCAACCAAGTGGCCTTCTGTGATGGAGTGACCACATCAGTGGACAAGGAAAGAGCTACGGATGTCATCTATCTGGATTCGTGTAAGGCCTTTGACACAGTCCCCCACAACATCTTTCTCTCTAAATTGGAGGGAGAGGAATTTGGTGGGTGGACTGTTGGGTGGATGAAGAATTGTTTCGATGGTCGTGTCCAGAATTTAGTGGTCAATGACTCAATGTCCAGATGGAGATGAGTGGTGAGTGGTGTCCCTCAGGGGTCTGTACTGGGACAAGTAATCTTTAATATCTTCACCAGTGGCATAGATGGTGGGATTGAGTGCACCCTCAGTGAGTTTGCAGATGACCCCAAGTTGAGTGGTGTGGTTGACATGCCTGAGGGTCGGGATGCCACCTGGAGCCATGTGGACAAGTTTGAGGAATGGGTCCATGTGAACTTCACGAGGTTCAACAGGGCCAAATGCAGGGTCCTGCACCTGGGTCGGGGCAACCCCTGGTATCAGTCCAGGCTGGGGGATGAAGGGATGGAGAGCAGCCCTGCTGAGAAGGATTTGGGGATCCTGGTGGATCAAAAGCTGGACATGAGCCGGCAATGTGTGCTCCCAGCCCAGAAGGCCAACAGTAACCTGGGCTGCATCCAAAGCAGCATGGCCAGCAGGTTGAGGGAGGGGATTCTGTCCCTCTACTCCATGCTGGTGAGACCCCACCTGGAGTCCTGCATCCAGATGTGGAGCCCTCAGCACAGGAGAGACATGGACCTGTTGGAGCGGGTCCAGAGAAGGGTCACCAAAATGCTCAGAGGGCTGGAACACCTCTGCTATGAGGACAGGCTGAGAGGGTTGGGGTTGTTCAGCTTGGACTAGATGACCTTTAAAGGTCCTTTCCAACCCCAAATTCTATGATTCTATGTTTTTTCTGGGATGAAGTTAATTTTCTTCATAGTAGGTCATACATTGCTATGTTTTGGATTTGTGACCAAAACAGTGTTGATAACACACCTGTGTTTCAGCAATGGCTGAGCAGTGCTTACACAGCATCGAGGACTTCTTTTTCTCACTCTACACTGCCAATGAGTAGGCTGGAGGTGCACAACAAGATGGGAGGGGACACACCTGGGATAGCTGACCCCAACTGTCCAAAGAGATGTCTCATACCATATGACATCATACTTAGCGGTAAAAACTGGGGGAAAATGGAGGAACAGGGGATATTCAGAGTTACGGCATTTGTCTTCCCAAGTAACCAGTTAGGCATGGTGAAGCCCTGCTTTGCCAGAAATAGCTAAACATCTGCTTGCCGGTGGGTAGTGATGAATTCATTGCTTATTTTGCTTTGCTTGTGTGCACAGCTTCTGCTTAAACGATTTTGATCTCAACTCACAGTTTTTCTCACTTTTGTCCTTCTAATTCTCTTCCTCATCCCATGGGGGGAGAGTGACTGAGCATCTATGTGGGGCTTACATGCCTGCTAGGTTTAACGCACAACACTAACCAATTTCAGTAACCCGGTTATTAACTTCTCCTTTTAGTACATTGTTTCTGAAAACATTATTGCTTTAATGTCCTGGTGGCAAGTGATCCAGAGTCTGAGAGTTGTATTACTCCCAGAAATGCACCTATTTTGGGATTTGCCTTTGTACAGAAGCAGCTGGGTCATCCCATATTTTGATCATCTCATTCTGAGATATGCGTTGAAAGTTTTTGGTAGTGACACCCAGATATGCCGCTTCTAAGTTCTTGGTATGTGCCTTGCCAGTCAAGGTTATTTTAGATTCAGAAAGCCACAGGAGTAGTTTATTCAACCTGTCCTTGTCCAAACGTACTTGTCTTTGGAGTTAACAGTATCTAGTCCAGCTACTTTATTGGTGTTACACTTCAACTATTCTAACAGGATTAGGTCTGTGGAATCACCTGGGCTTCACCTGCTGTAAATCGGAGATGCCCACAACCCTTTGGCAAGCTTGAGGCAGGCCTAGAGATAGCACCAAAACAGCTTGGACTGCACTGGATCCCAGGCAGAGCGGAACGGTTGTTCTGAAGATGCCTACCGTATCATCCTGTGTACATTCAAGCTTCATGATCACCTGCTTTATAGATTGTAGCACTCCACTGGCACCAGATGAAGGTAGCACCTATTTTGTTCCTATTATTACTTCAATTGGAGCATTCAGAGGGGGACTCATGCTACATGCATTCAAGGCTGGTCAAAACAGTAATGCAGATGTTCCTTCATCATTTGAGGAGGTGCATGCTTTACTTTGGTGATAGTATTTTCTGCAGTACCTCAGACTAAGTTTACTCCCTGCTATCTCTTTTCTGCGCAGCACACCTCCAATAGAGAGGGTAGAGAGTTGCCTCCCTTCGCCTTCTTTTCCCTGCCTCATGCCACGCTTGTGCCTTCATAGCCTATAGCTGAGTAATTAAACTAGTACGTTATGAGCCAAAGATACAAGTTTGCTCAGATGTGTTTGCTCTTAGATGGAAAGGAGAACTGAGCATGCAGAAATGCTCTAAACTAGCTCATCCCATAAAAGGGAAGTTTACTCCCACTTTTTGCCCTCTGGAGGCAAAGTTCCACATATACTCCCCAGGGAACTTTGTAAAGAAACAAAGGCATAACCTCCTTGCAACTGATATCAACACCAAACCCCCATATGTGACAGGAAGCATAATCTGGTTTTTAAGTCAATGTGTAATGGACCCAATCTCCAGTAAGCATTATTTGTTGTAGCTTCATGGAAGTCAGCAAGGTAGTGCTGATTTATGCCAACTGACAATCTGGCCTGGGGGAAATTCTGATGTATATTGTGCATATTCTCTATTTGTTATTTATTATGGTTATGCATTTTATTGGTTTTATAAAATTTCAAAATACCAATAAAAACAGAATTTTTTAAAAGTTTGGGTGCTATCAAATTATTCTTTGGCAGCACTGATTTTGCAATACAGTTGGATTGTACACTAATGCTTAATTTCCTTTTATTGTATTTTAACTGCCTTTTTATTATATGTATATTTATTATTGTGAAATGCCTTGGGATGACTTTGTCAAGAAAGGTGCCATATAAACAAAATTGTATTGATCTGATGATAAGCAGTACAACAATCAAAGAAGTGAGATATTTCCTAATAAACTTGCATATGGCAATACACTGTTAATGTCGGGTTTTAGCTTCACATTTTTACTGGCTAAAAGTTATGGAGATGACAAGTTACTACTCCCTGTTGGATCTTTGATTGACAACTTTACTTCCATCAGCACTCTTCTGCAAACTGTGGTAGAAAGGTTTAATTGTGTTTGTAATTAATTGGATTTTAATCAGACTGTATAAAGAAATTGCAGAAGTTTTTTTTTAAAAGAGCAGCTAAAAGCCCTCTTTTAACATATTGCTAGGGATGCAGGATTATTCATTGCTACAACAGTTTGAATAGTGAATTAAAATGCATTCATGATTCAATACAAAATTGGTTAGATTAGTTAGCATTTGAAGAACAATTTCATATATTGCGGAGGAGGGGCGGGAAGAGAAAACCCCAAACATGAAGCTTAGTTTATTTTAAACCAAACATCTATCGTGTTGAATTAGGCTCTCAAGAAAGGTATCTTCCAAGCTCTTTAAATTGCTTGCATTGAAACTCATAAACATTCATTAATAATGTTCTATGGGAAATAATTTTCTACTCCTTTTGCATAACGTTGCAGCATCTATTGAAATAATATTTTGCCATATCAGAAAGATAAATCCTAATAAGGAAGGCAATTAAAGCCAAGTGGAGAAACAAAAACTTCCATAATGTTATCTCTAAGTACCAACTGGTAATGAATTGAATGCAGAAATCTATGTGGGAGTTCACAGTCTTTTCAGTGTCTTCAGGATCAGGATGAGTTGGGTTGGCCCTTGTTCCCAGATTCACTACTTCTCTGCCTCTTCCGTCTCCCAAGTCGGAAGAGGCATAGACCCACTATACCTGGGTCTGGAGAGTTTTATGCATGCAAAAAGGCTGACCTAAGACTTTAACACATCTGGGTAGGGAGACATTTGCATGCTCCAGCACTTATATTTATAGCTATTACAAAGAACAAGACAAAAAGGGAAGCACAACCAAGAGTAACAAGTGTCTGGCAGAATCACTGGAAAAATAAGACTATGGACCAAGTGCCAGCACCACCATTTAGGTGCCCCCGTCCTACATTATAGGCCATCCTGTTGGGTCTGGTGAGATTTAATGAGTTTCAGTGACCAGTCTATGAAACATTCAAATGGCAGAGACTTGAGCCAAGGACTCTTGTTCAAGAGGTCTGCAGCCCTACATTACTCATTCCATTTTTAGTGTTACTCTCCACAGCAAACTTGCACTGGTCTAAGGGAATTGACAGCATAGCAATATCTAAATAGGACTAACTGAACTGTTTGGATGTGGACAGATGACTAGATTAATCTCCTCAGGACAGTGAAATCCCTCTTAATTTGTTTTCCCTCCTCCTACTCTCCTGACTTCTTTCTTTTTGCACCATAGCAGTGCAGTCTTGCACCCTCTACTTTCGTATGCCTCCTCTAGCTTTTGTTACATCAAGCAACTTCTTAAAGCACAGTGTTTGTGGGAGAGGAAACATTGAGGTAAATCATCACAGTCTCATTCCTTCATCTTTTCTGTTAATCAGTTAAGTCAGAGAAACTGCAGAGAAAAAGTTATAGCAAAGTAATAGTAATAAACACTCAAGAACGGATCCTCAGTTCCATGAGTCCTAGTCTGGTTCAGACTTAGGACTCCTCTTTTGCCATAGAGAAGCAAGGAAAAAGTCTCTTTTGATACACAGTGATCACACAGTTGCAGACATAATTTCTTCTGCCTAAATAGTCTTTTTTTTTCTTTTCTTTTTTTTTTCAGGACATTTACCCAGGTGTGAAAGTCCTTGCTGAAGTTTTGTGCTGCTGCTTCCAAGCTGTTCCCTCTGTCACCTTCACTGCAAAGAAAGAATGACTCTTCTGTGAAGCATCCCCAGTAGTGTATGCTTTAAGGTCACCTAGGAAAGAGTTAGCCGTACATTAAGTTATATCTTGCTGATAACAAGATGGATTTAGAAAGTGATGAGAAATGACAGGGTACACATGTACATTAAAGCAGATGACAGGAAATTGAAAACATTACTGTAACTTATTAAACATTGATTTTCCATACATTCCTTGATATTGTTTGACGAAAACAAATGTTAACAGTAACAACAGCAGAAACAATCGGAAAGAAATGCTGTCTCATTTTGGAGCTGGGAGTCAGAAGCAAGATCAGAGAGGATAATAGAACAACTCCTGAAAACTGCGAGTCCAGATACTTAACACGTAACTAGAAAGTACCAAAATGTTATACTGAGGATCAGAGACTAAAAGTCCCCAGAAGAATGGGCAGTTAAGATGTAACCTGAAATTTTAAACTCTGCTCTTGACTTCTAATGGGTTTTTTTCAGAGATTTTGGAGAATTTTGGCTTAAACAGGGACAGTCTACAGAGACTGAACTTTGCCAATTTACTGATGTAAAAATATGATCTTCCTTTACCAATTTTCTAAAGTTTATTTATGATTAAGTTTAAAAGTTTTCTGCAGTTGAGCATTCTACAGCTCAGTTCTGTCCTGAACATTGATCTCAGCTCAGAGGGATGTTCAGAGTCCAAATGCTGGTATTCATACTCCTGTTGATAAGCTCTTTAAAAATTACTATGGTTTAATTTCAGATTTCATTTGAACACAAATTGGTTGAACTAATGCAAAAGGCTACAAAGTCAAATATATTCATTTTAATGAAACTTTCTCCTGAAATTAGTTAGGAATAGATTTCTTCTGAAATAAACCAATGTTAAACTTCAGTAAAGATTTGGGTTTACACTCCTTAAACAAATTAGTAGCCTTCAGAAGCAAAGAGGAGTATCTACAAGATGATATGCAATATGTTAACTAAATGAATGCAAATGGGAGTGCAGGCATTGGTTGAATGCTGGGGAGGATGGCAGCACTGTGAAGCGAAGCAGCAGCACAGTGAGTGGAGGAGCTGTGTGAGGTCAGGTCAGGTCACACACAGCGAGAGAGCAGGGTGGGCTCATAGTGACAACTCGGACAGTACTAGGGGCTGGCTGTCTTGCTATCATTTGACACTGCACATATTTAGGATCTCAGCCTCACACCAGGACTGATATATTGCCTCCTGACAGCTGTTGTCTCATCCCTGTAAGAAGTGGCACAGTTCTTGGCCATTCATGACATGGCTGAACTTAAAATTATTGTCCCTATGGCAATTATAAATTAGAAAGGATCAGGATCAGGATAAATTGTGTCATATCGAGGCCTTACTACTAAACATTCTTGCTTCTCTGTGCCCATGCTAAAACAGGGTGGCCTTGCCCATGCTATCTTTAGGGAACAACCTCTTTCACTTCTGCCCTTGAACCCTTGTCTAGGGACGGCCTGGGAGAGGACTACTCAGCACAAGCCAAACTTGTGCCATAACCAAGAGAATAATTAAGTAGTATAGGTGATTACATGCCAGCGCTTAAGCCTATCTTTTCATTCGGTTTAGTTTATTAGTATAGGTGTAGCCTGTAGTGCCTGAATTTTACCTCCTTCAAATATACCATGCAGTGACATTTTGTTCTCCAATGCATACCTCTGTATACAGAGTGGAACAGAAAATATCTTTTCAGAGAGGAGATTTGGAAGTACTAAATATATCACTAAAAGTGTAGGCTCTTCGATTAATTAGAGATTTCTCATCAAAATGTTTTTTAAACATCTGAGCACTCAGATTTTTTGGTAGGAAACACTTGTCTGCATTTTTTCATGTGTCAGTGAAAATAAAACAAAACAAAAATATATGCAGTTATCATACCTGCTTCTTAAAAAATCTCATTTTTTACTGTAGTGTACTTTCCTTTTCTCTTTTTACTTTCTAGAAAAGCCACAACAATAGTAATAATATGACCATAATTTAAAATTAAACAAATATTGTGAGCATTTCCTAAAAACATCGTCTTTACTTCCGCATGTGGACTGTTTATTCAGGGGCTTTGAGGTGTCCAAGTTTTCAGATATTTGTGGCGTTCCTGAATGTTACTGCTGGCTAAGGTATAAGAAGAGATAAAAAAGACAAAAGACTTTCTTCTTTTAAGTATTTGTTTTTCTCTCCTTCAGAATGATACCTGGCTCCATGGTGTAGTAGCAGTCTTATTGTACTCATAATAGTCTGAGGATTCTTTGTCTCCATTGTAAGTGGCAACTTATGACATCTTCGACGCTAAAACTGCTGAGTTGCTGACATATTGTTTCCTAGGTAAAATACACCTGAGAGTGAAATGGCAGCTAGGTAAGTCAAAAAGTGAGTAGATGTTTGCTGGCTTTTGTGGGTGACGCTGAGAGTACTGGTGCTCTGAAGCACTACGCTCCTGGCACCAAATTTAATTGCAACGCAGTTTGGAACATGTTCAGACAGTAGTCATATCATTGCAAGTTCTACACATGCACATATTTTCTGAAAGCCTTGCCTGGGGGTATTCAGCATAACAATACTTTGAACTACAAAGTAGTTTTTTATCCAGAAAAAAAAGGTGTGATTTTTTTTTTTTTTATTCCCCTGTCATCACCCTGTTTGGGTAAAGGCTGAGAGGGAAGTTCCTGAGGTGGGTCTCCCAGTCCTTCATGAAATGCAGTATTTAATTCTTTCTTTGGTAGACAGAGATGCAGTCAAATCTGCTTACTTACCCAAGGCCCCACAGAAATGTATTGTTAAAATCCGCTGTTCCAAATCCTGAGAATCTGCTCCTGCTTTTTTGGTTAGTTAATATTGCCATAGTTATTTTGATAGTGTCATCAGATGAAACATGAACTTCCTTCTGAGGAATCACTGTTTATAACTCTTCTATATTTCTTTATAGCTATAGCTATATGAAACAGTATACAGCCATCTCTGAGGACCTGCGATGGGGTTAGACATTGCCTACAATTGTGGCTGAACTTGGTATAATAAATAAAATGACAATGAGAATTCACACTGGATACATCAAATGGTATTCAGGTGGAGTCTTCCATACAAAGTGAATTGCTTCTGACAGGACATCTGGAAGTATACGTTGGAAATGGTTTTGCTGCTTTATCAGCAGGTGAGTTACGAGGTCCCCTACAAAAGCTTATTAAAGTAAGTCAGTGATTAATCTCCATAACTAATGAAGTCATGCTGTTATTTCTGTGCAGATGTAATATAAAGTTGCAGGGCGTATTCAGTGATGAGGAGTACATCTAATACTTGACATCACTATTGTCCAGCAAGGCTCAGTTTCACCTCCAGAAAAGTTTTTTAAGAAACAAAGAGGGGAAATGAATTTAAAAACCTTAGGAAGAAGCACAGGTAATGACTCTGACACCCCACTTCAGTAATGAGCTTCCCTATATGTGTAAATCCTCTCTCATATAATTCATTATCAGCTTCACTGTTTTGCAGTATGTTGCTCAAATTTATTTTGTTGATTTTATAAGCTTGCAAGTCAAGCATATGCATAAGTTCTAGCTCATTTGATATGAGCTGGCAGGCCTCATCAAGAGGGCTTTAAACTAGATTTGAAGGGAGGAGGGGATAAAACCAGGCTCACTAGAGTTGAGCCTAGGGGTGGCATGCCACAGCTGAAATCGATAGCCCAACTCAAGTGCATCTACACCAATGCACGCAGCATGGGCACCAAACAGGAGGAGCTGGAAGCCATTGTGCAGCACAACAGCTATGATGTAGTTGCCATCACAGAAACATGGTGGGATGCTTCTCATGACTGGAGTGCTGCAATGGATGGCTATGAGCTCTTCCAAAGGGATAGGCAAGGAAGGAGAGGTGATGGGGTGGCTCTATATGTTAGAGTGTTTTGATTGTATAGAAATCAATGATTGTGAAGACCAAGTAGAGTGCTTATGGGTAAGGATGAGGGGGAAGGCCAATGAGGCAGACATCCTGCTGGGAGTCTGTTACAGACCACCCAACCAGGACAAAGAGACAGATGAGACATTCTATAAGTGACTGGCGGAGGTCTCGCATTTGCTAGCCCTTGTTCTTGTGGGGGACTTCAACCTGCCGGACATCTGCTGGAAGAATAACACGGCAGAGAGGAAACAATCTGGGAGGTTTCTGGAGTGTGTGGAGGATAACTTCCGGACACAGCTGATGAGTGAGCCCACCAGGAGAAGTGCCTTGCTGGACCTGCTGTTTACAAACAGAGAAGGACTGGTGAGAGATGTGGTGGTCGGAGGCCGTCTTGGGCTTAGCGACCACGACATGATAGAATTCTCAACTGTGAGCGAAGTAAGGAGAGGGGTCAGCAAAACGGCTACCATGGACTTCTGGAGGGCAGACCTTGGCCTGTTCAGGTCACTGGTTGAGAGAGTCCCTTGGGAGACAGTCCTGAAGGACAAAGGGGTCCAGGAAGGCTGGACAGTCTTCAAGAAGGAAATTTTAAAGGCGCAGGAGCAGGCGGTCCCCATGTGCCGTAAGAAGAGCTGGCGGGGAAGGCGACTGGCCTGGCTGAACAGGGAGATTTTGTTGGGACTCAGGGAAAAGAGGAGAGTTTATCACATCTGGAAGAAGGGGCAGGAAACTCACGAAGAGTACAAGGATCACGTTAGGTCAAGCAGGGACAAAATTAGAAAGGCAAAAGCCCAGCTAGAGATCAGTCTGGCCACAGTTGCAAAGGATAATAAAAAATGCTTCGACAAATATATTAACAACAAAAAGAGAGGCAAGGAGAATCTCCATCCCTTACTGGATATGGCGGGAAAAATTGTCCCCAAGGACGAGGACAAGGCTGAGGTACTTAATGCCTTCTTTGCCTCAGTCTTTAATAGCCAGTCCAGGTATCTGCAGGGTATTCACTCCCCTGAGCTGGAAGATGGGGATGGAGAGCACAATAACCTGCCCATAATCCAGAAGGAAGCAATTAAGGAGATGTTAAACCACCTGGACACTCACATGTCTATGGGGCCTGATGGGATCCACCCAAGAGTACTGAGAGAGCTGACAGAGGAGCTTGTGAAGCCACTCTCCATCATTTATCAGCAGTCCTGGTCAACAGAGGAGGTCCCAGAAGTCTGGGGGCTTGCCAGTGTGACACCCATCTACAAGAAAGGATGGAAGGAGGATCCTGGGAACTAGAGGCCTGTCAGCCTGACCTCTGTACCAGGGAAGATCATGGAGTGGTTCGTCTTGAGAGTGCTCACAGGGCATGTGCAGGACAACGAAGGGATCAGGCCCAGCTGGCATGGGTTCATGAAAGGCAGGTCCTGCTTGATCAACCTGATCTCCTTCTATGACCAGGTGACCCGCCTAGTGGATGAGGGAAAGGTTGTGGATGTTGTCTACCTGGACTTTAGTAAAGCCTTTGTCAGCATCTCCCACAGCATTCTCCTAGAGAACCTGGTGGCTTGTAGCTTGGACGGGTTTACTCTTCGCTGGGTGAGGAACCGGCTGGATGGCTGAGCCCAGAGAGTTGGGGTGAACGGTGTTAAATCCGGCTGGCGGCCAGTCACAAGCGGTGTTCCCCAGGGCTCGGTTCTGGGGCCGGTCTTGTTCAATATCTTTATTGATGATCTGGGTGAGGGGATTGAGTGCTCCCTCAGTAAGTTTGCAGATGACACCAAGTTGGGCGGGAGTGTTGATCTGCTGGAGGGTAGGAAGGCTCTGCAGAGGGATCTGGACAGGCTGGATCGATGGGCAGAGGCCAACTGTATGAGATTTAATAAGGCCAAGTGCAGGGTCCTGCACTTGCATCACAACAACCCTATGCAACGCTACAGGCTTGGGGAGGAGTGGATGGAGAGCTGCCCGGTGGAAAGGTACCTGGGGGTGCTGGTTGACAGCCGGCTGAACATGAGCCGGCAGTGTGCCCAGGTGGCCAAGGAGGCCAACAGCATCCTGGCCTGTATCAGCAATAGTGTGGCCAGCAGGAGTAGGGAAGTGATCGTGCCCCTGGACTCGGCCCTGGTGAGGCCGCACCTTGAATACTGTGTTCAGTGTTGAGCCTCTCACTACAAGAAGGATGCTGAGGTGCTGGAGCATGTCCAGAGAAGGGCAACGAAGCTGGTGGGGGGTCTGGAGCACAAGTCTTATGAGGAGCGGCTGAGGGAACTGGGGTTGTTCAGTCTGGAGAAGAGGCGGATGAGAGGAGACCTTATTGCTCTCTACAACTACCTGAAAGGGGGTTGTGGTGAGGTGGGTGTTGGTCTTTTCTCCCAACTAACCAGTGATAGGACGAGAGGAAATGGCCTCAAGTTATGCCAGGGGAGGTTTAGATCAGATACTAGGAAAAATTTCTTCACCGAGAGGGTGGTCAGGCGTTAGAACTGGCTGCCCAGGGAGGTGGTGAAGTGTTCAAAAAACGTGTAGATGTGATGCTTCAGGACATGGTTTAGGTAATATGGTGGTGTTGGGTTGATGGTTGGACTTGATGATCTTGAAGGTCCTTTCCAACCTTAGTGATTCTGTGATTCTGTGATCCGGGCCTAGACGAGTTTCTACAGTTGCAATGTAAGAGAAAGTCCCAACAGACATTTTTTAAAGAATAGAGTCCTCATCCTGTGACAAATAGCTTCTTGCAGTCCAAGCAGCCTGTGAGCTGATGCTAGATGCAAAATGGCTGTTCCAGCAGCCTACTTCTTGTTGTTATGTTCACGTTCATCATGTTCTTATGCTACCAGCATCACAGCTTTTGGAAGCTCACTGTAATTCTTTGCCATAAGACCCGGTATTCCTTTTAGCACATTAAATCCTAAGGTCATTAGCAGTACCTCCTTTCAGAGAGCTTTTGTTGTGTTCCAGTGCCACAACTGCTAAATAACACAACAAGATGGTGTTTGGTCAGCAACTAAGACTGACAACAATTCAGAGATCCATAAATGTCTTCCCGTAACAACACCCTGAGGCACTCGAGGTACAGGCAAGAGAGAGAACCCAGCTGGTGTTTCTTGCTTTCCAAAGCTATAGCCCTAATACAATCTGGGAGGCATAAAGTAATACAGATTTGTTACTAGTGTTGGACTTATCCTCACCTGCAAACAAAATGCCATGAAGCTCAGGCCAAGGAGATAGGTCTGTCCAAAAGGAAAAAAAAAAGAAAAAAGCCTGCAGTATGCAAGGGAAATCCTGAAAATCATTTCCTCTTTTGTTAGTAAACTATCCCTCATGGCTGCTAGTCCTGCTGCACCATCTGTTAGCTGCATTAGTGACCTCGCAATGCAAGTGGTGGTCATGTAAGATAAGCAATAGAGGCATAGGTAAAGTCAGCCATTTCCAAGATATATTTTATTAATATACAGAAAGCAAGTATACAAACAGCATACCTTCCCTCTAGAGCCTTTGTCGGTTTTGAAGTACCTAACTTTGAACTATCACCTTTAATGGTTGTGAAATACTCAGTTACCTTTTATTTTTCTCAGTTGTTTTCTATTTTATTGCATCCTTTGGTTCTAGCCAGGACAGAAAAGAAATTGCTGAGATATCCTGAGAAAGGCTCTTATTGTGGTATTTTTATGTCAACCAGAAGGATCAGAAATCTAATAAAAAGGTAGCTCTTACCACTATCTTCAGCAGGGGGGAGGGTTTGCTATATTTTTAAGTGTTCATTCATCTCATTCATGTTCATACAACACATTCAGACCTCAGCCACATGAGAGACTTTGGGTGCTAAAAGATAGCAGCAGCAACAACAAACAGCAATAATAAAAATAACAACAACAACAACAATCACAGAGTCACAGAATCATTAAGGTTGGAAAAGACCTTTAGGATCATCATGTCCAACCATCAACCCAACACCACCATGCCCACTAAACCATGTCCTGAAATGCCACATCCACACATTCTTTGGACACTTCCAGTGATGGTGACTCCACCACTTGCCTGCACAGCCTGTTACGAAGTTTGACCACTCTCTCAATAAAGAAATTATTCCTAATATCCAGTCTGAGCCTCCCCTGGCACAACTTGAGGACAGTTCCTCTTGTCCTATCACTGGTTACTTGGGAGAAGAGACCAACACCCACCTCGCCACAACCCCCTTTCAGGTAGTTGTAGAGAGCAATAAGGTCTCCCCTCAGCCTCCTCTTCTCCAGACTAAACAACCCCAGTTCCGTCAGCCGCTCCTCATAAGACTTGTGCTCCAGACCCCTCACCAGCTTCCTTGCCCTTCTCTGGACATGCTCCAGCACCTCAGCATCCTTCTTGTAGTGAGGGGCCCAAAACTGAACACAGTATTCAAGGTGCGGCCTCACCAGGGCCGAGTCCAGGGGCATGATCACTGCCCTACTCCTGCTGGCCACACTATTCCTGATACAGGCCAGGACGCTGTTGGCCTTCTTGGCCACCTGGGCACACTGCTGGCTCATGTTCAGCCGGCTGTCAACCAGCACCCCCAGCTCCTTTTCCGCCGGGCAGCTCTCCAGCCACTCCTCCCCAAGCCTGTAGCCTTGCACGGGGTTGTTGTGATGCAAGTGCAGGACCCTGCACTTGGCTTTATTAAACCTCATACAGATGACCTTGGCCCCATCGATCCAGCCTGTCCAGATCCCTCTGCAGAGCCTTCCTGCCCTCCAGCAGATCAACACTCCCACCCAACTTGGTGTCATCTGCAAACTTACTGAGGGAACATTTGATCCCCTTGTCCAGATCATTGATAAAGATATTAAACAAGACCGGCCCTAGAACCGAGCCCTGGGGAACACCGCTTGTGACCGGCTGCCAGACGGATTTAACAGCATTCATGACTCTCTGGGCTCGGCCATCCAGCCAGTTCCTCACCCAGCGAAGAGGAAACCTGTCTAAACCACCAGCCGCCAGTTTCTCCAGGAGAATGCTGTGGGAGACGCTGACAAAGGCTTTACTAAAGTCCAGGTAGACAACATCAACAGCCTTTCCCTCATCCACTAGGCAGGTCACCTGGTCATAGAAGGAGATCAGGTTGGTCCAGCAGGACCTGCCTTTCATGAACTTGTGCTGCTTGGTCCCGATCCCTTCGTTGTCCTGCACATGCCCTGTGAGCACCCTCAAGAAGAACTTCTCCATGATCTTCCCCGGTACAGAGGTCAGGCTGACAGGCCTCTAGTTCCCAGGATCCTCCTTCCGGCCTTTCTTGTAGATGGGTGTCACATTGGTGACAGTCTTCTGGGACCTCCTCTGTTGACCAGGACTGCTGATAAATGATGGAGAGTGGCTTGGCAAGTTCCTTCACCAGCTCTCTCAGTACTCTTGGGTGGATCCCATCAGGCCCCATAGACTTGTGAGTGTCCAGGTGGTGTAGCAAGTTGTTAACTGCTTCCTTCCGGATTATGGGCGGGTTATTGTGCTCTCCATCCCCATCTTCCAGCTCAGGGGGCTGAATACCCTGCGGATACCTGGACTGGCTATTAAAGACTGAGGCAAAGAAGGCATTAAGTACCTCAGCCTTTTCCTCATCCTTGGTGATGGTCCCCCCCACATCCAATAAGGGATGGAGATTCTCCTTGGCTTTCTTTTTATTGTGAATATATTTGTAAAAATATTTTTTGTTATCCTTTATGACCGTGACCAGATTGAGTTCTAGCTGGGCTTTTGCCTAATTTTCTCTCTGCATGACCTAATGAGATCTTTGTACTCTTCTTGAGTTGCCTGCCCCTTCTTCTAATAATATATTATATTCCAATTAATAGTAATTATTATTATTAATAATAATGTCATGTTTTATAGGCAGAGTCAGATATATTCCTGATAAGTACCCAGGCTGTGGATCATGCACCACAGTGTTCAGAAGTGAGAAGGATCGTGGGGAGGACTGGGGCTTGGTGAGATGAAGTGAGGCGTAGTGAGGTGAATTGGATTGCTAAAATCACAGTCTACCTCTAAGTGTTTACCTGAAACATTTAAACTTCATTCATAATTTCACCTCATCTCTTGCATATCACTGACCATCCCCCCCATTTCTTTACTCCTTAGCACTCTCTGACACAGTAAATAAGCCTGACGGGTCCCAGTGGGGGCAAGCTCTGGTCTTGCTGAATTCAAACATGTTTTTTTTTTAAACTGAGCCAATAGGGCAAGTTAATTGTTTCATGATACTTTTTTCTCCTTTGTTTTTCCTGTCACAGATCATAACAAGGAAATGCTACATGATGGAAACATCTTTTCATGATGGCATGATTTACATGACCTCAGCTGTGTAATAACAAAGAAACTGAACCTTATACAAGCAATAGTAGACTCCTCCTAAGCAATGTGGCTGTACCAAACCAAACCAAACCAAACCAAAACAAAACAAAGCAGGTGTGTTGCCACTACATACAAAGTCTACACATACTCTGAAAGATGTGGTAATCATCAGATTCTTCCCCTTCTGCCACAGAAACAGCAGTTAACTATGCCTTTGCCTTTGGATGCTTTTTATTTTCTTTATGTGCGGTCACTCCACAGTCCTCAGTGCCCCAGTTTGTACACAGTTTACATGTCTGCACAAATTTATCCTCATAATTCCTTCCTCTTCATTTAACATGATGGAAATTGAGGCACAAAAGATGAAGTGACTTGTTTGAGGTCATTTAGGAGGTCTGACAGAACCAGTAATAAAAAAAATTCCAATGCTCCAAATCTCCAAACTGTATGTTAAACACAAAACCTTAAAGCTGCTGTTCGTCTTCTTTTATCAATTCACAAGTACAGTACAACTGGGATATTATAAACAAGTTACACATTTACTGATTACTTAATTACAAAAGTAACAGCTCACCGTGTTACATGTCTAACTTAAAGCAATGGAGAGGACAGTCCGTGTCATACCCAAGAGCAAAGACTTTGCTTCCCTTATTTCCTCCTTCATATCTTTGCAAACTTTTTTCTTTTTTTTTTTCTTTTTTTTTTTTAACAAATCTGTACTCCATGTGGACAAAATTTCCAAAAAGCATAGATGGAAATTAGGCATTTTTCTTGAGAGTCTAGCACTATAAAGCCCCATCAGTTCCTGTGAAGATCCTCCAAATGTCTTTGTAAAGTTTGAGATAATGAAGGTGTCACTGTAGATTTACAAGAAGATAGTATTCTGTGATGAACTTTATCTTAAAATAACTGTAAGCATAAATGAGCCTCTAGGGAATAAATTTTCTTGAAGGATACTGCCCCTAGTCCTAGCACAAAAGCATCTTCAGCAGCCACAATGTACTGGAATCAAGAATATGTCTTTCCTTTCTGTACCTGTTTTCAAAATATTGGTGTTCTGTGCAGATAATGGCTGTGGGTGCCAAAGGGTTATGTACAAAATGAGCATGCTTGCTTAAAGACCCCACTTCCATTTTCTTCCATTTCTTCTTTCATTTCTATCTTCCTTATCTTCCTTCTCATGCCAAGCAATCAGTCAACTAAAGCAGAATGCCAGAGAGCTTCCAGCACAGCTCCATACATGGGGAAATTTCATGATTTCTTTAGGGAAAGGAACAATTGAAGAAAGACTGGAAGAAAAAAAGTTAGATTCAAGCTAGATCCAGATATTAGGACACTTCTCCTGAACTAATTAATACATACTAAAAGGAGGATATGAACCTGGACCACTGTACTAACATGTCCTGCTGCTGTTATTCTTGCTAATGAAAGACAAAATCTCAACAGGTTGAGAGAGCAGATGCTCATTCTCACTGCATTCCTTTCAAACAAGGCCTGTGTGCAGTCTGGACCATGGAAAGTTTCATATCAATTACCTTGCCTTTCATTTCACTTCTTTCCTGGGAACTAGCAGCAGCTAAAGTTGCTCCTCACTCTTGGAGACAAACCTTCTGACTGTCCCTTTCTGATGGCTGGTTCCCACAACTTTGCCATTGTTTAGTCAACAATAGTTAATAGATAAGAGATGTGCTGGTGCTTGTTAGCTTCCTTGACTCACACTTACCAGGGCATATGAGAACAGGGGTGAATGGAAGTAGAAAACCCTTCTCTGCAACCTGTTGCCCATGGGATGGTCACTCTACTCATCACCTGAGGATGAAAGGATTGAGAGCAGCCCTGGCAAGAAGGACTTGGGGGCACTGGTGGATGAAAAGCTGGACATGAGCTGTTAATGTGCGCTCACATCCCAGAAGGCCAACCGTGTCCTGGGCTGCACCCAAAGCTGCGTGGCCAGCAGGGCGAGGGAGGGGATTCTGCCCCTCTACTTTGCTCTAGTGAGACCCACCCTTCAGTGCTGCATCCAGATGTGGAGCCCTCAGCACAGGAGAGACATGGACCTGTTGGAGTGGAGCCAGAGGAGGGCCACAGAGGTGGTCAGAGGAATGGAACACCTCTCCTATGAGGACAGGCTGAGAGAGTTTGGCTTTTTCAACCTGGAGAAGAGAAGGCCCTGGGGAGAGACCTTCTTGTGACCTTCCGGTACTTAAAGGGAGCTTAGAAGAAAGATGGGGACAGGCTTTTTAGTGGGGCCTGTAGTGATAGGACAAGGGGTAATAGTTTTAAACTAAAAGAGGGCAGATTTCAACTAGATCTAGTTTTTCACAGTGAGGGTGGTGGATCACTGGCACAGGTTTCCCCGAGAGGTGCTAGATGTCCCATTGCTGGAAACGTTCCAGGTCAGGTTGGACCGGGCTCTGAGCAACCTGATCTAGTTGAAGATGTCCCTGCTCATTGCAGAGGGGATGGACTAGATGACCTTTAAAGGTCCTTTCCAACCCAAACTGTTCTAAGGTTCTATGAACACGGTTTTCTTAAATGAAGATGACCTCCTCCTTCTTAGATCAGAGGTGGGGAAATGAACTGGTCTTCCAAAGTAACCAGTGTCATTGCAACTGCCTGAGGGGTCTGTACAGGCTTGGCATGTTGATTTGCAGTGAAATTTAAATGAAAAAGTAGTTCAGTCACAGTCTGTAAAATGTGATCACACTGAAGCACCTATAATGAGAAAAACTGTGCAATGGACTGGGATTCAGTCTGTTTTAGGACATGTCATTTTTGAGATTGAGCTTTCCACACTGAAAGCTTGAGCATCTTGTTACCTTAACTTTCATTCTGAAACTAGCTTTCAAAAATAATAACCCTATTTTTAAAGTGTTGAACTTTTCTGGCAACTGGTTTTTGTCCTAGCAGAGGAGGTCATAGTTCACCTTCTGGATTCTTCCATCTTTCAGACACATGAGCCAATAAAAATCAGTCAATGTCTTACAAGTAATGTAGTCTTTCCACACAAACCTGATGTTACCTCTCATCTTATTTTAGCACGATATCTTCCCTTCTATGTTGTATAGTAAAATCAGAGACTGAGATGTCAGAAAAGCTCAAAAGGTGACAAAAATCCTTCTGTGGTGGCTTCTTACCAGATCCGTCTTGTTCAGTTAGACTTTAATTGGTTGCTTTCCAACTCAGTAGTACTGCAGATGGCTGGGTGCCATCCACAGCAGGGTGAAATGAAGAAAGGGAACAAAATCAGATTGGCTTTGCTATTATTAAAGGCAGATACTAAGGAAGATTAAACTCAAAGCTGTTGTGTCCATCAGAGGTTAGACCGCTGTATTTCCAATTCTGTTACGTTGCAATTTACAAGATGTATTGCTGACTGCAGCGGGATTCTGGAAATGTCTGGTATCTAAACAAGTATTTTCAGCCAATTAATGCAACAGAACATATTTGATGCAGAAGGATTCATCTCATTAAGTTTCATTAACTGAAAGTTAGTCATCTGTTCTTACCTGGTCACCCTGTAGCGAATGGAAAGACATAGGCACCCCTCTAAAAGGATCAGTCATCCCGTTCACTATTTAGGGATGGGATGAGTTGCCTGTGTCTTTCCATTGATTGTGCAGGCAGTACATGGCTCGTTCAGAACAGACACTTTGCTTTCAGGTTGTTAAACACAGCAGAGCTGACTCTCGTGCGATTATCACTTGATACAGTCACTGCAGACCACTCTTCACTCTCTGAAGTCACTGCTGTAGCAGTTAAAAGGCTGCTAGAGATGCAAACCAGCATTTGTGGCAGGCTCACAAACACATCCGTACTGCTCTTACTCAGCCTGAATAAGCAGTTGTATCCCCTCCTTGGCCCTACACAGCCAGCCAGAAACGTGGGTCCCCGCGCCCGTGCCAACGGCTTCATTTAGTACTAGCATTTTTCTGACTAAGTCTTCTTTTCACAGCCCCCATGTCAGCAAAAAGGGAAATAAAGTCCATGGGTTATTTGCTCGCTTATTTTTAATATATATTGATCCACACCGTTAAGATGACCAGCAACTGACAGGTAGATCTTCTGAGGATATGAGAAGCGCTATGGTAAGATCTTACACTGTCGTAGTAACTCCTCCTTTGCTTGAGTTCAGTAAGGCTGAATGCCTGCTTGCTACAGTCCTACTTTTATTTTCAGGAGATCTCACTAAATTCTGGACAAATAGGTGAGATACAGTAAAACTGCTAACTGCACATTAACTGTGCTCCTCAAATGAAGTTTTTCGAGTCTGATAGTGCTATGGAATAGATTGGAGCATAAATCCTCATGTTTTGTGATATAAACCTACCATTTGCTGATGTAGGCTAGTAAGAAATTTCCCCTCTGGGCAACAATTATCCATAAGGTTGGGAGCTTGGGAAATCAGGTATTATATGAGCTCTGGTCTTCTATTGTATCAGCTGTGAAAATCAAGAGAAGGGTAATATTTGCTGTCAATCCCCCAAATGAGGTACAACCCACTAACAGATCAAAGCCCTGTAAAGCTCCCGAGCATTGGACATTATTTATTATTATAGATATACTATTGACTCTCTGTACTTTTATATGCATAGGCCATAGAAAAAAAAAATTATGCAATTGAAAAAGAGAAAGCTATGAACTCAATGGTTGTGAAAACTAGTTTATTAGCACAGATATGCTGTTATGCCAGGAAGATGTTGCTAATACGGATGAAAGAACAACTGCAAAGCTATGTTTTTTAGTAGTACAGAAAAGCTACAGAGGTAGCTTGACAGGTGGAAGAAATTAGCCTATTAAAATACATAAAGAAAATAAATAAAATAAAATGAAATTTTTGCATGTATAGTTATTTTCAGTGTCCAGTCAGCATTGTTGGTAAAAGTCTGTATATTCTTTCCCCTTCAACAATATTTTAGAATATTACAGAATAGACAAGACCAAAGAAATCAGAGTGTCAATATGTGAGAAAAATATAAATTACATGAGGCTGAAGTTAGGACAAAAAAAAGAAAAACTGAAATCCACATGCTAAATTAGCTGGGAAAAATAATGCCAATTCAATGAAGTTATGTAATAGTATGTCAGTAATTGATACCCCTGAACACCAGAAAGGTCTGAAAGAGATTTTATAGTAGCAGCAAATGAGATGTGAATTTACAATGTAAAAGAAAGATTAGTGCAGTTTTGTTATTCATTAGCAGGTGTGTCATGCAGTAGGTTAAGAAATGCTATAACTCTTTCCCTTCCCGCCCCACCAAACACATAAACAAAGATCTCTGCCTGCCTTTACCTGTCTGCAAAGAGCAAATGCAGAACTCCACATGTTCTCCCCAAGAACTCTTCAGATTAATACACTCACCTTTTTATTCTCTATTTCCTTGGAGCCACAGATTAGATGTTAAATGACTTTTTAATGTTTCTATTTAAAACAAATATTCATTTTCATTTTATGCTTAACAGAAAGAAAAAAAATCAGATAATTAATGTTTTGCTTTTTATTAAACCTTTTTTTTAATGCAAACTACATGGAAAAGGGATAAAGTTGCAGCTTGTTCCTATTTTGTGAATACTGAAATACGCTGAAATAAATTGTTCAAAATCTCTTGTGTGTCCAGACAGTATGTAGTGTCGTAATCTTTATATTTGCCTTTTGAAAATTGGAGAGGAATAAGAAACTAATAAAGTATTAAAATGTAAAAGACAAACAGTTAAAAAAAAGGGAATATAAAGTGAAAATTAAAAAAGATAAAACAAAGGTTCAAACCAAATACAAAATTTGGGAAACTGGGCAGAAAAAGAAAATTACATCCTAGGTGCTTTGACTAAGGTAATATTAATTTTTTTAAAATAAGATTTAATAAACTACCATAGAATAACATTTTTCAAGTATTTCTTTTTGGCAAATCTATTTTTCCATATGAGAAAATAGTGTCAAACAAGTTGAACTCAATCTACTCATCAATAATTTATAGAAAGCATAAGAAACCCAGGAAGTTTATGTGTATTTTTAAAGACATGGTATTGACGTTAAAAAACATGGGGTGCAGATGTCTTGTCTGTATGACTCTTTCAGGAGAAAAAAAAAAACAACCAAAAATGTTACATTTTCATTAAAAATTTCAGAAGGAAATCTTTTTGCTTGCATTAAATTCCATGGAAGTGGTAAACAGAATATTTCTAATGAGTTTGACGAGAACTGGACCAGGACTCCTTTCAGGAAGCTTCATTTTTATTTTCCTTTTTACCTTGCTGTCAGTAAACTTCCACTGCTATCATACTAATTCATCATCATTAGGAAGAGGACTATTCCAATCGTGGCATCATATGTGGAGGGTAAAATTTCAGTCTAAAATTTTGTGATGTTATTAACGCTATTGAATCTACTGTGGTAACAAGCCCTAAATTGAAAACCTGAGTGGAAAATAAAATTTCAGCTATCTTTTTTTTTTTTTTTTTATATGACTTGCCTGTCAACAACCTGATGCAAGTATTTATTTCAACAGCTAACACTGATTACTGTTATTTCATTCATATGTATTTGTCTGATCACTTGGCTGTTGAGCAGCTCTCTGTCCATTCATAAATAACAATAAATAAATAAACTCTGAACACATTGCATAGCAATGAAGTCAATTGATTTTTAAAAATATTAAGTTCTTGCATTTGTTCACAGTAATATGAATTTACTTGACTACCTTGCGTATAAAAACAGGCTATTGTCGATGCACAAAAAAATACAATACGAGGAGCCTGCCCATCGTGTCATGAGTATGGCATTTTCCTTCTCTAAACATATCTGATCTGCCATTATATATTTCTGTTCACATGTGTACATGCACACGAGCAGTAGAATGAAGAGATAATTCCACGTTCTGAGATATAATAATGCTGTTCTTTGATAACTTTTTTTTTGGTGAAGTACAAATCAACTTGTCACATAACTCAGTTTGTAATTTTAGTTTCTGTTTTGTTTTTCGGTTTCCCTTTCCCAGTGAAAAAAATAAAACAGGAGTTAAATAAAGTAAAAAGGGATATTAATTTCTCTCTGAACTTTTCTGAAAACAAAGCCAGCTTGCAAATATAATTTATTACTTTTGGTTTTCTGATGTACAATAGAAAATATGTGGGATAAGTTAAACTAGTAATTTACGTTTCTCTGGAAACTTTCCTGGACAAGCCTTGCCATGTTTTTCAACATATATATTATAACACTATAATGTAACCTTATAATTACAATTGAATGGATAACTGGATATTAAAATATTAAATTCTGGGGTTTTGCTGGTTTTAAAATTTTATAAAGCTATTTTAGCCTGATTTTTTTCTTAGGCTAATAAATTTCCTGTTGCTTACATTTTTCCACGAAATTTTCAGAAATCTTTTATCTGTTTGTGAAAAAAAAAAATCAGAGAAAGTTGCATCCTTTCCCCATGCTTCCCACAGGATTCTGAAAAAAAAAAAAAAAGCGATGTCATTTAACATTATATAGTATTGACTATGCAATAAAGCATTTGTCTAGAGTTGCATAGGGAATATTTGATTTATTTTCTACTTTTCTAGTGCTTGAACTGTAATCTTGCTACTACTTTACAGAAAGACAGGTTATTGAGAATTTCAAAGTTGAATTATGATTCATAGATGATGTATGAATAAGACAAATATTTCTTTTAAATAATGCCTATATACATCGTAAGAGGTTAGTCGGTTACACAGCAGGCTAAATCCCTGTAATCTCCATGCGCTTTTGTAACTAAAAAATGTCCCAAAGAAAAATTTTGGTTTCAAAGACATCTGCAATGTACCAGCTCCAAACAGAAATCTGAGACCTACAGGCATTTACAACAAAAACTTGTTAATAAAAAAAAAAAAAATCTAACCACAGTGTTACAGGGGAAAATCATCTTTCATCCACAGGAAAGTCTTTCAAAATAACTTCACAGGAAATGTGGCACATTTTGTGTATTTGAAAAGCGCGTGAACTCCTTGTCTGGGAAGCTCTCTAGCGTGAAACGCTGATGCAGAGGTATCAAAACCGCAGAGCAGTGAATGGCCACTGGGATGTGGGTAAAATCCTTTGCCATGGATAGGCTAACTCATGAACCGAAGGCAGTCCTAGAGCAAAGCCAAAAAAGCTGAATGTCAGGAGCTCTAACAGAGTTTGACTCATTCAAATATTCCTTCTCGTGTTTTCTCTGGAGCGCCAAATAAGCCCAAGTTCACACCCACATCTGAATTTTCCTCTTGCCTTTCTGGATGAGTTGCACTGAATAAAACTAAATGCTTCCCAACAAATGAAAATCCCTCTGTTTCCACAGGGAAGGAGCTATTGAGATACAGCAACTGGGGTACTCAAATTTACTGAATGCTGACTTTGCAAGCCCCCGTTTAGCTGATAACACAACCATGCGAGAGTTAACTTCTGCACGGACCACGTGTGCAGACTGTGAGTTTAGTTGTCAGTTGTGCTGCCGCAAACCTGCCCGGTTTTATCTCGGAGGTATAAACATCTCAGAAAGTTTTATTCCTCTAACAGCAGATCTTTAATTAAATAGAATATTGTAAAATAAATAAATGCATCTGTAAACATGCTGGAGGGCAGAAGGACATGTTTTTATTTATACGATTTTAATAAAAGATATGTTTCTAGTTAAATCCCTGTGTGGGTAATCTAATATATAAAACGCAGTACAAAAAAGTGGTGAGTCTGTATGCTACAGATTTAACTAACTTTGTGTTTTCATTTCAAAAAGAATATTGCCTCCTTTTCTTCTTTTTGCCCCTCCCCTCTTTTTCTTAAATCCTTTTGGGTAGAACTTCATAAGCACAAGCTTTGCTTTCCTGGGTCAGAGACGGGATTAGTCTGATGAGAGTCAAAACGGGTCATGCAGGGAAAGGTACAAAAAACCCCTTTGTGGACGAAGCTGAGTGTTGTGGGGTTTTTTTCTGTAGATGTTCTCTACCTATTGTCTCTAAGAAGTTAGACATTGCTCTGACTGGAAAAAAATACTCTTTAATATCCTCCCTACTAATTTCTGTCACAGACTTTTAATATTTCTCTGACAGTTCTTTAAGAACACCTCTGGAGGATATGTTAGCCATTTAAATACCTAGTAACTTTAAAAACCGTGCCTGAGTTCTTGGTCCCTTGACAATGAATTCCACTGCCTCTTTGTACCGTGTGTGCAAACGTGTTCTTCTTCATCCATTTCTTTTTTTTTAGTTATCTCTGTTTCATTTAATGTCTTCATCATCTTCATTACTGCCTGGAATAACACCTGTCTACCTATTTCTGGCTTTCTCTGCGAAACGATTCTGCTGTACACTGTACTAACATTTCACCTGGGAAAAGCAGCATCGGAAACAACTGGAGTCGGTTAAAACCTCGTATTTACGCTCAGCCCAAGGGACCGGACACAGCGTTTTCGTTTCTTCTGCTAAACTGCTTTTTTCTTCTGCTAAACTGCACTTCCCAGCGCAAAGCCTTACGGAGAGCAGCGGCGCGGGTGGTGCAGGGCTGTGGTGCGGGAACCGGGTCGACCTACGCGGGCCACGAGCGCACACTCCAGGGTTCTGCCGGTTCTCCCGTAACGCTTCACGTCTGCAGGTACACTCCACAACGGAGCAGCACCCGCTCTGTTCCACTCGATACGTCATTATGTCTGTCTTTAAGGAATTCGCAATACCCTGAGATGGCTGATTCTTTCTCCTGTTAAATGTATGAAAAAGAAGCTTTTATTTTCCTGTTTGTTCAAATATATTGCCCCTCTTTTTTTTTTCTTCTCCTTTTTTTAAACATTGAAAACTGTTTATGGAGATTAAAATTGCCCTTGGTTTCACTTACAAGTCAGAGTTTAGACTTATTTTTCCTGCTGTGGAAACAAAAGGTTATAATACTTCACAATCTTAACTGCAGCAGGAACGCCTAGTTTCCTACTGCAATACCAAGCAGACCTTTCCCTAGGATCACATGCTATTTAAAGTGTTTCATTTTCCCCTGGTACAAGCAGAAGCCTCATCAAAACTGTGAATTTCAGATAAGCTTTTATCAGACTTTTGCTGTAACCATCTCAGAAATGAGCTGTCATCAGCAAATTTAATCTCTCTCTGGCTGCTTTAATTGTTGGCGCCGTTTCTGCCAAATCCTTCACAGTCCTCATAGCATGGGAAGTTTCTTTAAGACTTTTCAGTCAGCAGAGATTGCAGACGGTATTTATTTTTTCGTATTTATGACTTACACATTAAAAAGGTGGAGGACCTTGATTGAACAGTTGAATTATGGAAATGCAACTGCATCGCTAGTATTAAATACTGAGTCTGAAATGTGCAGCTGAGAGGGTTTTGGGAGAACCCTGCCAGCAAGAATAAAGCTCTGGAAGATATTTTACTTTATTTGAGTTAGGCTAAATAGAAGCAGATTTTCTTTAATGCTGTGTGTCGTGGATTTTTATTCACGCCTACAAATAATTGCAAAGGTACCCCAATCTCAAGCATGCTGAAGGACAAAAAATAGGACCTTATGCTTAACATTGTTGCAGGATGCCTCAGCAAAACTGGGTTGTCTCTCGCTTTGCCATGGGCTTTCTGTGTGACCTTGGGCAATTTACTTTGGCCTGGATTCTCAAAGGATTTAATGATATAACAATCTTTGGAGTCTGTGGGAATGAAGTGTCCAAGTGCTTGTGCACAGCTGACCCCAAGTGCCTGGTCCTACCCGTGAGCACTGATTACTACTGAATTTTATCTGCCAGTTGGTTGCCTATCCAGTGAGCACTTTGAGGTCTTCCTACAGTTCCTCAGAGAGAGCTTCAAGTCTGACATTCCTGACTGGGGATTCTTTAAGTATCATCCAAAATTCTTTCACTGCTAAGCTCCTCTTACAAACCATTTATCAATATGCTAAAGAGCGTACATGCTAACTAAAACAAAAGGGGTTTCTCTTCCTTTTCTCCAGTGAGTACTGTGACAGTGAACTCATAGATCTGGAGTTAACGGGATGGTGTGTACTGCACAACCAGGTAAATGGAGTACGCCTATATATATAGCGGTGAGAGGCTATGATTACAGCTCTAGACCCTCCTGACATGACACACTTTTTTCTGGTTAACTTAGGCATTCATAGCACCTAAGAAGTTGCTTTCTTATAATAACAATTACAAAACCTTCCTAGGCGACCTGTTCCAAATACGGTTAAGCACTGGAATAAGACCTCTTGAATTGTTATCCCCGGACAGTTAAAAAAATATCTCCCAAAAAGGTAAAATATCTCCCAAAAAGGTAAAATATCAAAATCTTTGACTGGGAAAGAAATGGCTAAGTTATGTCAGTATTAGTAAAACTGTGATTCATGAATAGCTCTGGTTCATTAGGCAACAATAAAAAATCCTAGCTGATGACTATAGTCAGCATGTGGTGGGAAACTATAAAAAAATAGAATTAAATTTCTCTAATGCCAAAGAACTAATTTGCTGAGTTTGGCCTCTTTATTATTTCAAATGGTTGGCATTTGTATTTCTTTATTTTTGTGAAACTTGTTTTCCTATATGAGGAACTTGCAGAGTCCACGGTAATTTGTTTTCACTTTGAATATGTGCTTGTTCATTTGGTTGTTTGCTTTGGATAATTACATCCCTCCTGCCATATCATTCCCTTTTGTAAACTATGGGAGTTACTAATACAGCATGAGTTGCAAATTCAGATTATTCTAAATGAATATGCAATTTGAAATTCACTTTGTGCAATTTCAAGCATCCAAGTTTATAATATGCTTTTGCATTCATGCCAATAAAGATCAAATCTGAATGCTCAAAAAAGTGAAGACAAAAGGATATTTCTTCAATCCTTCCATCTGACTGGAGCCTTTTATTTTGATTCTCAGTGACAGCTGTGTCTGATCTTGTCCCAAGTTGTATGGCTGTAACAGGATTTCTCTTGTTGAGGGGTCTGAGACTGGCAAAGGTGATATTCCAGCCCTCCAGCTTGGTTGACGCAAGTTCTAGAATTCTAAGAATTAGAAGATAGATTCAAGGATTTTCTATTGTGACCCATTTAAAAATGTAAAAAATCAATGCAAAAATGAACAAAATTAAAATTAGTATTTCGTCTACATATTTTTGTTCTTCCAGAACATATGTGACTTCACACTTACTATGAAAGTCAAAAGCAACGTTGTCTTCAAAACCAGCAGCTGAAAGGAATGTCCTGGGCACCAATGTTGAAATCAGCCACCGTTTCTGTCCCAGCAGGAAATTATTCCCATTCCTTAAAAGTAGTTCATGCGTTCTCCTCTCCACTATAACCAGCAAGATGTTAGGATATCTGGGCTGTAGTGGAATCTTTCATGATCCCTGTTAAGGAGTAAACACATAGTGTGCAACCTGTCAAATTCATGAGTCAATATGTTACGAATTCAGTCACAAGACGTCTCTTTTCTCAGAACATACAAATATTGAGAGACACAATTTAAGAAACTGAAATGCTTTATGTGTGATTGAAAATATGGAATAAATTCCAATGCAAAATTCCCTGAAAGTATCAACATTTAATAAAGCCCCAAAGGAAGTCATGGCCATGAGTGATTTTAGTAAATTGTGAAAAATCTCCAGAGGATCTGCCTAAGGGGATGTATTAACATAATGATGGTACATTTTTCTCACGTTTAAGAATAGACCCAACAGGAATTCTTGATGTCACAAAAATCTCTTATTGATATCTCTATATTAAAAGTTTCAAGTGGAAACCTGCTGACAGTACAAAAACTGTCTCATTCAATACCAAAGTCATAGAATCAAAGAATTTTATGATTGGAAGGGACCTTTAAAGGCCATCAAGTCCAATCCCCTGCAGTGAGCAGGGACATCTTCAACTAGATTGGGTTCCTCAGAGCCTTGTCCAACCTGACATGGAAAATGGGACATCAACCACCTCTTGGGGAAACCTGTTCCAGGGTTTCACCACCCTCATGGTGAAAAATTTCTTCCTTATATCTAGTCGAAGCCTGCCCTCTTTCAGTTTGAGAACATTACCCCTTGTCCTATCACAACTGGCCCTGCTGAAAAGTCTGTCCCCACCTTTCTTCTAAGCCCCCAGTAAGTATTGGAATGCTGCAATAAGGTATCCCCTGTGCTGATACCAGGGGTTGCCCTGACCCATGTGCAAGACCCTGCCCTTGGCCTTGTTGAACCTCATGAGGTTCACATGGCCCCATTCCTTGAGCTTGTCCAGGTCCCTCTGGATCGCATCCCAACCCTCAGGCATGTCAGCCGCACCATTCAGCTTGGAGTCATCTGCAAAGTTGCTGAGGGTGCACTCAACCCCACTGCTGATGTCATTGATGAAGATACTAAAGAGTACTGGTCCCAATGCGGTCCCCTGAGGGACACCACTCATCACTGATCTCCATCTGGACGTTGAGCCGTTGTCCACTACCCTCTGGGTGCAGCCACCCAACCAATTCCTCATCCACCCAACAGCCCACCCATCAAATCCTTACCCCTCCAACTGAGAAAGAAGGACATTGCGGGGGACCGTGTCAAAGGCCTTACTCACATCCAGATTGATGACATCCGTAGCTCTTCCCTTGGCCACTGATGTGGTCACTCCATCATAGAAGGCCACTTGGTTGGTCAGGCAAGACTTGCCCTTGGTGAAGCCATGGTGGCTGTCTCAAATGACCTCCCTGAACTGCATGTGCCTTAGCATAGCTTCTGGGAGGATCTGTTCCATGATGTTCCCAGGCACAGAGGGGAGACTGACAGGTCATAGTTCCCAGGGTCCTCCTTGCTACCCTTTTTACAGATGGGTGCAATGTTTCCCTTTTTCATTGTGTGGAAGTGTCCAGGGACTTCACCTGACTGCCAAGACTTTTCAAGTATCATGGAGAGTGGCTTGGCAACTACATCAGCCAGTTCCCTCATTACTCTGGGGTGCATCTCATCAGGTCCCATAGCCTTGTGCATGTTCTGGTCTCTCAGGTGGTCTCGAGCCTCATCTCTTACAGTGGGAGGGACTTTGCTCCTCCAGTCCCTGTCTTGTACGCCATGCCCTCGAGAGTTGTGGGAAGAGACATTGCCAGTGAAGACTGAGGCAAAGAAGTCATTCACTACCTCAGCCTTCTCCTCATCTGTTGTTGCCAGTTTGCCAGCCTTGCTCATCAAGGGGGATAACGCTTTCTTTGACCTTCCTTTTTGGCTGACATACCTGTAGAAGCCCTTCTGATTATTCTTTTCATCCCTTGCCAAGTTTAGCTCCAGCCATGCCTCGACCCTCCTGATCTCATCCCTACACAACTGGGCAGCGTCCCTCTACTCTTCCCAGGATACCTGTCCCTGCTTCCACTGCCTGTGCATTTCCTTCTTGCCCTTTCGTTTGCCCATCAGGTCTCCACTCGGCCGTGCTGGTCTCTTGCCTTCCTTTCCCAATTTCTTACACCTGGCCATCAAGAGGTCTTGCGCTCTATGGAAAGCATCCTTAAAGATCTGTCGGCTCTGTTCTGCTCCCTCGTCCCTGAGGACAGTTTCCCAGGGCGTCCTATTGACTAACTCCCTGGAGAGCTGGAAGTTTGCTTTCCTAAAATTCAAGGCCCTGATTTTACACTTTGCTTGCCCCTTATCCCTCAGGGCTGCAAACTCCATCAGTGCATGATCACTGCAGCCCAGGCTGCCTCCAGTCTTGACATCACCAATTAGCTCACATGCGTTGGTGACCAACACGTCCAGTATGGCATCCCCTCTGTAGGGTTGTCTGTTACCTGGCATAGGAAGTTATCCTGTCAGTAGGAGTTGGTAGGAGTGTCTTAGTGACATCTTTGAGCTGTTGCTCAGAACCATAACCCTGCATTACATACCCTCTCACTCCCTGCTGTTCCTTTCAACTCACTGCGCAACTGTCTAGGCATCACGGAATACTCGTAATGCTTTTATGTCGCTATTTACACATTTGCATCAAACCCTACAGATCTAGGAGGTCTGGGGCACACTCTGTCTCCTAGAAGAGAAGATAATGGATGACCCCAAAGAGAGCCAAACAGCGTGATGTATATATATATTCATGACAGAAAAATATATTATAATTAGATGGAGACTGAACTAAAATGACCTATGGCATAACCACAATTATGTCTCCAGGTTCTGATTTCCCAAATCATCCAGACTGGGGAGCTGGCCAGGCCCACCATGATTTCAGTCCTGCTGGATTGCCTGTTTTGCTTCTGTGAAAATCAGTGCACAGAAGAGAAGGAAGAGAGTGAAAACACTCGTACAAATTCAGGTCTTGTTCCAACTGATATGCAAACCATAGCCAAGATGTACATCCTCACCCGGAGCCCAGAAGTGTTCCCAGGCTGCGTTGTAGAAACAGAGCCTGTTTATACTAAATGTACTGTTCATATGAGAAGGCTTAATGTCAGTGACAACAATTGTCCTTGCAAACCATGTATATGAAGAGCTACAATGTATTGATGCACACTGCAAAAATAAGGATTCGTAAAATGTAAGGCCAGCGGGGTATATTATAATCTCTGGAATAATGCTGTCTAGGGGAATTCCTGACTTTGATTGTGTTCCAAGTCTTTCTGTATACAAAACAGAAAACAGCTCATCTTCATTTAAAGATCTCCACTGAATGAGAATCCACCAGAACTTTAAGCTGCTCTGTTGATTAATTAATCTCATTGTGTGCTTTTAGGCCCCATTTCTTATGTGAATTGGTTTCAAAGAGTGAAGTTACACAAACTAGACAGCCAAGGACTGACCAGCATGAAACATGTCTTCACTTCCTCAACACAGTTCCCTTTTACAGCATAGAATAGAAGTCCCCAAGCCCTCCTCAACTCAGAAGGAGACCCAGGTATCCTGCTCCTCATGCATGGGCAGATCACCAATGCAATATTTACATTTAAACACTGAATTGCCACTTCTCTCCTTTCTGAAAACATTTATTTCTTAGCTTCTAAGATGATAATGCAAACAATGAAACATTAAAGGAAATAAAATATAAAAAAATCCCAATTATTTGAATGTGTCACTTTTAAATAAAAACTTAATCTAAGGATTTCAACAGCTTTCTACTTCTATAAACCTCTTGGCTGCTAGAACTTATTTTACTATAATAGCCATTCAGTCCTTGGTGCCTTAATTTATTCTATTCTTTTTTGAGTTTTTTTGGTTTTGTTTTTTTTTTCTTTCTCTAGACAATGCAACTCAAAAGTTTTCATGTGTCTCCTTGACAGATACAAACATTATTCCCATTGTGCCCTAACTGAATGAAAAATTTAGAGTGCAGAGCTGGCATTGGAAGATTGACTGGATTCTAAATGAACTTTCTGATACCAAATGTAAAACTAGAGGGAACAGAGCACCAGTAATGAAGTGAAATACAAGGTTAAGTATTGGAAACTAATTAGTGAGTTCATCCACAATAACTCTTTGATGGTCTGAACCGCTTCCAGAAAGATAAGGATACATTGTTCAAGAAAACAATAAAACCCCATCCCATGCTTGCATAGAATTATTTCATATTCACATGCAAATCCAAAGACATGGGTACACTCAAAATACTAATGCCGTATATACGCATGGTCTGTTTCTCCTCTTGTTTACACCAGTATGAATCAGAGGTAAATTAACAAGAGGTCTACAATATAAAACTGCTGTGATACTGAGGTAATTTAGATTTCTGTCTCTGTCTTTCATCATCCTTATTATCAGCAGTAACTTATGTGGTATGTACAGCTCCTCATTGTTCTGGATATTGCATTAACACATAACCGGACTGAGAACCGGTTTGAAGTACAAACAGGTGGACAGACAGATAATCCATCATCTTTCTACCTACCCAGATTAACTTTCATTCTACATCAGTGTGACTCCACTGTAGTTTGCAGTGGTTTACACAATAAGCTCCATTGCTGTTGTGCTACTTGGCGGACGCAAATTTTCCATGGGGGATTCACTGTGTGTTCAGGAATGAGTAGCCTGTACAGAGCAAGTTGGACCAGGTCCTTTCTCCCCCTCTCCAACTAAGCCTGTTGGCTCAACCTACTGGTTAAAGAA
The DNA here is from genome assembly GCF_964289735.1 of Phaethon aethereus. NCBI lineage: Eukaryota > Metazoa > Chordata > Aves > Phaethontiformes > Phaethontidae > Phaethon > Phaethon aethereus. The sequence goes on along the minus strand of NC_138577.1, from coordinate 8,024,168 downwards.
GCTGACCGACAATAAGAAGTGTTGCTTTTCTGGAGATCAGTGCACGTTAAAGTTGCTTCCAGGCTGCTCTACCCTTCATCTTCACCTGGGAGCCCACTGGGGACAAGACTGAGGTACGGAATTGGAGTTTGGAGCAGCCAGGATCCCTGCCATCATGACGATCCTTGGCGTGCAGGCACAGATATCCCAGCAGGAGTTACCGCGGCTTCAGGCTGATGCTGACAGTGCTGGCTGCACGCCGGAGGCAGCACAGGCTCCGGCAGAGCCGCTGCCGCCGCAGAGCCCGGCCGCAGCCGTCACTGCGCAGCAGCAGCCGCCAGGCTCCTGCGCTTGCTGAAGTCACTGGGAGGCTACTCCCCAGCTGATTGTCCTCTGGTGATTTAGGAGCACGCACAGGCTCACTGAAGTCACCTTTTCTCGCAGCCTGCTCTTCTACACCGCTTTGCGTTTCTGCTTTTCCTCCCCAGGATGGGACCGTTGTTTCACTGACTCACCTCGCTGGTGCCACTCAGAGAGCGTAGGCTGGGACGTGAGCACAGAACGGTTTCAGATTCTTCCTTTCAGAGAATAATGGGCTGTAGAAAAGGGTTTATTGTTCCTGGGATAATGCTATGTGATGACTAAATTTGGTGAGGAAATGGCCATCCAAGCATTACTGTAATAATGCAAGCGTTCATTTATTTATCCTTTGATGAGGTTCCAGAAAGCCTAATCAAGTTAAAGGCTCTTTATTGTTACTTTTCCTATGCAGGATTTGACAACTTATTTGATGTTTGAAGCTGAATGTTTTTAACTATTAGTTTGGGGTTTATTTTGTATTTTTTGACTCAGTGAAAAATGAGGCTGACTATAGCCACATGATTCTGATCTGCAACACATGCTGAAAAAATTATGTAGTTCCCTTGCACCCTCTTCACACCTAAATAATCAAGATGGGAGATTGGATCTGGGGTGGGAGTGGGATTTATATTGACTGAGTGTAGTGGGTTGAAGAATCTAAGTTGAGACTCTCGTAGAAGTTCACGGTAAAATTCCCCATATACTCAGTATGAAGAAGCATGCACGAGCCCAGGAGGTTTACAACATCAGGTATTAAATGTCTAAAGTAGCAAATAGCAGACATCCTCTCTGCCTTGTCCATCTTTCCTCACATTCCTGTAACATGTTCTTCTGGGAATCAGAAGGAAATGGAACCTCCACAAGCAAATAGGACTTGGGGTCAGTTTCTGAAGGAGCAGTGGTGTTCTGCATGGCTTCTTCCCTTTCCAGAGGAGGTCAGTCAAAGACAGCCCAACATAAGTCGCAGGACATCACTCATCACATTGGCTGGTAAAAAAAAAATTACTAACACTAGAAGTTCTTGAACAAACATGTCTTGAAACTGCAAAGGCATCTCTGAATCAGCACCTCCAGGGCACATCTTCCCTGTAGGGTAACGTCACAGCGCTCTGTTTGTGAAAATCTCAAGGGTAACTTTACCTCCTTTTAGATATTGGAAACAATGCTTTTTCCACAAATACATGTACCAGTAAAGTCAATACAATTTGGGTCCAGTTTCCTGAATTGCTCAATTAGGCCTTGAGCTGGTTCCAGGCAAGCAGCCTCTCAGACCACCGCAGGTGCCTAAACTTTCTAACATATTCAGTGCACTGATCAATAGGGTTCTTTTTCCCTACCTAGTCACACAAGCTGCACAAGGTGAAAAAAATGCCACTGAATTAATATTTATTTTGCAACATAAAAGAGCCCAGCACTATCTACAAATGTTCTAATTAATTGGGATTAATTTCATGTGCAAAGTTGGGCTCTGAAGGTGTTGATGGAGTAATACATCAAAGAGGCTTCACCTCTGTAAAAAATCAATGCTAAAGTAACCTTGATTACTGTCTCTGTTGATGTCACACATAACACTAATCAGTCATGGTTTGCACTGAACGCTATTATGAACAAATATTATTTGTTCTCTTATTGGCATTTTTGAGACCCTGGGATAATATTCACTGCAGCTTTCTAAGAGGAGGTTTTCACCTTAGGGAAATTGTACAGGTTGTGCAGGAGCACATGGTCCAGGAGAAAAATTGAATGAATCTGAAAATCGAAAATAAGGGCACATACACTGCCATGGAACAAGGAGACCCTTGCCTTCCTCCCTTTCCTCTCTTCCTTCCCTCCCTGCCTCCCTTCTTCCTTTTCATCTTGATCTCTTTCTCTTCTCTCTCTTTTTCCTTTTCTTGCCCTTTTTTTCCCCTTTTCTTTCCCTCTCTCCTCGCCTTCTCACCCCCAACTCAGAACTAGAAAGTGTATTTGAAACAGTGGCAGATTTCTGGAGGGAATGCTTTGCAATACAAGAAGAGGATCTCTAGAGATGCTGGGTCTGAAATACCTGACCTGTGGGGTATCTAAGCCTAATACAGCCAAACAAAACCTCAGAGTGAAAGCACGTAGCTCACCTTTAATAAGGCTCACTATCGATTTTTGTGATTGCTACTTTTATTCTTCAGAGCAAGCAAACATCTGCTACCCAGCTCCTGCCCTCCTGTCCCCTCCTTTTTGATTATTCCTAATACTTTTCAGGCCCTTAGGAGTCCCTCCTCTCACCCCTCAAGCTCCTGTAACTGATTCAATCCATTTATTTCACTGTGGTGGGTTCACGCCGCTTCAAGCACAACCTGAAAACAATTTCTGTATTTCTATTGGGCTTCAGGGCATCTTGGATCAAACTTTCAAGTCAGGAATGGATCCACATCTCACCTGGGCTCTCCACAAGATGCCTCTTGACTGAGATTGTATTTAGGTGACAGCTCTCCCTCACTGGACCTTCTTGTCTTGGCAGCCAGACTGACCAGACAGTAGGGCTGAATCCACATGATGGTACAAGCACTCTGTGGTTTGTCCCACAGTCACGTTCTCCTGGTTGCCCACACTGAAGAGCGGTGTGTCTTCCTCTGTGACTTATCCTCTTCCCTGCAAAAAACTGGGCAGGGAGGGGGACAGTGCACAACCAGGTGTCCTCCCAGTACAGGTTCAAGCTTAAATAAAATGCACATGCAAGGAGTGGGATTCCAAAAGAAGTCTGTTCTTATATAGGGAAATCCTCAGTGGATCAAAGTTGTAACTAAGTTATTCCACCTTTACTCACATCCCATCTTTTTGCCCCCCGCATATTCTCTGCATACATTCCCGCAGGGATAAAACCCAGTTCATGCATTTTTGTCATGAGAACAAATGACAGAGGAGAGAAGTTTGCAATGGCTTCTTATATTTTTCTAGTTTAGATAGCATAAATTAGCTCAAGACACAAAAATATCTTAAGATGCTTCTGTCACAGAAACAGTCAAGCATGACTTATGGATTTCAGCTGATGATAGAAAATATGTTAAAAAATTCATCCTGATTTTTAGATACAGTCTGCATAACAAGTGTTTGTTTACCAGTTGGAGAATGGGGCTTTAGATTTCCTTTACTGGTTCTGCTGTGTATAGCAGATGGTGCCCCTATCGTGCAACACTGTTTTCAAACCCGCATTGAGACAACCCCCTTATTTCAATCCGTGCTACATCTGTCCCTGAATAGGATGAATTAACCACAAACACACAAAGAATGAAAACAAATCTTATACCAAAACTGAGTGGATATGAAAAATGTATTCACTCAAAACATGCCAGATTCCTTCATTCAGAATAAAGCATGGCATTACAGTCTCTTATTTTGTCAAGTACTCTTTCCTGGTGAGGAGAAAAGGGTTGGTCTTCACATTTAATTTTGAGCTGTGAACTGTGGTCATTTCCCTTGCCTTTGTCAGAACACCAGACAGCAGTGAGAGGGGATGGTAGAGGTAGGGGAAATTAAGCGTTTGTTGATGTTCTCAGGATCCAAGGCGACTGGTCAGTCACGGATGGATGCTTTGGACTGGCAGCCTGGCCACAGCAGATGTTGCTCTGGACCCTGGCTCACTTCCCAGGTCTGGGATGTCATCTGGCTTATCTAGTCAGGCCCCTTTTCTTTACCAGTCCTTTTGAGACTGGGCAGAGCTAGACAGGCTGTCTCCTCTCATCATGCTGATAACCATGCAGTACAGTTGATCTCAGAGTCAGGTGTAAAGCAAAGAAAAACACACACATACACACAAAAAAAGGAGCAAAATAGCTGGGAAGGAATCAGAAAAGAAGGAAAGAGAAAGTTCAGTTCTTTGTTGAGTCAGTGGTAAATACCCATGCTGTGTCACTGAAGTCATGATGTTAGGAAGATGTGATGATGCATTAGGCTAAGAGTGAGCTGGGAAAATGGAAATTTTCTTTTGATCCACCGAAGGGAATTTTCCATATTATTTTAATGCATGCATTTTTGCAAAGATCTCAATGAACAGGCAAGCTTTCCAAATTAAAAACACTACAAGATATATTCATTTTAGTCTAATTACTCTACCTGTATTGTTTGTTCATTTGTTTGTTTGTTCTAGACTTCCAATTTCACGTCTGCATTTTTTGTCAAACCGCATCCCCTTATTTGTTGGGATAAGAGAACTTACTGATTTTTAGACTAATACCTCTTTTCTAACAAGTAATATTACTGTAGGGGAGGCCTATGAACCACCAGTGTTACACCACCTTCTCTCTTGTGTCAGTGCTTGACTGATCCCGTGATTGCTTTGGGATCAACTGAAATTGTTTTGTTTCCTCTCCCTGGGCAGGCAAAGCAGTAAGAACTTGGAGGGACAGCACCCAAACAAAGCTCCATGCTTAAAGGCTGATTTCTGTGAAATACAATTTTATTCTCAACTCCCCACAAATGTTTTCCAGCTGAACAAGATTTGAAGAGAAATGATCTGTAGTGAGAGAAAAAAAGTACAATTTGGAAGACTCTTTCGTTACAATTCCTTAGAAGTTTTCTCATTTTTCAAGCACCCTAAAGGCGGTAAATATTCACTAGTTCTGACTTATTGCCATAAAAATGGAAGAAGTTAACCGTATGCAAGGCGACATAGTAACAGACCTGATTGCACAGGCTTCTTGAAGAGCAAAACTGCATTCAAATGCCAACAGGGACCAAACATTAGACCTTCAACCTATTCCTTGGTGAGAAAAGAATAAATCCTTTTTGCCTTGCAGGTAAGTGAATGTTTCTTTTTGACTGTGGCTAGGAAGCCTGGCTACTTTGGGGTTTTGCTTTGCAAGGCTGTGTCTGGGGCAGCATGCATTCAGTAGACGGCAACCTTGCAACTTCAAGGTGAGCCCAACTTCTCAACCAGCTTATGGACAGTTGAATCATAAGCTTAACAATAGGCTGAACCTGAACACAAGTCTTAGAAAATCAAGCTGGCAGGACTTAAGGGAATTAACAAAGGCTGATAAAACTAAGGGTTGGGATTTTTTTTGTTCTTGTTTTAGAGGCTTTGGTTGGTTGGTTGTTTTTTATGAATCTCTGTAGAGGGAAATACCTTTGTTGGCATTCTTCTGCCTTTAAAAGCATGGACAAGAAGGACAAAAAACTGGTGATGGTGTCTGAGATAGCAGTAGATACGACAACAGCAAAGGTGACTGAAAATTACTTGCTGCAAAAGTTTCAGGGCATGTGTTATGCTCAAATAGTTACTTAAATGAGGTTAGAATATTTCTTAGAGCTGAAGATGTAAATGGACATGAGCATGGAAGAAAACTGAAGATACAAGCAAGACAAAAAAAGAAGTCAAAAGTGAAGAGAAGGGCTCATGGCATCTAATTTCAGATGTCTACAAAGTAGATATCACCATCAGAACCAGTCAGTTAGGTCTTTCCACAGGCAGTGAGCAGAAATAGGCACTTTGAGCATAATTCACCAGACTTCTGTTAAATATCTCTTTTAGGGTAAGATGCACGATGTCATTTAAAAATGCTTGGTTCCTTCCACAGACTATAACAAGAATTTCAGTTGTTTGTGTCATCTGTGTATATGTACAATGAAAACATCAGCCACTAGATGAATCCTACATTACTGAAGAATTTTACTGGGAAGGCAAACTCCCTGAGTACGACGACATTAGTGCTTTAGTGCAAACGAGAGGTTCTTTCTGATGTGAATTTGCCTTTGAGGAGTCTTATGGAACCAAAGTCTAGTGCCCAGCTAGTGTAGGCAGAATTGTTTCCCTGTCAATGCAACCAAAGCTGAAGTAACACAGCAGGACACCATCTGAAGCTCATCCCTTGCAAGGTGGATGGATGCAAGGTCCTCCAAAAGTGAGCTCTGTATATGTGCACAGCACGGGCAATTGGCAACTGGCACAGACTTCGTTGGCAGTAGAGGCACAATGTGGACATGCAGTCTCAAGACCATAATAGATCACAGCGCATCAATTTACAGTCCTTCCCTCTTCATAACATACCATGTAATGTAAACATAACCATAGAAAACCCTAAACAAAAAAGACAAGGCAGAGACCTATGCATATGTGTAATGTAGCACAGGGTCAGGGACTGTAACACCTCTGCATTCTTGCACATTTACCCTATGTAACTTTGCATTAAGCCAAATTTATTCTCACTGTATTGAATAGACACATATACAATGTAACTGCAAATCATGAATGGAAGATCCAGTTCCTCTAAAAGCATCATTCTCTGTATCTGTTTGTAATCAGCCAGCAGTGTCATAAACACATATATACCATCTACATGCCAAGACTGTGTGGCATTTGCACAATAATTTCAATGATTTCCACAAATACAAACATTTGGAAAACATATGAAGTAGTATTGATCTCCACATGCACAAGGGACATGACAATGATTTCCAGATGCCCAGCTGGAATTACTGCTCCTGCTTCAACTAGCTTGCCAAACACTTCTCTAATCCCGTGCACTTACTGAAAATAATAATAATGCTGAAATACCCTTGAAATCAGCAGTCATAAATTGATTGACTATGAATTAAATAGTCTTCAGCTAGGTTACTCAATTTCAAAAGGGAAAATTTTGACAAATTACATGAACAAGCAAGTGAAGTCAATGGAAGCAAAGAGTTCAGGGGCTTGCAGTGTGACAGATTCCTCCAAACTATTTAAGTCAGCAGTGAAAAGTTATCTGAAACTTGCACATCAAGCAAGTGAGAACAAAACTTTCAGGAAAGGTTTCCAAATGTATTTGGATGTATAGCCACCTCGAAAAGGACATTAAGAGTAAGCATAAAGCCTACGAGAAATCGAGGGAAAAAAAAGATTGATCAGCAAATAAAGTTACACCTTAGAGGTCACGAAGTGTAGAAATAATGTAAGAATTGCCAACAGCCAAGCTGAGTTAGGCCTTTCAAAGTATATTAAAACAAATAACAAAAAAAGCTCTTCAGTCACATAAATAAAAAAAGAGAGCAGAAAAAATAGGAGCAGTATCATATGCAGCAAGGCTGGCTAGAGATAAGGTAGTGTATGTCTGGTCCTAAGTATTTTGACTCATTTTCCAATAAATGATCATTGAAGAGGCAGGAGAGATGATGAAAATAAAAGCATAGAAGTGAAAACGAATTATTTATATACAAGAAAAAAGCAAACAATACTTTATAAAAAATAATTAATTAATTACAGTCTTTCTGAATTGCAAATTAAAGCCCTACCAGGTAAGTATCCTAACTACAGACTAATATTACTAAAGAGTAACAGCTGTTCACTCATTTTATAATGTATAAATTATCTACTCCTCACTGACAAAACTTCAAAGGCGTGAGAAGATAAGGCCTATGTAAAATAGTTCCCCATCTAAAATAGTTCATGTTTACCCTGGGAATTAAGAGATGATGAGATTTATACTTCTCTGGGCACAAAGGGACTTGAACAGCAGCATTGCTGAGGCAGAGGAGATGGAGTTCACCTCTGACTAACTTAGGGGAGATAGATAGGGATTGCCACGTCTTTCCGCTCATCCTGGCCCAATCAACAGGTGCTCAATTAAGCTCAATTTTTATATCACATCATTGGGTTTAAGCTTGAGTCCTTGGATTCTGCCTGTGAAGTTATACTATGAAAGGTGGGGCAATCGCATCTTCCCCTTGTGTTCCTAACTACTTTCAGGGCCGGGGTTCTGGCTGTAACAGGCAATGTGTTCTCTAGCTACTGACCATGAAAACTGAGCAGAGACTGCAGACACCTCATTATCTTCTGCCTGTCCCTTTTGGCTAGTTCTGTGTACTCCACAACGGATATTCGCGTTTCTCAGTGTTACGTGTGTTGAGGCACTTGATGCCAGTCTGAGGTACTAATTCTCTTCTTGTGTTCGGCGTAGCGAATTAGGTATAGCACACTGCTAGCAAGCTTACAATGGTCCACTAATATTTATATAAATAGAGCTTTATGCAATAATCAGAATCCAGGACTTTGTATCGAAGTATCCTAAATTTTTCATTGCCTAGACATGCTCTGTCTCTGACCCAACAAATCTGCCTTTCCTTTTTGGCACTGTGGTACAGCATGGCTAAAAAAAAAAGAATGAAGAATCAGCTCACCAAGGAGATTTGAGATATAGGCTTGAATTAAGTCATATGGAAAAAAAAAAGTCTTAAATCAGACCTCTTATTTTTTGCATGAATGTTGCAGTAGATAAGAGATGAGGCATCACTGCTGGCCTAAGCTATAGCTTTGTTCAGAATACAGAGTTGTAGCCCAGAGTCCTCCAGAAATCTTAGCCAGGACAGTACTTTGCTTTTGGTGCAAATTAGATATCCACACTGAAAAAGTTCATAAAATAAAATGCTCAAGCACATGCAACTCATGCAGATTTTCAAGACAGAACTGTTTGAGTGTGGAAGCTTCTGATTTTATTCGGAGGGGGATGTTGCTTGGCAGACACATCTGAGTGAAAAGTCAGTATAATATCTTAATTTGGAGATATAACACTCCAGATGTAGGACAAGGAGATAGACTGCTGTTTGGATAATTAAAAAACAAAAACAGAAAACATGAGCTTCTATTACTGCAGAAGTACAGAGAATTAAAAAAATCGAATTCTTGTTCGTAAAAGTACAAGGATCATATGCTTTTAATAATAGATTTCTTGTTTGCAAATCTTTTTGTTTTGTTTTGTTTTGCTTTATAATAAAGATTACTACCAGCAGGACATTAAAATATATTATGAAAGATTTATACGTTCATCAATTCTATGGCAAAGGTCATTTATATCACTTGGTAAAGACAATGAGAAGTGCTTTTCTTGTGAAACAAGGGTTCTTAATGAGACCACCTACTCCTCTCTTCCCTGCTGAAACCAGGTAGGTGTATCAATTATTTGTTTTAATAGGAAGACTGTAAAATACTCAAAAAAGGGATGTATGCCAAGCATTTTTATATACAGAATTACTGTAAGGGGACCTGTGTTTAAAATATTAATCTGTAAGAGAAAGGGCCAATCTTGTTTTGGGTAGGAATTAGTCAGCTTGATTCTGTGGACTTCAGTAGAGCTCCATCAAGTTTTCTGGAGTTTCAAGGCATATATGGAAACTGTCTAGGTGTCTAAAACAAGCAGGTTTTGATGAGACTTTCCAGTGTGCTCAGATGTCTAACTTTGATTTGAATCTATTTGTGCTCTAGTGCTTTGAAAACCAAACTTTGCACTGTTAAGTGTCTAAATACATTTGTTGTATTTCAGCTATGGGGTCCCCTGGATAAGAAAGACATGGACTTGTTGGAGAGGGTCCAGAGGAGGCCACCAGAAATGATCAGAGGGATGGAACATCTCTCCTATGAAGAAAGGCTGAGAGAGTTGGGGTTGTTCAGCCTGGAGAAGAGAAGGCTCCAGGGACACTTTATTGCAGCCTGCCAGTACTTAAAAGGAGCTTATAAGAAAGATGGGGACGGATGTTTTACCAGGACCTGTAGTGACAGGATGAGAGGTAATGGTTTTAAATTGAAAGAGGGTAGTTTTAGGTTGGACGTAGGGAAGAAATTTTTGTTTTATGAGGGTGGTGAGACACTGGCACAGGTTGCCTGGGAAAGTTGGAGATGTCCCATCCGTGGAAGTGTTCCAGATCAGATTGGATGGGGCTTTGAGCAATCTGATCTAGTGAAAGATGTCCCTGCCCATGGCAGGGAGGTTGGACTAGATGATCCTTAAAGGTGCCTTCCAACAAAAAACAATTCTATCATTTTATAAGTCACCAGAAAGATGACTTTTTAAACCAGGAAGGTTTAAAAAAAAAAAAAAAAAGGTTGGTTCATGCTTCTTTCTTTACCCTCCCACAACCATCTTGTCTTTCGTTCTGATATGGATCTAATAAGGTTATGCAGGAGAGTCTACATAACAAAGATCACGGTCTGGTGATCTATTCTTTTTAAGCTGTTGAGTTCTTGGTAGATCATGTCGTTACACTGACTACCTGTTAGCTAGAGGAAAACCATCTTAAATTTACATTTTGAGCAGTTTGAGCAAAAGATTGCTGAAGAGAGGTACTGGTTTTAGGACCCAACACCATGATCTTTGCACCTGCAAATGGTGGAAGCTCTGCTTCCATAGAACTTACATTTATGTGTAAAACTAAATTATGCTCAGGTGTGATTATGATGACAGCTGGAATCACACATGATGAAAAATACTTTTGTGAACATTTCCTTGTTTTTTATTCAAGACTGGCATAAACATATAGTCCCTTGGCTGAGAAAAGAACTGACCAGTTTCTAAGCCAGTGTTCATCTGCCAAGATGAGAAATGCCCAAGGAAACCACCCAAACTCTGCAAACAGAGATGACTGAGAGATGGCTCTACTCCAGAGCGTGCACAGTAAACACGCAGGAATTACCTGCGTCTTGGAGGATGCAGTGACATTTGAAGAGTTAACATGCATCTCAGGCTTCAGGCAAATGAGACTTCCACCCCGCTGCAGCATATTGGTCAGACACGTGCCCCTTGCCCTCCCTTAAAACTACAGAGACATGACATTTTAACTTGAACAAGCGAGCCGTCCATAGAAAATAACACCATGACAACTGTCTGCTGAAGCTGCCTCCCTGGGCGTGGGATCCTTATCGCCCGAGCATACATCATCACTTAACAAAACAAACGTGCTTCCCAAGCTGGTGGCGTTTCAGCACAACTTTGAAACTACTTTCTTTGTGGAGCTCGCTATGAACTGCCTGCTGATGGGTGTTATTCAAAATGCTGGTGACATCAAGATAGAAAGGCTATAGTTCCTTTTGAAGCCGCAAATGGGAAAAGAAAGGAATGTGAAAATTCAGCTTAACTGTTATCATCTGGGACTCCTGTGGTTCTCTTGTGTGTGAATGTGCTTTTTGTTTGTCTTTGCATTATTGCCTGTAAATAACAGATTTCTTTCTTTCTTTTCTAGTTCTTTTTCATCAGCAGGATGTGATTCACTCCTTCAGAACAATGGAGGGTCTGAACCTGGGAATGTGCACAAAAACTTAACTTTAATACTCAGGGGAATAGTCCCACTGAAAGCAATAAGAGTATTTATTACTTGATCGTGAGTTCTACTGCAATACATTTCCTACAAAATGATAATTCATTCCTTGATCCGTTCACTCATCAAAGCAATGTTAGACAGAGCTTTAAAATTAACATTTAAATAAACAGAAATAAAGGTTTTGCATTACCGCTTTTGAAACTACAAAAATTTAGACCAACATTGGGACAGGAAAAATAAAAGAGTGTATTGTGGGCGTGAAATTTCTTTTGAGTCTGGCCCTTTAACAGATTTTGTTTGTCCTTTTAACTCGCAGTAGATACAGTGTACTGCTTTCATTGTGAAATTAAATTCACAATGTTTCATGCACCGTGATTATTCCTTTGCCACCAACTAATTATCTAAAAAACAAAACAGAACAATAAAATATATGAATTATTGCAGAACACTCATGGCAGCTGCTTGCACTTTTGCAAGTTTCATTGTATTTAAGTCATTTTCATCTCTCAGCATTTTTTAACTTATTCTGTGATTTTTTTTTTAGTTTTGCTTTGTTCTAGAACATTTTTCTGGTTATATACATAAATACAAATAAGTGTACACATGTATGCAAATAGGTATACATACACATATCATACATACATGCTTTTCATATGAGATGTAGGAACTGAACATACAGTAGTGACTGAATACTTTTTAAAGAAAACCATCCCGTAAAAAATGTATTTCAGTAAGACTATCAGAATTTAATATTCTGGAACACTAACTAATACTGTAAGAAGGAAATGATAGATAACACATGCAAATATTGATATACCATAGTTACTTAATTCCTGCCTAATTACTAAAGAGATTTATAGTATCATGGAATTGTAGCTATAAACCTTATGGTTTCCTTGGCAAAAGTTCAGCTGATTAGTTTAAGAGAGAAATGACGTACAGACAACGAGATTCCTGACTTCAGTAGGATCAGATGGAAACTCTGATCTCCAGAGGATCATCCTATCAAGTGAACAGCTACAGGAATATGCATGGACACAATTAAGAGGACTACCACCGTACTTTAAGTTATAGATGTGTGCACTTATTTTGTTAAATGCGGCCTTCAAAACTAGACAGACATAGGAAGATATATTTGTATGCAAATTGTGCTTCCTGCTTTAAGTTGCTAATCATGGTCATTTTTGTTGTCATTGTATGTTTCCCCATGTGGAAAAATGTTACTGTGGTGCACTGAATAAGCAGCATAACTAATTTTGTGTCGCCCTAACAACAGGCTTACCATTCATTAAACACAGTAAGGCTAGTCCAAAGAGAAATAACAAGCCAGCTGTCTCAGTAGCTTCCAAATACCTTGCCATCACCCAAAATAAATTTTATCATGCTCTTGGCCACTCTAATGACCATGGCCCCATCTCTTCACTGTAGATTTACATCAATAATGCAAGTGTAAAATGAATGGCATGTCTGTGTGAGATATCATCTGAGCAAAATGGAAACAGACTGCACCTTTTTTGCAGAGGATCTAAGAATGACAAAAACTGCGAAGTCCTGGAGTGGATCATATCTGATGGCAGGTGAGAGTCTCAGTCTTTTAACAACTGCGAGGATCTAACAAGGACACCTTTGTCTGCTCATCTCAGCAGAACTGGTTAAAGGTAGGTTCCAAAGGCATTTTGCCATTTGAACCTTAATGTTGCATTTGAAAAAAAAATCATTCTGTGTCTACAAAGAAGAAGGAAGCGTTTACAGAAATGGAACTCCAGTTAGTGCTTTACCAACAGCTACATCATTATTTACTTCTTGCAAAGCACTCCAAAAATAGCTAGTTCCACTCTTTAGACCCCCCAAACATCTGCTATTTTTTCTGTCTTTTTCTTTTTCTTCTTTTCTTTATACAAAGCTGCACTTGGTGGATTTCAGCTGCTATCCAGTTATTTGGCAAAAGGATGTGAGAATCCAGCTTCTTATGGGCTTTCAGTATGTGTGGGATCGAGGAAGCACAGCAGTTCCCTTCTTTTTCCGAGACTGCTGCCGCAGCAGCTCCAACAACAAAAATGCACAATCGGCAGTTTCTTTATTTTCATCTTTGTAGCGCTCTTGGCACTGAATTCTGGAATGGATAAATTAAAATGGTGTCTCACTAATCCCTCCGAGAGATTTGATTGTGACTTTGACTATAGCATTTTCCTTGAACAGGCTTAAAAAATGTTATGTTTTTTGAGCTGGATCCTCATTTTGGTGTAATCAGTTTTAATATGTAACGCACAGAATGTGTTCTTTAAGCTCTAAGGTACAAGTTATGCAGCAAGGTAGTTCACCTGGTGACATAGGGCAGACGCATGTGCACTTCACACAGGAACACACAACACAGGGCTTTATTTCATGTTGCATTTCCTTTTAATGAGATCATCTAAGAGAGCCCAGGAAACATCGTATGTCATGTCTGAGAGGTTTTTTTTCTTTCTTTCTTAAGTGAAAAGACCTTTGCTATGCTTCTGCATTCAAAAACCACACTTCACAGCGAAAGCATGTCAGATAGATGGTCCTGGAGAATTACGTTTTCTTTATATAGAAGTGATATGTAATAAAATGTAGTCCTTGTTATCAGTGCTGCAATCCTGACAAGACGACACCATTTCCAGATTTAAAAGATGGCCTGTTCTCTTCAGATACTGGATCTTTGAAACCTCTGTATCAATTATGAGTTTGGCAGCTTCTTTTAAAAGGGTGTAGATATTCCGCCATTAAAACCTTGTCAAAGATAATCACAATGTTTAAATAATTAGTTCAGAGAGTACCAGAGCTAATAAATACCTCTTTCCAGCTTTTCTGCTTTCTCTCTCCCTTACTTTCACCTCGTGAATTCTCTGATGTTTAATAAAGTACGAGCATCTGATGGTTTCACTAAGGGGAGTATGACAAGTGTCTTTTCAAGCTGTAAGTTTTCCCAGCAAAAAGAGCATTGTAGTAGCATATAACAGAATGTCTTTGAAACCTTTATTTTTCTGTCAAATTTGGATGCGATCAACCAATTGTATAAAAAGATATTGCTGATGGACAGAAAGGGAATAGGAGAGAGCGTATATTTGAAATAGACAAGCACAAAACATGATTATTCAGCAAAGAAAATAAAACGTATTATATTCCAAATGTGATTAAACCAGCTGCAGACATCTGCATAGCGGATGTATATGGCTAAATCCATGTGAAAAACATCATTTGAGAGAAGACACTGATTTTAGGAGGGGAGGAATGCTGCTCTGCCATTTTCTCTCCACTGCCTATAAAGAGGGCCAAGGAGATCTTATTCAGATGTTGATTCTTCACTGAGTTTAGTCAGATGGATTTCAGTCTCCTTGACCTAGCCCATCCAGTAATACCTCTGCTTTGTATTGAGAAAAAGCACTTTTACTTTCTAAGATATCATGCCTATGATATTTCAGCTAATCTTATTCTCAAATACATCACAGGAAAACACAGTAGCCAGAAGGCCATTTTTCCTGTAAGTTTGTTTTCTACATACAGCAAAGTGCAACTCATGAATCAGTCCAAAGTAACATATTGCAGACTCATCAATGTAATAAATACCCCTTACCTTCAAATGAAATAAAACAAGAAAGGATAGTATCTTACTCAGTCATTTTAGTGTCCTTTGTGAGTTCTGAAGCTCCCCCAGTTCTTTAACAGACATTTTATTGTTATTTCATTCCTTCCTACAAAGATTGTTATGCTACATTTCTTTCCTTGTGCTCTCTCCTGAGCACCTTCTGTGAGTATGTGAAATGATGTGAGGAGGATCTATCTGTAGTGGTTTTTTTTCCTATTTGCTCTCTTCTCTCCCTATTGCAAAATACTCACTTTCTATTGAATATCTGCCATGCTATGCATGTATGTGTGTGAAGAATGATGAGATTCAAAAGGTTATTACCAACATTGAAATAATAGATAAAATCATAGACAAACCATAGGATAAAGAGAGAAGGGAGGATTATGTGGCCTAGATCAAGTTCTTGTTTATCACAGGCTATTAAATATGACTGAGTTGCCTTTATGATAATTACAATACTGTGCATCTGTCAGAAACACATCTGTCCAAAGGTGTCTGAAGACTGAGAAACAATGACTACTTACTGGAGTTTTTCAATTTAAACATCTTCATCTTTTGATAAGCAAGTAAATAAATGAATAAATAAAAGAGACACCTTGTCTATAATTATAATTTACTGTCCTTCGTTTTTCACTCATGTTCATGCTCCAATTTTGGTCAATATCTGAAAAAAGTATACAAAGTTTTCCCTTCTGTTGCATCCAGTTACAGAATGCAAAGTGGTGTAAGCTAATGACCAAGCTTCTCAGGCTGGAAAAGTGAACATTCCCCTAGGAGGCTGAGATTAGTAAGACCATGTATCTCACCCTCAAACTTGTCTTGATATTCTGTAGGAAGCCAGTAAAATATCACATAAAATAGGACTGAGGTATTCAAGAAGCTCACAACTCCAAGAAGTCATAACTGGTTTCCTGAAGTCTGACAGTTTCATATTCATACTGCCCTAGCCCAGGTAATGAAAGTAATGAACACTAGGTATGAGTAATAAGTCTAAGCTATCTTCCACCAAATATGAGCTGAGTCACCTAATCAGCCTTAAACGGTTCAAAGCACTTTGTGCCGATTTGATTACACGAGAACATTGTGTTCTGGGTTTTCCTTCGTAAACTACAAGAGACTTGATCACTTGCTGAGGATGAACATCTCCAGGTATAAGAGATTTGACTGAAGTTTTAGACTCACTTGAATAGTTTTTTCTCTTCCATTTGGTCAGATTAAGCTTTGACTCTTCCCTCGCAGCTCAAACCCCAGATTTCATCCGATATCTAAGGCAAGAAATGTGCTGTTAAGAGCAACAATCTGCCAACACCACAATAACAAAATGGTTCCTAGCTGGTACAGTGGGCCTTACTGGTGAGGCATGGTGTCAAGAGAAAAAACTCTGCTATTTCGTACTGGTTTCTTCAGGGTCAGAACAGAGTCCTCTACACCATGATCCCGTACAGAGGAGCTACTCAGCACATCTTTTATGTCAAGGACATAAAGGACATGTCAAGGACATGTCATTTTTACTCAGGACAAGGGAACAAGAGGTCAGCAGCTGCCCCAGGATGGAAGAGAAGAAGGACGAAACCCAGCAAAGCAAAGTCCATTGCCAATTGCCTCAGCTGGACTCTGATACAAAAAGGGATCTGAATCACTGTTGTAAAATATGTGTGATATAATACTTGTATGTGAAGTATCCAAGTGCGTCTTCCTATGAAAACTAGAAACCATGGGGAGCCGGCCTCTGATAAGCGGAGTATAAATACCAACCAGCTCAAAATTAAGACACTGCATTTCTCTGGTAACATATCATCACCTATTTAAAACTACCAGTGAGTAATTCTGAAAGTGCTGTGTGCATGTGTATGTACGTGTGGGTGTGCACACTGCAACACTGAGTTTTGTCCTAACCCCGCAGGTGATCATCCAGACCCTGAAGCATGAAGACTGGTGACCTTTCCAACATTTTTTTAGCTTCTGTAATGCCAAACCTCTTATTACTAGCCATAAAATTACTCAGACCTTTTCTAAAATCCTGATATTGCAGTTGCCTTTAGTGACCTCGTCAGACAGTGAATTATTCAGGTTGACTATCAGCTACATTAAAAAAAAAAGAAAGAAAAGAAAACAAAACAACACTTGCTTTTATTGGTTTAAAATTTACTGCCTTTTAATTTCAGAGAGAGAGAGTAGGAAGCCACTCTTGCTCTCCCTCATTGGCATAAAAAATGGATAAATGAATCAAAGTAAAACCTCATGAAAATGAAGCAGTTTAACTTGGTTATATATTGGTACATACTGATTCTGAAATATTTTCACTTTCTTTTCTGCGTAACTTCTCCTCTTTCAACTTCAAGCAAAGACTTAATGGATTACAAGCACTGTCAGATTTTGGCTGTGAAACCGAGGTGTAGTGGGGACAGATGGTCACTGTATCTCTCAAGAAGATTTAGAGGTTTCATCCCAATATGGAAAAACTCTGACCCACGGAGGGATCATCTACTCTGTCAGGACCCTGAGGCACTCATGGGCCTTACTGACCCTACCCATAGCCCAGGACCCCATTTTGGGGGCAATCAGTCCCTGCCCCAGCAAGACGTTGGTCTCCAGCTCCCTACAGCCCTGCCCAGCCCAGCCATGAGCCCCACCAAGCCAGGCCCACCCACCCCATACTGGCCCGGCCTCAGCCCACCCCTGGCCCAGGGAGGTGCCCTGCTCCCTGGCTGGGGCAGTGAGATGGGCCCTGGCTGCCAGGCCCTCAAGGGGCCCGTGGCCCACATCCCCCAGGACACCCTCAGCTCATGCGACACCATGTTGCAAACGATCCAGCTGAGTGTCTGTTTGCAATTAAAAACACAAAATAGCTATATTGAAACCTCAAGCTTTCATCACACGTAAATGCGTTGCCTTGTTAAATCCTTACATCATTATGGCAGATGTGACCTTAATCTCCTTATGCTTTGTGTTAGGGTATCATCCTCTTCATGCATTTTTGCAACGAACCATTAGAAAAAATTATTTTGTAATTATTCTTAATATTTTTATGGTTCTTTTAGACATTTAATCTCTGTGAAGGTAAGTCGAGTAACTGCTGTATAGGTAACTTCTCTGATCTATTCTGGTGATATATCTGCATGCAGTGACCACCTGTGCAGCATGTGTCCCTCAACTCTGGCCCATCCCAGTTTGTTGGACTACCTGAGCATGCTCTGCACTGTGTGCGCTCAGGTATTCAGGTATTCTAGCACATTGATAGGACATAAAAAATCTGCTAAGTATTTTCTCAGTCATGGCTACAGTTCTCTATGCAGGTGTGCTTGTACGTGCTTGGAGGTGAAGAGGTGACAGGGAAACTAGCAGATGAGAACCTGCTATGTGACTTCAGGCTGAGAGACTTGAGAGAGAGCTGAGATCCCTCTTCTAAACAAGGAACAAGCTTAGGAAGCAAACCTCAGAAATTACGATAGAGAGACTTTCTGAGTGACACCAAAGAGACCCCACAGAGTATGTTTTAAGCCAGGAACCCTCTAAAAGCCGTTTCCGAACTGGTAAGATCAATGTAAAGAATACCTGTCCTTGCAGAGGATGATTTCTTCTCAGTCATATTATCTGATGTGTTTGACTAAGCTGATCTGGGTTTCCTTAATTTACGGAGTTTACAAACCTATAGAAGCAAAAGTCCTTTCGTATTATTTGGCATTATCACTTCAGTAGTTATGGATCAGTTCCTCCTAGAGAAGCTTCAGCCCAAGGGTCTGTTTGATGAGGATCTTGTCCTGTCCATCATTGCACTAGTTCATTCCTAAAAACAAGCAAACAGACAAACCAAAATCCAAATATTACAAAACCTATGGAGTTCAAATTTTCAAACTTCCACAGCTGCAATTCTGTCCATAAGTCAAACTTTATAACAAATCATGAAAGCAGGTGTAGTATCAGATTATACAACAGTTAATCAGTCTGATTAAATGTCTCTGCTAATGGAACTTCCAGAACTACCTCATGAAATATGAGTTCAAAGCATGTCATTTTTACTGAGTGTATCTTCTGGTTTATCGTATTTTACAATCTGTGGTTGCCGCCTTCTGATAAAGTAATATATTACTAGTCCATTGTCAGAATGATTAAATCTAAAGAATGAACAGCAGTTGCCTGGTTGGTAGTTTTCTTTTTTCCCAAGAGAAAATCTTGTGTGATTTGAAATTAATCAAAGTTCTATTAATAATAACATAAAAACCAAAGTAGCTTCTATTTATAGTATTAGGTGGGAGAAAGTTGTCCAGACATTAGGACTTCTAGTCCTAGTTTTGCTAACACATATGTGTATACAGTGCTTTAAAAATCACTTATTAGAGAAACTACCCTCACAACAACAAAAAGAATAGTGGAGGAAAAAGTTACATGTTGTTTTAAGTGCTTAGAAAAAGTCAAGTTCAAGTTATACAAATAAGTTAAAACCTGCAAAATTTTCCAACCATTTCTATTAAAACTAGTATTGCTAAATTGCAACCAATCCACAACAACTCTGATAGTTCATTGAAACTTTAAAAGACATTTTCTTTCTTTCTCTCACTCTCTTTCTTTCTCTTTCTTACTTTTTTAGCATCAGTTTTGAACATAGGGCATCATTTACTGCCCAGTGGAAAAATCTTCTTTACTCCAGAGGGAGCCGGAAAGGTGATAGATGCCCCTGTACTTTGGTTCATCCATCTGTAGAATAACACAAGACCTTCCTCTTGGGAGTGCTGATGCCTGAAAAATACTTTAGGTTTCCCAGGTGAAAAGTGCAACTCATGTGCAGAGTATTATTATAATCTTTTTTCTCCCAACACAAGCATTTCATAAACTTGCATTGTTGTCAGAATAGTTCTGAAATATTTTACCCTCAGGTTCATCTTTCTAGCTACAGAGTAAAGTGCTCAGTAGTTTATTCTCAGTCAGTCTGTCTATGCACACACCATCTTTTCAAAGTGCTGCTGACATACAAATTCACAGGATATCTATAATGTTCTTATTAAAGAGACAAATTAGTTATTTTACTTAAACAAACAACAGAAGTATTACCCGTCGGAATGCCCAGGCTCTCTCCATAAATAATACTGAGTGCTGATGAGATGTGTTTCAATGCGTTTTATTTTACATTTTACCTTGGTGGGTAACTCGGGCTGTGTCGGACTGACTTAACTGCTCAAGTGCCAGAATCCTGCCAGTCCATAGGAATGCTCTGATACTGCAACACTTACGAGCACAGGATTTTCTTTGTCAGAAAATCTTATGTTCTGATCCAAACCTGTAAATGTCTAACAGATTTTTTCATGTGATGATCTTGAAACTGGTGCTTTTACAAACAGATACACGTGTCCTAAGCAAAAGCTAAGCAACAAATAAATGTAAGATGGAAATGGAAGACAAATTTTGATCGTAATCTGCTTCATGTCATGTCAAAGTTGTCAAGTGACACCAAAGCAATGAAATCTTTACGGAAGCTTCACAAGGTAGGAGACATTCTTCAGTGGCACTGTGATAACATAAGGCCTCCACATAGTAGCTTACCACCTCGTTGCTGGTGTGCTGATAATGCTTTAAAGAATCCATCTATTCCTTGAAAATTTTGATTCTATAATGTCTCCATAGTCTCATTAGGAGAAGACACTACCTACATTTTCCAACAGACTGTCAGTGTCAGGAGCTAGAAATGTTTCAGATTATCTCGAAACCTCCCTCTTAGCCTCTGTATGCATATATGTATACATACAACTTGAAATTCTTCAATCCATCAACAACTCCAGATCTCTACTGGATCCTGTTTCCCAAATGAATAATTCTTTTCACCAACACCACAACATATAGTTCATCTGTCTATCTATGCAACAGCATGACCTGATGTTCATAACAGAGATACTCTCCAAAAG
This sequence comes from Phaethon aethereus, assembly GCF_964289735.1. Classification (NCBI taxonomy): domain Eukaryota; kingdom Metazoa; phylum Chordata; class Aves; order Phaethontiformes; family Phaethontidae; genus Phaethon; species Phaethon aethereus. Next base: position 8,003,285 of record NC_138577.1, on the reverse strand, counting down.
TCATTCTCCTCCTAAATTTAGAGGTTTCAGCAGTGAAAAATTATATTGAAAGGAAGATTTGTTTGTGTCCTGGTTTCAGCTGGGCTAGAGTTAATTTTCTTCACAGAAGCTCGTGTGAGGCTGTTTTGGATTTGGGATGAAAAAATATTAATAATGTGCTGATGTTTTGCGTTGTTGCTCAGCAGTCAAGGACAGTCCAGCTTCTCGTGCTGGGCTGCCAGGAGAAGGCTGAGGGTGCACGGGGAGCTGGGGGGGGGACACAGACAGGACAGCTGACCCAGGCTGGCCAGAGGGACATACATTCCATACCATATGATGTCATGCTTGGTATATAAAGTTGGGTCGAAGGAGGGGGTGGAGGGACATTCGGAGTGATGGCATTTGTCTTCCCAAGAAACCATTACGTGTGACACAGCCCGGCTTCCCTGTAGATGGCTGAACCCCCGCCTGCCTGTGGGAAGTGGGGAATGGATTCCTTGTTTTGCTTTGCTTGCGTGCGCGGCTTTTGCTTTACCTGTTAAACTGTCTTTATCTCAACCCATGAGTTTCCTCACTTTTACCCTTCTGTTTCTCTCCCCTGTCCCACCGTGGGGGAGTGAGCGAGCAGCCGCGTGGGGCTGAGTTGCCGGTTGGGGTTAAACCACAACAGTTTGTTTATTTGGTTGGTTGGTTTTAGTCTCTCCTTATATCACGTTTCTTGCTTTTAATGCCACAAATGGTCCAGTAATCTGTTTGCAGTCCTATGCTTTTCCATATTTTCTGGGCAGGAGAAAACACAGGTTACAATCCATAAATTCCCTCTACATGGAAGACTGTGGTGACTGAAGCACTGTCCATATGGCCCAACCGAATCCATAAATATTGACTGTTAGTATAAAAAATCATATGGATTTTTTTTTCTCTGTATTAATAGCATCTGAAATAAAGTACTCTTTTGCATCAATTAGATACAGATACGGGTCAATAATAGGACAAAACAAAGAAAATTTAAAAAGAGATATTACTCAATCTCAGCACAGATTGTGTTAAGATTCCCATTCTTTGCAGCAAGATACTTCACAAGAGGGATAAAATCAACACCTCAACCAATTAAAATCGCACTGGGTCTATTAAAATGAGTCATCAGACCAGATCTGAATCAGGTTTTCTACACTTGTGAAAAAAGACAGTGAGTAAATAATATTCATTGCACCCGTTTATAGGTTGCAGGATGTTAATTTCATTTATATATATAGAGAGAGAGAATCCCTCCTCCCCAAAGTAAAATTTAAAGGGCCTCAATGTGGAAGTCAGATATAGGAAGATACGTAGCCTTTTTATATCTCTCTTCAGTCTCCCTTATCAGCAAGATGCATTTCCCCAAATTTTAGCATCTAAGACAGCTACATATGTGTCTAGGCACCTAAATGTCTGTTCGAGATACTTAGGCAGACATTCGACTAACCACCCAGGCATTTAAAGTGACATTTTGATGGAATTTCAGTTCCTACATTCGGGAAACTAAGTTAGAAAGAAAACACTTAAACTGCTTAGACACCTGAGACACCCTATCTATTGAAAGTTTCGGGAGGAATATTCCCAGGTAATTAGGGTTATTTTAGGAAGATTCTCAGCAGTATCTCTGCCTTTACTGAACCGAGTGCTTAGATACTTATTTCCTATTTATGGAAATTTATCCTTGAAATTGCTAAGTCTTCAGAGCATCCTGGCATGCTAAGTATGCTCAAGCTTTGGTTAACTCCAGCTACAATGGTGGTGCTGTCTATTACTTTGTATGTAACTGCATATTATGTGATGTCTATAAAATAATCACCTGAGCTGTGTCCCAGAGGTGTACTAGGGTTAATGAAAAGGTGTTTGAGATGGCAGTTACTTCATCACGAAACACAGAGGTAGCAGTAGGGCCTGAGGTACGCTGAAGGAGCTGTAATCCACCTCTCCTCTGTAGTGAGGCTGGCGTGAAGCTGGGTGGGAAAGACCTACAGATCCCGTGACCTGTGGCTCCAGCTGTGTAATTAGAACAGTCTGCCAGTGGGCAGGAACGCCAAAAGAAGAGATGGGTCTAGACCCTGGTTCACACTTAAATTTGTCCTTGTTTTCATCTGGCAATTACATGGTTAAGTGAACTGTTGTGAGTCCTCTAGGAAGCAGAGTGCCCCTTCTTAGTGAAGTTCCTTGGCTGCAAATTCAGACTTCCTTTTGGACCTTTAAGCCATGCATGCAAAACTACACAGCAGTTCATCTGGAGGAGAGGGAAACACTTCTTTCAAGTCTAGTGTGGGCTTCTGAGGTAGAACTGCTGGAAGAACAACTGTCCTTAGGCTAAGGAACTCGGGTCTCCTGCCTCCTAGTGCTACACCATCTGTATTATTACGGGGCAAAGAAGTGCTACTAATCAAAAGACAGCTTCCGAGTATGAATAGCTTCATATTCACTGACTTCAGCAAGTTTTAGTTTAGGCCTCAGATACCAGTAAGTTATATCACATTTTTGTGTAGGAAAGCTAGTCCCATTTTTCCCAGGGAAGAACGGAGTTTTCCAATATTTGACAATTCAGTTAAGAGTTTCATCAAAATATCAGTGGAAGAGCAAGAACTATTTCATAGTTCAAAATATTTTTTATTATTATTTAGATGAAAGATGAAAGACAATATTGGTACCATTTTTAAAATTTTTTTTAATCTTTATCTGTAAATCTCAAAAGGCTGACTCCCTTTGTCTTTTGGCACCAAGATTTAGTCACTAGGTGTTCAAAATAAGATTCGTATCTCATTGGTAACTGCAGTATAAAGTGTATGAAAAGCTAGTTCAGTTAATAACAAAATTAAAATCCTTAATCTTCGGCCTGAGTAAAGCAAAAAGTTGTTGTTTTTTTCTCTCCCAACTATTAAAAGGTTGTCTCCTTAAGAGCAATTTCCTTAAAAAGATGAACACTTTTCATTAAAAAATAGTAACTGTGATTGATAATGTTAACAAATTTTATATAATAATTATTTTAAATAACAGTGGAAATGGAAAAGAAAATCAGAATATATTTAATTTGGAAAAATTATTTTTCCCAATAATATTTCCATTATTGTTTGAATTACTTGTTCCTAAAATATTTCTGATATTTGTGCTTTCAAATTATGAAGTGAAACTATTGAGATAGGCATGCTCTGGTCTTTTGTTTCCTTTTTCAGATGAGTTGTGGGCAGCTGCTCCTCTGAGTTCACTGGGGGATAGCACAGCTATGTGAGTATGGACACATACGATGGCACAAACCAAGAAGATTCTGTCAGGGGTATAAAAAGCTATCCCTTTCCTCCATTAATCTAATGACAGGACAGAAGTATCTTGAACCTAAAGCCCCACCAAAATGCAAGAAAAACAAAAATCAAACCAAGGACGCATTTGGGGGGAAAATTGAGGAATAAAGAAAAAAAATGTACTGGTCTGTTTATCTGTCTGCTTCCTTACCTAGTCTGACTAAAACAACCAGAACCTCAGAAAAACTCTTTCTGAAGTTTTCAGATTTTTTCAGGTCTTTTAATAATTTTTTAACAGGCTGAGCTCCCTCCCTTTCCGTATGAAAGAAGGAAGAAGGAGAAAGACGATGAGCTACAGAGCTGTGAACATGAGCGATTAAGAGTGATTATAATAGGGACGAAGCTTAGCTGCTGTTGAATGTCTGTGAGGAGTATCGGTGGCAGTTCACCTCCTGAAAACTGCTGCTGTATGATACCTTCACAGTTCTTTAAATGAAGTAAGTTTATTTCTTTCACTAACTTTCTAATGGACAGAGCCTGTGTCAGAAAACTGTGAATGAGCGATGTTCTCTTTCATACAGCCTCAAAAGAAGAGTGAGAGCGTAAGATGACATGAAACGTGAAATATCCCACCTGTATGAGTGGGCCCTCCTCATCTGGAAATACTCTAGTGTGCTGTCACTGATGTCTATGACCTATGTCGTGAATGAATGGACGACTTCATTCTATGGAGATTTATAAATTCAGAATTAAGCATTTTCAAAATGTTACATATTTGAAATACTGAGATGTCAAAAGGCTCTAAACATCTGTTCCATGAGACCTATTAGCTCCTGTCTTTTCTTTCATCTAAAACACCCTGATAGTATCTGCATGAAAAGGATGGAATCAGCTTTTAAATTAATAAAATCACACTCAAACATACAGATTCCTGGCACATGTTTTCTTGCTGGATCATGCCATGTAAGTGAGATAACAGATTATGCAGCATGCTACTACTGTGACGCCATTAAATACTGATTATTTTTCCTCACTGCGTTTAGCAGTGCTTCAGCATTAGTGCTGCAGTATCCCCCAGGGAAATGAGTTGTAAAAAAAAAATGGGAAAAAAAAGCAAGAAAGAAGGAGAGAGAAAATAAAGACAGAAAGAAATAATCATCATAGAACATCCTGGGGGAACAGAAAGAAGTGAAAAAGCCAAAGAAAGAAGTAGCTAAGCCTGCCTTGGCTGCATGAAATTTGTCGGAATGCCTCGTAGGGAAAGAAAATAATCACTTTTTGGGGCAATAGCATTTAAATAACTTAAAATTGTGCATACAAAATTGGTTCTTTTTCTGCTGTTAGGAAAAAGGAAATCTACTCAGTCATAGCAACCTATTTTTCAGCAGGAAGAAAAAAATACAGTAAGTGGAAAATATCAGCGCAAGTTTTGGAGCTGATACACATTTCAATTATTAAAGTAAAATACAGCTCTTGAAGTATTTTTGTTGGTTTTCTCAGCAGCACCTCCTTCCCCCTCCTTTTCACGGAAAATGTAAAGCTTCCCTGTATGTGGAACTCTGTGTCCTCAGGGAGGGCTGTAACTCCCAGCCCTGGGGAACACGCGTCACTGTGGGTTTAACCCACACCCAAGGATAAGAAGAGCCTTAGGCACAGTTTGGCCCCTTAGAATAAAGTAATCAGAGTCAATAATTCCAAGCAGAAGAGAGCTAAGGAAATCTAGTCGAAATAAGTGAGTTTTGAGAGAGCGGGAAGCAGCAGCAGGGGATAATCCCAGCACACAGGAGGAAGGAGTCCATCTGATGCGCCTGTGGGCAGGCAGGGTGGGATTCTGGGCAAGGTACTGAGCTGGTACCTGCCAGAAATCCTGCCAGGCCTCCAAAATGTCAGTTTTCTATCCATAAAGCTGGATATCAGCATATCTTCTCTCCCATTCTGACAAACTTAAATTGCACCAAACCACAAGGCAGGAGCTTTTAATATTTTTCTACTGAGAACTGTAACACAGAGACACCCGGGTAAGCTCTTCTGGGCAACTGCCACTATGAAAGCACAGAGCTCAAGGTAGGTAAATTGGGTTGTGACAGACCATCCAGTCTTTCACATTACCTTGGTTTTGCTGTAGTCTTCACAGGGACACAAGGAATGCCTTCCTGCATTGCACCAATATCCACAGTCTCTCCCCCAAATAACATTGAAAAGGAGAAACACTCTGTCTGCCTAACTTCAAGTTTTTACTTTGGTTGCTTAACTTGAGAAGATTAGGAACATGCATAGTCAGGGTGAGGTATGCCAATGCCACAGGTGCCTTCTGAAAGGGCCTGTCTTCCCCCTTTGGCCATCGGGGAAGCCCAAGACATTGTAGGTATCTCCATCAGGTGCTGAAACTAAAGCGGTGTGAAGCCCTCAGCCTTCAGTCTTCCTCGTGGGTAGTTTGTATGGATTACTGACTGCGCCGTCAGCACCCCAGCTCCCACCCTAGCACTATATTTCTTCTGAAGCTAACCTGGCTCATCCACCCTGTGCAAAGGAGTGAGATTTAGGTCCTACCAAACCAGCAATGACCACGTGCAGCAGTGAGCTGGGCAGGGGTTATCCTTCATTCAGCTTGCTTTTAAAGACAAACTCAAGCGAATTACAAATTAATCTCCAGAAGCAGCATGGCTACATTCAAGCAATGCTGTGACATAGTTTTTGGTACAGCTTAAACGTGGTGTTGTACAAAGGCAGATGAAGTGGCTGGAGCTCATCTGCCTGGATCAGGGTGCACAGCCCCAGTTGTGACTCAGTGCTCAGTGAGCACCGTTTTTTTTTTTTTGCAGCCATAGCGTAGACGTGCCCTGAAGCCCTTTAGAAATGTTAACCATCTGTTTTCAAGAAAGCCAGAACACTCTTTATAGAAATTAGATACATATTAAGCAAGGCTTTACCTTTCCTTCAAAGTGAGAATGCCATATTGTTAAACTGCAGCTGGTGAGATCGCACGTTTTGAGTTATGCTTTTAAGCCGCAGCAAAGTTACTTGTGTCAGGGGCACCGCAGGGAACAATGTTGGAATCGCAGCTTTTTCAGCACCTTAAATGACTCAGAGCATATTATTTAAACTAAAAATTTCTGGTGTGCAGATGATACTAAATTGGGAGGAAAGGTCATCCGTGAGAAACAATACAGTCAGGTAGGGAAGGATTTAGATCATTTAAGTACTTGAGCTAATAGATAGCAAATTCAATGCAGATAAATGCAGAATAATGAGTCTCGGAGAATGTAATAAAAGGACATAATATCTGCTTAATGGGAAGGTACTACAGCATATTGACCTGGAGAGAGATATGAGAGTTATTTTAATAATAAAAAAACCCTTATATTAAAGCCTTCAACTCAATTATTGTTAAGGAAATACAGTGTATTTCGTTAGTACCTCACCCAGAGTACTGCATTCAGCACTAATCACTCTACAGTTCAGAAAGCATATTTAGAATTGGTCTTAAAGGGGTGATTTGTAGAGCAATCTAATGAAAGCACATTTCGGAGATATAAGTTTTGAGGACATTACAGTGAAGATTGACTGTATCCTCACCAGAAAGTCAGAGACTTTAGAGGTGACTGAGACGTCCGGTACAAGCTTAATGAATACTTGGCACTAAGAGGTGAACTGTTGAGGAACTCATTACTTTAACCCCTCAATCTTCACAATTCTATTAAGTTTAGAGCTGCTGTCACGGAGGAACAAATTCTCATCTAGGTTTACACCACTGCAGTTTGAGTGAAATCTCTAGAGCTACTCTTCTTACAGAAGCACGAAGAAGAACAGGATCTGTCCTCCAGTTTCTAAGAAGAGACTGATGGAGCCGCTGCCCTGGCACAGGTCTCTCCCTTTGTATGCTCTCCTGTCTCATTTGGCTTTACAGGTTACAGGCTTGTTAGTCAAGGGAACATCAAGGTCTAGAAAGTCTAACAGGGCACAAGGCTCGTCTAAAACGGCACTGAACTGTTTGCTATGTAAAGAAAGAAATTAAAGGAGACCACATGCAATCAGGAGGCTTTTCTCTCACTCTTCTGCTAAATTATGACTGAAAACAGCTGGTGGGGGGGAGATGGGGTGAATATTGCTCCAATAAATGGCTCTTCTTTGACATGGTAAAGTACTTTGCATCACAGACGTTGAGTCTGCCAGAGTTCTAGCAGAAGGCGTGTCTTGTGAAGCCAGTTTTGAAGCTGTCAGTATGTGATTCTCTCATCTTTGCGATCCTTTTTTTCATATTTTGCAAGTTATTATTTCCTCTAAAGCTAAAGGGCAGTTAACATGACAGGACAGTTCATCGCTGGCTATAAATCTGTGGTTTGCAGATGTTGGAAATGTAATCTGGTATTTTTCTTAGTCTCCAGGCACAAACTCTTATTTGCAGGAGGTCTCCATTTTAATCAGAAAGCATACAGATCTATTCCAAATGTATGGCCCTGGATAAGCATTGTTCAGTACTCTATAAGCAGAGAATAAGCGTGTTTGGGAACATTTTCCTTCTTTCTGGTAATTCAGACGACACAAAATTCATACTCTGTTACTTCTAAAATGGTAACATTGAGAAGACAGTTCTAACCTTATCCTACTTTACCAGTCCTGACATTATCTTTTTCTCCACTTTCAAGCGACTTTTAAATGAACTGGGTTATTCTAATCAGAGAAAGTTTCTTAACGAGAGAGATGGAAGTTGTATCTGAATTTTATTTTAATTGTTTTCCCAAGATAAAAATGGAGGCTTTTCGAAGAATGACTTGTGTCATTTCCTTCATGAATAAAAGACTTGTTGGAAAAGATGCTATATGAATATTGAGAATGTTTTTGAGATGACACATAATCTTCTGCCAAGATAATTCTGCCGTAATCTACTTGAAAGGCATCTAAAGATAGTCACCTACTATAAGATTAATGCAACTAACTGAAATGTGACTTCAGAATTACAGATTTTATACATTCTGGCACTAAAAAGAGGTGGGTTCATTTGCTTGTATGTCTGTTTTTCCTATAAACTTCTTAGAAAGGTATTTTATGTTGCACCTAAGATGCAGAACATTCCAGGTTGATGAAGCAGTGTTTTCATTCCCTATGTCTTACAGAAATTGCTTGGGGAGGAGTGGCTGGAGAGCTGCCCGGCGGAAAAGGAGCTGGGGGTGCTGGTTGACAACCGGCTGAACATGAGCCAGCAGTGTGCCCAGGTGGCCAAGAAGGCCAACAGCATCCTGGCCTGTATCAGCAATAGTGTGGCCAGTAGGAGTAGGGAAATGATTGTGCCCCTGGACTCAGCACTGGTGAGGCCGCACCTCGAACCCTGTGTTCAGTGTTGGGCCCCTGACTACAAGAAGGATGTTGAGGTGCTGGAGTGTGTCCAGAGAAGGGCAACGAAGCTAGTAAGGGGTCTGGAGAGCAAGTCTTATGGGGAGCGGCTGAGGGAACTGCGGTTGTTCAGTCTGGAGCAGAGGAGGCTGAGGGGAGCCCTCATCGCTCTCTACAACTACCTGAAAGGGGGTTGTGGTGACGAGGGTGTTGGTCTCTTCTCCCAAGTAACCAGTGATAGGACGAGAGGAAATGGCCTCAAGTTGCATCAGGGGAGGCTGAGATTGGATATTAGGAGAAAATGCTGAGAGAGTGGTCAAACATTGGAACAGGCTGCACAGGGAGGTGGTGGAGTCACCATCACTGGAAGTGTTCAAAAAACATGTAGACGTGGCACTTCAGGACATGTTTTAGTGGACATGGTGGCATTGGGTTGATGGTTGGACTTGATGATCTTAAAGGCCTTTTCCAAACTTAATGATTCTGTGATTTTGTGAAATATTTGTTTTGTCTTGTGATATTTCATGAGCAAGATATTGTCTTCACTCAATCACATCATACAGCTTTTAATTCATCATTGATTCAGTGAAATTACAGTAGTCAAACTCAAAGAATTCAAAGAACTGAATTGTCTTAATTTATGTATTTATATACACAACTCTATACAAATAATTGTGTATGGGAAATAAAGTAGGAATCAAAGCCAATGTTAACATATGTGTGGTTCCAGAGTGGGAGCTTAAATGGTTGTGTATATGACAACATTATTGAGCAGCTTCTTCTTGAAATGTTGGTCTTTGAATTGTGCATGCTGGGACAGCAGAGAGTTGAGGTAGTGAGTGTCTTTTATGGCCTCATTTCATTCCTAGAGTAAATGAGGTGTAACACAGAGAGGCTTTATCAAGACCTAGTCAAGCTGTGGAGGAGAAGGGCATGTGGGTGCAATGAATGAGAGACATAAGTGACCCTTAAATTACGTGGAGTCAAGTAGGACCAAGTAGAAAAAAATGTCTGAAAGCTGACTTGATGTAGGGAAATCATGGGAATCACTAGATATATGTGTAAAAACTGATGCAACGCACATACAAAAATCTGTTGCTGCATCTGTAATTTTATTCCTCGTGACCATGTTACATCATTTTAGCTCGTGATTTGCTTATTTTCTCTTTCATTCCAATACATAGTTACATTGCTGTGTATTTTGTCCATTTCTTACTAGTCGAGGTCTTTTTCCCTTTGTCTTCTCACTCTTACAATTTTGAACTTCCATTTGCAATTACCTTTCACTTCTTTTGAAAACCTGTTAATAGAGAGCTTCCCTTTTTCTAGTTCTTTGCTTTATGATTTCCTTTGTGTTATTGATGTTAATTTTCCTTACAAGTCTGGCAATGAATATGAATAATTAAATAAAAAGTGAATGTCACAAAAACAGTTGAAGTAAAAACATGATGAAAAAGTAGAATAAAATAATTTTCACATAAAGATAATTAATGGTAGAGTTCCAGTGACATTTCAGGAGGTTTTTCTTATTTACCCTTATAGCTGATAACAACTGTTTCAGGGGCAATATTAAAAAATATGACAGATAAATGTCAAGGATTTTCACTGTTAAAACTGTACAAAATTTTATTTTCAGTCAACACAATTTTTATTATGATAGTAATTTTGGAAAATTCTCAAAAATTATATTTTCCAGGAAAAAACAATTGACATAGAAACATATTTTCTTCATCAGATGAAGATGTTACCGCTTGGAGAAACCATTAATTACATTTCCAAACTTTCATTTATGGAATGCCACTGAACTAGGGGTACAACAAGCTAGAGGTTACATAAACTTTATCTAAAGCGTATCTAATTCTTTTCCATTTAATTAGATGCCTGCAATGAAATGGTTCTTCTGGGACCTTTGAGCTGCATTTTGGGAATTCCTAAAGCTAGTCTGATCTTTTCTTCAGGTATGAGATATGGTATTAATGTCTATGTTAACTTAGAAAGAAGGTCATATTAATAGCGATTTAAGTTCTTGTAGAAGTGAACTATGTAAAATAAGTTAAGATCAATCACACCTAATTGGAAATGGATGCAAATTGAAACACCCTCCCCAAACCCATCCTTAAAATGAACCATTCCAGGTTGGCCCATACTTTTCCCCTTCCCTTCCCTGCCCTGCCCTGCCCTGCCCTGCCCTGTCCTTCCTTTCCCTTCCTTTCCCTTCCTTTCCCTTCCCTCTTTGCGTCTTATTACATAAACAAGAACAGAAATTTGTTCTTAGGGAATAAAAATACTTTCACCTCTCAAACATGAATCATCTGGATGATGTATGTCTTCTTTCATGCTATTCTCTGACGAAAGGGGCACTTTTCTTTCCTTGATTTCTATTTATTCTGTGGATAAATTGAGGAAACAATTCTCCAAAGCCAAAAATTAGAAAAAGCAGCAAAAAATAAAACAAAATAAAATAAATAAAACAAAATAAGATAAATACGAAAATAAGAAAAACCAAAATAAAATAAAATCCAAAGAGGAGAAAGCAAATTGCACTCATTCATCTTTGAATTCACAGATCTTTTTCAACCCAGTTCCACTCTTTCAACCCTAGCAATGATGGTTCCTATGCAAAAGTAATTTTGGGAAATGAGATTGTGGCACCGTGACCTTGTTGCAGATATCTCACATTATGTCATTTCTTATGACTTGTGAGCTCCCACAATGCAACAGTCTTTGTGCTTCAGGTCTTGTTGGTGGCTTGGCATCCTACTTGGCAGACTTCTGGCATCCTTTTCATTTGGAGCTTAATCAGGAAACTGCAGTTGGGTAACAGGATTTCAAAATGAACCCACAAGGGGACTATGGATCTAATTAGGATCCATCCAACACAACTTCTTGTTAAACTACCCAGCTAGCAAAAACATAGCCTGTGCACGCTCAAAGAAAGTTAATACATTCACTTTGCTTTTATCCAGTGTTCTCATCACACTGGAAGAGGTAGCCGGGGAAGTTGCAGAATCTCTATCAATTAAAGCTTTTAAGAACATGTTAGATAAACATCTATCTGGAACAGGGCAGTTAATACTGCCTTAGAGGAGGCATGTAAGTGTAGATGGACTCTTTGAGACCCTTTAAGCCCTATCATCTTCCATGCTATGATCCAAATATTTAAATATATTGGAGGAGTAAACATCTCCTCTCTTATCCTAAATCTGTCTGTTCACCCCCCTAAAAAAATGCGCACACTATTTTTTCCTATAGCAGTGGCAATTACTCCCCTATTCAGAAAAAAATTACTTCACATTTCAACTATTAAGGCCATGTAGGCTTCTAACAAATGATGAGGTCAACTGAGAGTGAAAATCAAGTGCAGCAATTACGAAATTTAAAATGTGCTTTACTTTAAGTCTGTCAGGGATGCAAACACAAGCTATGAGGAATGCAAATTAATTAGTTTAATTAAATTAAGTAGTTTAATTAAAGCTCAGTTAAAAACTAGCCATATTATTACAAAAAAAAAAGCATAATCTGGCTGAAAAAGTCTCCTCTTTCTTGTCTTCTCTGTGGTGGTTTTGGCGGGGTAGAGTTAATTTTCTTCATAGTAGTTAGTATGGGGATATGTTTTGGATTTATGCTGAAAACAGTGTTGATAACATAGATGCATTTTCTTTATTGCTTTTTCTTTACTTATTAAACAGTCTTTGTCTCAACTCATGAGTTTTCTCACTTTTACTCTTCCAGTTCTCTTCCCCATCCCACGGCAGGCAGTGAAATCTCAACTTCCAGTTCATTCCTTTTCTGGAATCTACTATTTGTCATTACTGTCTTGTCAATGCTTGTATTACCTTTGCATTAAAGGCAATGTCCCACCCAAGGAGTTACCAGAAACCAAATAAACTCAGTCTTATTCAGACTCAGGAAATAGGCATATGTCTTAATTCTGACCAATTCATGCACTTCTAACCAGCATTCTTTACCCACTTTTTGCTGAAGTGTGGTCCCTACAAGCATGCACAATTATATCCAGGAGTCATTGCTTTGAGTAAAGTATTATTTACATCTTGGAAATAACACTTTAGATTTTTGTGTACCAAATAATTTTTTTTTTCCACTGTGGCCACTGTCTTGCTAATTATTTGAGACTACAATGTCCACGGCACTTTGCAAGACAAAGCAGCATCAATAAATTACTCTTCCCTAATTTTAATCAAGTCTATGCCTACCCATGTTTAGAAACACACTTTCTTTAACCAGCTAGATATATTCTCAGAAATTTGATGAATTCTGAGACCTTTGCATTTGTCTCACACTCATTTTTCCACATTCACTGACCTTTATGAAATTTAAACCAACAAGGTTTTTTTGCGGATTTTGCAAAGACTTCTTCCAAGATGTCTCTTTTCTTTATGTTTCCCTAGCATTTTTTAGACAAATCCGACTGTTTTCTCACAGATGGCTTTTAAACTTAGCTAGTATCTTTGAACACCTTGTCTTGAATTAGGTTGTCTGACTTCATATGGCACATTTCTTTGTCTAAAGATCTTCAAGGCTTGTTCCCATTCACTTTTCAGTCTTCAGTCTCCAAATATTTTTGAGAAAATAAAAGATTTTCCCCAAAAGTTTTTTTTTTTAATTATAGTAGATTAGTGCTTATTTATCTACCCCATCCACAAGTGGTTTCCACTGAAAGGAGGATATATCATAACTCTTTCTAAATGCCTACTTTTTCATACTTTGACTTGGTTACAGTAAAGGTAGCAGAATCCTAAGCAAGCAACTTACAAAAGCAACCTTTTCTTTTACTTATTCGCTAGAACACCTACCAGAATTAATCTCAAGAATGCCTATGCTGGAAAGCTTACTTTACACAACTCATTACAAGTTGCTTAAAAAGCACCTTCTTGGGAACTTAAGACCTTCGAAATTCAAAGCTGCAACTACTGTCTCTCATGTCATATGGTTTTCAACTGTGAAATTTATCAGTGCGTGTTCAAGAATTGAAACAAAATAATATTGCTGTTAGAATTCTCCTCAGCCCCTGGAGATGATATATGATGATCTGTGTGATTCTTGGGTGTTGAAGTCAAAGAGGTAGTGGTCCCCATGAGAGCAGCCAGATGATTTGCTTAAATAAACAGTGCTAATTTGCCCTGAAGAAGCCTATGATCCAAGCAATGTAGGCATACTGAAAGACTACTAAAAAGCTCAGCTGTGTACTTCTAGCTCTTGGTGACACTGTTAATTTTCTAATTAAGTAATTTCTTTGACAGACAAACCACTACATGTTCCAGTCCTGTGAAAGTCTTTCTCTCTATCACTCGTATCTGTTTTGTTTGTGGGTTTTTTTTTTTAATTATTCCTCCCTTCTAAGTTTCTTTAATACCAGCTTTGTTACCAGACACTAGTCTTTACAGCTCTTGTACAAAGTCTTTACTGGAACTGTTGAACATCAAATTTAAGTAAAAAGTAGACAGCAAGTGCATTTATTACCATAGTACCGTGAATAAACAGATGTACCTGTAAAATGAATGACAGTATTATCAGAACTCCCTTCTGGGCAAGGCTCCAAAACCCTCCATTGGCGATAGAGACATGATGAAATATTGGCTTTGCTCTTTCTAAGCTAGTTATTCAAGCAGCAACATTCAGAATCCAACAGTTTTTTTCAGAAGTCTGGATATTCTGATATACCTTTGGCTTCACACCAGAGTTTTAAATCCAAAAAAAAACAACCCCAAACTCTCCATACTCCTTCTGCAAGTAACATGAAAGTAATTGTATGACTTTATGAATTTTGAAAATAAAGGGGTCATTAAGGGCACTTGTCCTTCCATCTAACAGTGTCAATCATGGAGGATTTCAGAGGACTGCATCCACTTCTTATTGCTGTTTCACTATACAACGCATTGGATATTTATTAAGTGTAGGGACATCGTTAGTAAAAGGATATATCCCATGTCATTTCTTGAGGATAGTTTCCAACTGAACCAAGAGGTTAATCTGAGATGTTCAGGTGATATCTTGTTGGATGCATTAAAAAAAAAAAGATAGTGATAACAATTACATAATAAAGGGGATTTTCCGGATGAATAAATATTTCTATTCTTATGTTTATTACTAGGAGAACAAAACTAAAGCCAACACAGAAACAATAACAACATACTGAGAGGTTAGATTTAACTTTCCCTGTACTTCTGCCCTCTTTGAGTTCACCTACGTTAAGAAAAATATTAATGGTGCTATAGAGCTTTCCTAACTATTTCTGGAGGGGGAAGGAGGATTATTTGACTCCTTTTTTGTCACAATTTATGTCAGTATAAAAGTTATAGACGTTGCCAGAAACTAAAGGAATGTGATGTAGAATCACAGGAAAAGTGTAAAATCAATATCACCAGGTGTTTGAATGCTGCACTTGGCAGCCCCTCTCTAATCCATAGTCAGTGCTGTATTTTATGTATATCACTGAGACTCTGTTAGATAATCTTCAAACCCAAATAGCCTGCACCAGAACAATGATCAGAGAGACAGAAGGGCTTCTGGTTTTGATGTGTAATGAAGGATTTTGCAACAGGCATCCAGACACTTTCTGTAGCCACTGAAAAGATGTACCTCCAGGCTGCCTGAAGTCTCTGGAAGTGTCTTTCTCAATGTTAGAGGAAGTCAACATTAGTTTTGCTCATAAATTACATGTCTCATTTATAGTGATGTATCCAGGTTCAACAATGGCCATTTTCAGTTGAGGGATGTATGTTTGTCATAAGATACCGTCAGAAGACACTTTCAGAAGGAAATGCAGAACCTTTTTGCTTTCCCTCCCTTTCTGCTTCCTTTCAGAAAACCTGGTAGAAGCCAGAAATAGCTAAAAACATTCTTGTGCATTCTTTGATTCTGAAAATTGTAACTGATTTAAAATCTGTCCAGATGTCTAACTTTACTTAATCAAAAACTCTGGACTGTAGTCAGTTATGTGTCTAGCTATCAGCCCAACCTTTTGTCACCAGAGAAGGTCATTTGACTGTCAAGAGAGAAAAGTAAAACACTAAGGACTGAAATCCCTAAAATATTTAACATATATCTTAGTATCAACAAAGTCGCTAAGCAGAAGAGTTGGTGGTGGGTAGTCTCTGATCTTATTTTCCCGAGAAAGCTTTCGCAATGAGATTTCGTCCCACATTTTTCTCTAAAGGAGGTCAAATCTTTCCTGTTTTTGATTTTGGGTAGAAATAAACATCATGCAGTTTGGAGGAGACTTATGTAAATCTCATTTGCAGTTCATGTGAATTTCAGGGAATTTTTTCGATATCCTCATTTGCTGTAAGTTTTAGACTCAAACAAAATTAAGATTTTGGACTTGTTTATTCTGTTTAGGTATTCAGTGCACTACGATGATCACCTTGTCCTGTTGTATCCTCACACATAGAAAATACATTTACCCTCTCTCTCAC
This sequence comes from Phaethon aethereus, assembly GCF_964289735.1. Lineage (NCBI taxonomy): Eukaryota > Metazoa > Chordata > Aves > Phaethontiformes > Phaethontidae > Phaethon > Phaethon aethereus. The sequence continues at coordinate 7,987,270 of NC_138577.1, read as the reverse complement.
ACACACATAAAACCAAACAAAAATAGCACATGTATATGTATATGTGTGTGTATTCACTAGCTCTCTTTTATATTTGCCTGTAAATTATTTGAAGAAGGTCCTATGTTTGCAGAATACATAGTTAAATGAAATCCTGATCTGTCACTGCAGCTCGCTCTTAAGCACTGCTGCAATACAACTACTACTACTACTACTCAATAATAGCAATAAACACCATTATCTTTGTCCATGCCAAGAGCATGAACAGATTTAAAACTGTTTATTTAACACTTTTCTTATATGTGCATAGTGCTATTATTTGTTATCATTACTATGAATGCAGATACTAATAAAATACTTTTAAGAAAGTATTAATTAAAGCACTTTTAAGAGTGCTTGTGCCCTAGGCATGGACAAAGTTAATGGTGCTGAAAGGATGTTAGCAGATTGTAATTTGTTGAAAACAAATTTGAAACTCATGTATATCAACAAATTTCTGTTAGGTGAAACTGTATTTGATGTATGCTCAAAAAAATCTCCAAAGAATCAGTGTAGCATCCTTTAATTAGTTATGGCATCTCTGCTGAAAATCTACTAATTCACTGGCTGTGCACGTGTGGGCTTAGATTTAGGCACCTAAGCAAAGGGTTTAACTTGGGAGCCTTGTCTCCATAGGCTCCCTGTGCAGCAAATGGAGAGAGACAGGCTGCTTGGGAGAGCCAGGCAGATATAAGCAAGACTGAAGCAGCCCTTGGAGGACTCTGACTACAAAGGGAGCTTAGCACCGAGACTCCTTTTAGCTGCCGCGGGTAGGTGGGCAGAGTAGGAAGAGATCTAGGCTGTTGTAAATCAAAACTAAGCTCTTGGTGCTACCATATGCTTGTCTTTTCCAATGGACTCAAGTGTGCATGTAGCTAGTTACCAGACTCCTGTGAGAAGCTCCTTTGCAAGCGGCTGAGGTAAGGTATCTCTTGTGACTAAAAGAAAATGTTTGAACTGGCTAGACAGTTCACAAGCTTGACACAAGGCCAAGTTGGATGACGTAGGCTTTTATGAGCAAAACACTATTTTTAGTGCTTCCAAGAAAGTGACGGCTCTTGGGTTTCAGCTCTGTCTTTGGACCAGATTTGATTATTTGTACTGATACTTGCTGCAGCTTCCCTGCCAACCTACTTAGTTAAACCAATAAAGCATCTTTACAGCACCACCTTACCAGCCACTATTGATTCACTTGCATGTGCTACCTCAATAGTAAAAGGCTGTTAGGATTTACTCCCCTTGCTCGTTCCTTCTCCAGGCAGTCATTACTCAGTACAAAACCCCTTTAACCTAGTAAAGCTGTTGCTCCTGTTAATACTGGTTTAACAAATTACCAATCCAAATAATGAGAACAGGAATCATTTGCTCCTATTGTAGAATGTGCGATTGGATCTACATTCTGCCCTAGTAATTTTCTCTATAGATCTTTCAGTAGGACTAGACAAATGGATCATAAATGCATAAATAAATAAAACTAGCAGGAAGACGCCTGAGGTTGATGATGCACTTGAGCTGAATCCAAACTTTATTGGTGTTTCTCAACTTCTATTTGAAAACTTATAAAGACTGCTCTTTGGAGCTTTACAGTGGGTTTGTTTTGGGTTTTTTTTTTTTGCTTGTCTGGCAGAGGTATCAAGTCAGTTCTTCACTCTTAATGAAACTGATGTACAGCCCATCAACTACCTATCACACCTGTGCAAGGGCAGCCCAATGTCAATGACCTTGACACAAAATAAATATATATTGCAAAATACATTTCAAATGTTATTGGAAAATTTGCGCCGGAGGTTGACAGTCCCAGGTTGCTCGATGTTGTAACTTGCAAACTTCTATCCATCCCGTGTTTCTCTGTTAGAATTTCAATCAAAATTGTATGAGTATATTCTCATATTGGGCTGATCAATGTGATAGCAAAATTTATATTTAGATACCTAAAAATAAATAGCTTGTTCTTAATGCTAATAGCTAATGTTCTTAATTCTAATTCACAGACCTACACACACAGTATGATCTGTTGGAAAATGTATGGTTCAGTGTTCCTTCCCAGATCACTTTCCCTCTTAGACCTCCTTAGCCAAATTGTACCTCTTTATTTTATTTCGTGAATTTATTTTGTTAATTTTATGTATACTTAAAATAATGTTTCCTATATACATCTATTCTGAATACTACCTTTTATATTAATATTCATTTTGAAATGAGAAGTATATATTTGGGATTCTTTTAATCAGATGTACTTCTGTCCCATGAAGTCCCGATTCCAACTCAAATTTTAGAAGAAGAAAGAGTTCACCTAACAGCAGAATTTTCTCAGCCAATGCTATGCAATAAAAACCTACCTTTCACTCTATCCATCTTCTACTACCTTCTTTGAACTAGTTCAGCCATGCTAGAAGACTACTTGCTGTTCACCAGTGGAGATATGGAGTTTGAGAGTCCAGCGAAATTGTTCAAGAAATATTATCTGATGCAAGTCAAAGACAGTTGAATCTAACCTTTCCTTCATTTCAGCAGCTTCAGTAGAATGCTGTCCACCAGAGAAAGAAATATTCCATAAATAAGTTGTTATCATCTTCATCATCATCATCTCAAATAGCATAAAGGAAAAAAAGCATGCAAGGAGAAATAAGAATTTTCCATTTGAAGGATACAACAGAGTAAACAGAGTCATCACTAATTTAAAACTCCTCTGGGTAAAGGAGTCTAGAAAGCTGAGGTGTACGTCTTTTGGCATACAGGTTCTCATCAATTATTACAGAAAAGTCGAATATCCCCACCTCCATGCACTTAGACAAAAGTGAAGTAAGTCTGGATCTGATTCGAGGTTTGGAATCCCAGCCTTGCAGAGCCACCTAGCTCAGTCCAGAGGTAGGACCTTCAGTCCAAGAGAGAAGCAAAATTTCAGCATATTCTTAAACCTGGCTGCACCCTGTTGAAATCCACAGCATTGAAAACTTCATCCTGAGATATTTACATCTTTTTACGTATTGGACTGGGAACTTCAGTATCTAACTCGTCCACTCCTGGATTTAGGAGTCTAAAAGTTAAGTGCAGAGTCCTTCAACATCACCATGTTTAAATGGTGATTTGGGTTCATCTTTTCTTTCCAGTTTATTTCCTTCATTAGAATGAGGCTATAGTCAAACTACATTACTAATCTATTTGGAAGGAACAAAGACAAGAGGAAAGAAGAGAGAGAAAACACTGAGAGTTAAGCCTTATACTCCTAAACAGAATGATGAGTTCAATAGGGTTACTACTGTCAAAATGAGATCATAATGACAATAGCAACAAAAAAATGGGCAACAAAAGCTTATGATGCATATGAGTTAAAGATTTCTGTTTCCTACAGATTCAGATGGAAATTCCTCATTTTTGGTCTGTGTTCTTTTTTGTTCACACATGTAAATTTGACTTAACCTTTCTGCTGAAGTACCATAATCTAGGCAAAGACATTTAATGAAAGGTTCATGTTATGTTTGTTCATTGCTTTTCCTAACTCAGTGTACTGACATAATTTCAAATGCTCTATCCTGGATACAGGTTAGACTGTAGAAAGTGGAGATGTTTAGGCTGAAAGTTTAATGCACTTTAAATAAAAGACTGAAGGCACTAGTCTTAATTGATCAGTAACACAAGTGTATTTTTCCATAAGATTAGCAAGTTATGCAATTAAAATTAAACAATACAAATACATGCTATTTTTGCAATTCCTTTAGTAAGGACTATCTTTGCAATATTTTTTCCCCCATGCTTAAGTTTTTCTCACTGAGGCAAAATATATTTAAGTTGTAAAAGTTCAAAAACTTCAATTTAGCAAAACATGCTTCATTAATTTTTACAAACATTTCCAAAATAAAATAAGAAAGAACTTTCTCTATTAATTACCCTGAGTAAAGGGAGAATTTCTTGATCAGTTTTGACAGTGGTTAACTACAGATCAGAAAATGCTGTACTAAGCATAAGAAATAAACATGTGAAGGCAGGATGCAACCAACAAAAGCTGCATAAAGCAGACAGGTTCATGGCTATAAAATCAGGAGGAATCTGAATACTCAAGCAAAAAGGCTGCAGTTTATGACTGACCAAAGAGGAATGAAGAAAAATGCTTAACAGAGTTGATAATGGACAAAAAAACCAAAAAAGGAATGTGGGTCAGAACAAGATTCTAATTCCTCCCTTGGTAATGTTTTTAATCAGAAAATGCATTACAGCATGTGAATGAATTGCCATGAATAGCCATGGCAAATATACTGGGTCTTTGGTCATTGTCTCAATGCTTCCCAGAAAGTTTACATTTGGTATTATCTTGTTACATGAGACTTTATCTTACCTTTTCTACATACTAATGTGACAACCATTATGAACTGTGTCTCAGCACCCCATTACTTATTAAAGTTCACCCCATCAGTTACTAAATATCAAATTAGTTGTCAATGGCTCAATGTTCAGATGGAGATCGGTGATGAGTGGTGTCCCTCAGGGGTCTGTATTGGGACCAGTACTCCTTAATATCTTCATCGATGACATAGGCAGTGGGATCGAGTGCACCCTCAGCAAGTTTGCAGACAACACCAAGCTGAGTGGTGCAGTTGACTTGCCTGAGGGATGGGATGCCATCCAGAGGGACCTGGACAAGCTCAAGCAATGTGAACCTCATGAGATTCAGGGTCCTGCACCTGGGTCAGGGCAGCTCCCAGTATCAGCACAGGCTGGGGGATGAAGGGATGGAGAGCAGCCCTGCCAAGAAGGACTTGGGTGTACCGGTGGATTAAAAGCTGGACATGAGCCGGCAATGTGTGCTCATAGCCCAGGAGGCCAACCATATCCAGGGCCGCATCCAAAGCCGCGTGGCCAGCAAGGCGAGGGGGGGGATTCTACCCCTCTGCCCCACTCTGGGCAGACCCCCCCAGCACGCACATGGGCTTGTCTTGGCAGTCCCTGCAATTACGAGGGGATCCCCCCACTCCAAGAGGTTCAAACCCCCCGCCCAATAGGCTGCCCGCTGAGTTAAAGACCAAGGGGCCCGGTGATTCCCAGTAATTAAAAATAGTCCCAGTCCCCAATACCCCTCCGCCTCTTTTTCGCTCAGCAAAATCTGATCCCCCTCCAACAACGATACTCTCCAGACATGCTCCGTCTCTGACTCCCCAGGGGTTTGACCAAAATCTTTTTTTAACTTTGCCAACTCAGTGGCAGTATAGGGGACCGCCTTGGTTGTGACTTGGGGGGACTGATCCTGATCGTCATTGTAAATATACTCATTCTTAACCAAGGGTCCAGCGAGGGTGGTTCTAATTTCTCTACTCTTTCTCTCCCTGCCTGCAAGTCGTCAAAAGGGTAACCAGTTCCTGACCTTGGGGGTATTTCCTCACGGGCAGTGCCCACAAGGAGTTGCTCCTTAAGAGCAGTCTGCAGATGTTTGACCTGGTCTCTCTCTCCTTCAAGCTGTACCTTTAAGTCTGCCACTTGCCCCTGAAGGGACCGAACGAGGTTTCGGCAGCGTTCCCTCGTCGCTACAGCAGCGGCCAAACTGGCACCGAGAACAACACAAATAATCGATTTTCCCCTTCCTGATCTCACTCTCGCATCCTTTCACAATGTGCTTGTTTGATCAACCACACTCTGCAAATTATACCAATTTCCCTGAGCCCAGTCCATCCTGGGTACAGAGGGTCGCGCATTATATTTTTCTAAAAATTCAAACAAAACTTCTCTCCCCAAAGGGGCAGTTTTAAGGTCACTCATCCTATTTAAGCTGGGGAAGTGGTCGTCTCAGGAAGGCAGCACCTAAGTTACTTGCCCCCCTTTACTTTCCTGAGAGGTCTCACTTATTTGGGAAACAAAGCCGGGAAGCGGTCGTCTCAGGAAGGCAGCACATGAGTTTCAAACACAAGACCCGCACCCCTTACTTTCCTGAGACGTCTCACGTATTTGGGAAATCTCAAGGGATCCTGTTCAAAGCGGGGAAGCGGTCATCTCAGGAAGGCAGCACATAAGTTTCACACATAGACCCGCACTCCTTATTTTCCTGAGAGGTCTCACGTAGTCAAGGACAGAGAAATAAACCGGGGAAGTGGTCATCTCAGGAAAGCAGCACATGAGTTTCAAACACAGACCCACCTCCCTTACTTTCCTGAGAGGTATCACTTATTTGGGAAATAATACGGCACTCTCGTCTCAAGGGATCCTGTCCCTGATGCCAATTTAAATGTCCCAATCCAGTGTCGGGAGAGGTTTTGATATGATCCCGAGAACGAGATTAAGACACAAACGAGGTCAAATGCCGTATACCCAAGACAGCTTTTATTATCAAAAATAAAGAATTAGTAGTGATAGGACAGAATGGAATAAAAAGACAGAAATCAAGCAAGCATTCAGGATAGAGTTGCAAGGATAGTCACCACCATGGATCTGCGGTGTCCCGGGGTCCAAGTCTCTTCATGTTTTCGGTGGTGGGTGATCGCGCTCGGAGGTGGCCGGCACGCACACACGGGCTTGTCTTGGCAGTCCCCTTTTTCACTCATTCAAGGCCTGCAATTTACAGAATCATAGAATCACAGAATCACTAAGGTTGGAAAGGACCTTCAAGATCATCAAGTCCAACCATTAATCCAGCGCCACCATGTTCCCTAAATGATGTCCTGAAGCACCACATCCACATGTTTTTTGAACACTTCCAGAGATGGCGACTCCATCACCTCCCTGGGCAGCCTGTTCCAATGCCTGACCACTCTCTCAGTGAAGAAATTTTTCCTAATATCCAATCTAAACCTCCCCTGGTGCAACTTGAGGCCATTTCCTCTCGTCCTATCACTGGTTACGTGGGAGAAGAGATCAACACCCTGGTCGCCACAACCCCCTTTCAGGTAGTTGTAGAGAGCGATAAGGTCTCCCCTCAGCCTCCTCTTCTCCAGACTAAACAAGCCCAGTTCCCTCAGCCGCTCCTCATAAGACTTGTGCTCCAGACCCCTCACCAGCTTCCTTGCCCTTCTCTGGACACGCTCCAGCACCTCAGCGTCCTTCTTGTAGTGAGGGGCCCAAATTTAGCCTGCATATGCACATACACTTCATGGTGGGTGGCTCCAGCCCCGCTCCTCACATGTAGCCATTATCTTGGCAGGGTGTTTTTCATCCTTGTAGCCATCCTTATCTTGAAAAAACAATCTTTGAGACAAATGTTTTACTATTCAGTCTCTCACACATGCAAAGTCCTCTCATATCTATGCCAGACTCAGGATGGTGACTCTGTTATACCATAGCCCTCAGAATATCAAGGCAAAAAGTTATCTAGTGTCTGAGTTCTCATAGTGAAATGTAAGTTAAACACCTCAAAAAAAAAAAAATGCTTATAGCAATTAAATGAGGAACCTAATCTAAATGCTCTTTCTTCTTCATGGACTTTTGAAAGAAATCAGAGAGACAGATAACTATCAGAAAAGGAAGGTTTTGTTCTTGTGTTCCATAAGAACACTAAAAAGAACTGGTATCAAGACCAAGCTTGAAAATGTATTTTAAGTAGTTCTCTCCTTTACCTTAGAATTTAGGATTATCACTTCTGAAAATATTGAAGTATACAATTTTATATACTTGCAACATTTAGAGTTTTGTTTAGGTATCTGTAAAATTCAAATAGACAAAGAAAATTCAAAGGCAAAACCTTCACAATGTTTTTGATAAAACTTTTAATGCAAACAAATGTTGCATGGAAAGTTCTAATATTTTAACACTTGGCACCAGTTTGGAACGTAACTTAGATTTTTCTACAGGACAGACTTTTAAATTTAAAAAAAAAAATGTAAAGAAGAATGGTAACATCTTAATATCTTTTAGGACACTTCTGTTAATTTTACAAAAGATAAACAGCTTCCTACAAACTGACTGCTTCTTTCAAGTTATAGGAAAGTAAACTGAACTTTAAATACTCAGACCGATTTTTCTAGCTATTTCAGAGTAGAACCTCAATATCAGGACAAACAAAGGAGCAAAATTAACTCTTCCAAAAGGAACAGTAGCCTGATACCTGCTATCTGAAAGGCAGATCAAAAATTCCTTCAAAATGAACAAATTTGAACAATCACACACTCCTCTTTTTGAGATCTGAACAGTCCAGATTCAAACTAGGTTGGTTCAAGAACACATAATCCCATTAGTACAATGTTGTGTCCAATCTGATTAAGTTCTGATGTGAGACCATTTTACCTGCCAACCTGGGAACTTTATTTAGCAAACAATCCATTAGCAGAGGGACTCAGGACAATGGTCACGTACATGATTTCTCATTCACTCATCTTATAGCATCTTTCACTCTTTTAACATGAATCTTACGTTTGTTGTATGTAGTGTATATTCCGTAGCCTGTTGTGTATAGTATCAAACAAAACGTTTTGTGGGCCTTTCTAACCTAGATGGCTGGTATATCGTTGTTCCTGATTGAAAGGGATGAAGTAGGATGACTGAGAAGTTATTTTAGTCCTGCCTTTACTGAAACAAAGTATTATGCTAAGGCAATACTACAACTAAACTCACTGAGACTGAACTGGTGTAGACAGAGTCAGTCTGTAGCTACACAGACTCATCCACTGATGGTAAGAGATTTTTAGCCTCATGAAATGAGGTCCGAGACTAGACATGCTCTCAATAAAAATGGTAGAACAGACACCTGAAACAAAAAAAAGAGATCATTTAGGCTGAAGTCCAAAATTTGCACAAAACCATGTGACTATAATAAAAAAATGAATAAATATAAGCTCAGAATTAGAGCAGAGGTCTCAACTTTTTGAGGTTTTTAGTTCTGAAAATGCCTTTTATTGACTTAAAAATGGAACTTAATACGAAAGAGGTTATGTGCCATGGTGCCAATAGCAGGAAGGACTGGTTTCTTCAACCCAGGAGGCCTCCTTTATGCCTGTGTTTCAATCTACTCCCTCCATTTAGCCTCAAAGGCAAAGCCAAGTGCATATTTGTGTTTTCTGATTAATTCCAAAAAACCCTTCCAGAATATTACCAGAGGCTTTCAAAGCAACCCCAAAAGAGACATTTAATCATTCAAGATAATACGAATTGGAAAGAAAAGAGAAGGGGAAAAAAAGGAAGAAAAAACAAAGAAAAAAAATGAAGGAAAAAAAAAAGGAGCCTTTCACTGTGTTGTATTGACTTTTGGAGTCCAAAAACTCTCTCTCTTATTAAAGTAGAAGAACAAATTTTAATAAAGCAGCATATTAAAGAAAATATGTTCTTCTTTTAACTGCTTCATGTACATAGGTCTTAGAACTTGGGAGACGAATAGATACCTCCATTACACTATTGTTTACAGTGATCTCGTTCTTAACGTGCTTTTTAATAGATTTATTAGTTTCCATGCATATAATATATCTATATATATCAATTTGTAAAATTAGGAAAGTAAACTCAGTCTCTGTATTTCAGTTACTGGGGGAAATCAAGGGCATGGAAAGTCATTTAAATGACCAATAAAAACTATAGATGGATCAAGAAAGAAAAAATCTCTCCCAAATACAAAATGTTTTCCTCTTTCCTCTCCTTACCCTCTGAAATACCTCTCACTCTAAGACAAAGAATGGCAATGGCTCATTTTGTACACTTGTATTTTTCTGGGAAGAAAGAAAGTGGGCATAAGGCAAAAAGGCAAGGCAAAAGGCAAGGCAAGGAAAAGGAGAAAGAAGAAAAAAAATGAAGGCGAAGAAAAAGGAAAAGACAAGACTGTAAATTCTTCATTGCTGTCCTGCATGGCTTATCTGCTGTGATTTACTGTTGTGATTGTTGACTAGCTGACCACTGATTTCAATGCAGGGATATAGAGGAGACAGATTGACATGGGTTTCATTAAAATTCAAGAAACTCAATTCCGCAGAGAGCATGACTAACTTCCTTATACATGACAAGAATCCCCACAGATGGTTCTTCACCCTTGCTAAAGGAATTAAGTCTACCAAAAGAATCCCTGTCTATAAGCAGCCAATTCCCCAAATCTACAGGCTCATCTGCACAGAAATTCTTTATACTGTCATTCTTAAGTACCTTAGGGTAGCAGTGAAAGACAGGGAACCAACAGGGAGTACCGACTGCTGCCTCCACTACCCCTCAAGCATGCTGGTGGCATGGGGATGATGGGATTATAAAGTAAACATAATAAAACACAGTACTAGGGCATTCAGTGGCCACAGTATATTTGCTTGCTTATCTTTTCCCTGGAAGAGCTGGGGATGAAATTCTTATTACAACTGCACAGAGCCTGTGTACAAAATTGGCAGTTATTAAACCATTAAGGCAGTCCACAAGTGAATATTGAATTTAGTTTTCTATACCAATTAACTTTCCCTTTTCATATAATTTGTATTTTTTTCTTTTCTTCTTTTCTTCTGATTATTCTCTCAAGCTCTACATTTTATCATTGAATGTTGAAGCACTGCCTCTTTGGCTCCCTGTCTCTCTCTCTTTCGCTTTCACTTGTGCTTATACACACACAAAGCCTGTTAATAGCTGGCTACATTTTGTCACTAAGGATGAAGCTTCATTTACTTAAAAAAACCCCCTTCTGTCCTGTTTTTCTGTCAATCAAGCCAGCAGTAATTAAAAGTCAGGAGTGGGGGAAGAAAACAAGGCTTTTGACTGAAGAACAAAAGAAGAAAAATTTAATAGGGACAATAGAATAAAAATTAATTAATAGGTAAAAGGATGAGCTGTTTCTATATTCAAAATGAGGAAACTGTTCTAGGGAACCTGGAAATAATGTTTTTTAAGCATTTGTTAGTAAACGGGGACATTAGAAAAATGTGCTTTTCTCAGGGTATGACACCTCGCCTCTCTTGGTCACTGGTTGGTTCTAACATTCCTACTGTAATTACCAAATTTTGTTCCTGTCAGATCAGGTATGGTCTCTGAGAGCTCAGCAAGAAGCCTCAACTCTATGTCATTCAGAGTATTATGCATGAAGATCATACAAAGGCTGTTGATTTTATAGTTACAATTATCTGTCACATAAGAAAGGATTATCACTGTCTTACTGATGTAAACTTGTGGAAAACAGTGATCAATCAACTGCCTCAAGAAATACCAACAGTTCTCGGCACAGACAATCAGCCAATATAGTTCTACAAAATTCTAGGTCAATGAATTAAATATAAGGCCATCCACCCACTTATCAAATAAAAGATAAGGGCATAGAAATTACATGGGATGCTTTCAATGTTAGAAGATGACTGTACAGTACCAAGGATATTTAAGTAAGATGGAAAAACTTATCACGCTACTTCAGATACTACTTTGAAAATGCCATCTCCATTTCTACCAGTCTGTCAACTCTAGATAATAGCCAGCTGAATTCTCAGTACTTAGGAAGAAAACCAAACTCTTCTAAAAAGACTTTCCTCCTAAAATGTACTTTCTTCAGAAATTTTAGATGTTCTCCTGAGTTCCTCTCTCAAAGGAAACATCAAAACAGGGAGATGTTGACCTGTTGCTGGACAAGAATGATCGTTCTATCATGGGTTTGCCACCAGAGAAGAAGTGTAAGTACATCCAAAAACAAGTGTGGATGGCAGAAAGTAGAGTAAGGCAATATGACTGATTGGCTATAAAGTCTTACAGAGTTGGCAGACAAATGACCAAATTGTTTCTTATCCACACATCAGGAAGTTCGGCCACCTTTAGGGTTCCTGAGGGTGAGGGGCAAAGGCTACAGGCCATTTCCAAGGCTATCACCTTCACCTGCATTTGTTGTGGCAGTGGCAATTGCATCCCAGATACTACCTGGATCCAACCTGAATTTAAGAGCATGCACTAGTGATTGTAGCTATGAAGAAGGAGATCTCAGTGGAAAGTGTCTTCATCCACTTAGAGGCCCTAGAAAACCTAGATGGTTAAAAGGCCCTCTCTGTACCCCTTTTCTCTGTTACCCCTCTCATCAGTGCTCAGAAAGTCCTCCCTTCAAACATTTCAAACATTTCTGCTTTCAAACATTTCTGCTAGATTTTAAGGAGGCTGCTTCCTACACGAGCAGAAGAAAAAGACATCCTTTTGTCACTCTTGGTCAGATATTCCTCTGTCAGTACACCTTCAGACTCAGGGACCTGCGCAAAGGACTGTTCCTTTGCCCATGCAAGAAAAACACCCTGTTTCTAAGAAACATGGGAGGGACATTAGCACAGGACCTAACAGTCAGCCACCCTGCCATCTTCCTCCTCTCCACACTGGAAATATTTTATCCAGGCCTGCTTGGTCTCCGGGGCACGCGTCCTGCTGTGGTCAGCCGCTATGGAAGATCTAAGCTCTTAAACTAACTGTAAGAGTGCAGATGGGCCAAAAATGACAAAGGTGATGCAGAAGATGATCTGTCTTGGAAAACCATACTTGTTTTCCCTGCTGTTGTTCCCTCATTCTTTGAATTCCTTCCTTGTCATCTACATTATCAGTACCCATGTTGAGGTACTTTTTAGAGGGCTGGTTTTTTTTTTAGGTTTCTTTTTAGAAACAAATCATGGTGAGTACAAACTGTGTGGTCCAGCATCCTTTTACTAAAGGAGACTTTTTAGCCTCCAGAGGACACGTGGCACTGAATCAATACATACTCCAAAAACTGTTGCAAGGCTCCCTAATGAAGAGGGCTCTCTGTTCCCTGGTCTGTAATTTTTAATTTGAGTAAGAAAAAAAACCCTATTCTCAGTAGACATCGTTCACAGTGAGATCAAAGTATAACACACTGATTCCCATCCTTCCTGAATTCATCTTGTTCCTCTTTGAATGGACCTTTTTAGCTCTCCATAATGTCAGGTGACAACAAATTCTGGCATTTAAAGGTTGTCTAACTACAGCAATGCATCTTTTTTCATTAAAATACATATTGAAAACAAAACAAAACAAAACAAAAAGCTTAGCCCTTCTTAGGAATCCAGCTTGAAAGTGCATGTGCTTTTGAGGTCCTTTTCTTCAATCTTGCTCTCCACCTGGCTACTCTTACTACTTCCTAAATTGTAACACACTGCACACAAACATCATATGTCCCGTGTTAATATTTCTTTCCCCTTCCTCTAAAACATCTGCCTGCTTTTGTCTCTGCCTGGGGACCTTTTTTATCTCTATTTGTGCTTCAATATCCCTGATAGCTGGGTGCTTCACTCCCTGCTTTTTCCAACTAGCTCTTCAAAACAACATTGCAGTAGATCTCTACAACTACCTGAAAGGGGGTTGTGGTGAGGTCGCTGTTGGTCTCTTCTCCCAAGTAACTAGCAACAGAATAAGAGGAAATGCCCTCAAGTTGCTCCAGGGGAGGTTTAGACTGGATATTGGGAAAAATTTCTTCACCGAGAGTGGTCAAGCACTGGAACAGGCTGCCCAGGGAGGTGGTGGAGTCACCATCTCTGGAAGTGTTCAAAAAACGTGTGGATGTGGTGCTTCAGGACATGGTTTAGGGGACATGGTGGCTTAACGGTTGGACTTGATGGTCTTGAAGGTCCTTTCCAACCTTAGTGATTCTGTGATAATCCACTGCTGTCAAAGAAGGTCTGACATCTTCTCCATTGGGAGAATTTCACCAGCCCAAGATAGAAGGAACTACCAGGAAGTGAAAAAGCAACCCTCCTCCCTCTGCCTTATAGCAGAACAGAGCAGAACATAGTGTAACACGCAGAAACATACAGCAAACCTGAGCAAACAAACAGAACAGACGCCATCTGCCACAGTCTGGAGATCATATTCCCTGCCAGCCTTGATTTGAGACAGCCAGAATCCATTCATCTTAAAGGCTCTTAAGGAGGTTTTTATCATGTCATGCCATATCAGTTTTCCTTGTAGGAAGAAACAGCTGATAGGATCTGTACTTATTAATTTTCATATTTTCAAAGGTTTTTATTTGTTGTTTTCCTTTGAGAACAGTGTGTACAGGTACTGGGGTCTCCTACATAGTAACAGAAACTGAGGTCCCAAAGAGGGTCAAAACTTACAGTATTAGTTTCTATCATGTGGAGGATAAGTCAGGAAGTTCCTTTGTCCTGAATAAACTTACTCCTCTCTTGAACCATCACCAATGAGATCAGAAGCCAGCTCATACAAGTCTTGTAGTATGTGGTGAAATTTGCTATATCTTATCTCTATATCGGGTTATTTTTATTGTCACAAATGTCCAGTTTGGGGTAGGGGGATGAGGTTCAGGCCTACCAGGAAATATATTAAAACATGGAAAAACTTCAATTATTCAGCTGACTGGAATTGTTCTTGAAAGTGTAGGCCAAGGAGAGGAGCTATCTTAGATGTCTTATATAATAAGCATTTTCCAATAGAAAAGCACCGTATAATAATTTCTGCAGTAGTACAAATGTTCAGGCTTGTATTGGAGATCTTCCTGAGTGTATAATGACAGAAGCTTTTGTCATCTATTCTTTACCACTTCAGTCCAAATAGGAATTAATGCCTCTGGAAAGCACTATTATAATGTAACATGACACAGAATAATCTCTCAGCAGGTGTGAGAAGATCACTGTACATCACAGTGTAGTGGCTGTTAAGGGTAGGAAGAAGTATAAGACTAAATGTGAAATGATGGTTAATACAACTTTTTCTTGCTACAGCATTATAATAAGAAAAACTGGAATTCCGTGGTGGAAACCTTATCTTGAATCAGATGTTCTTTGGTGGTTTCTAGCTGCCTATTCACAATTAGATTCATCTGCTGTCAGTGGAAAAAATATATACCACTAAGCACTTCTGGAGAATCGTCTTTCGAATTAATAATTATGAGCAATGGAAGTCCAGTTAACAGTGAATGATATCAGAATGTTTTGACTTTAACATAACAAAGTATCCTCATGAGTGATAAGGAATGATCTCCCTTCTTTACCCCCTTACTGGTAATATCACAAGAGGACCACACTCCTCATCACAGCATCAGAACTTAATACCTACCATGACTTGTACCACCAACACAAACGCATTCTTCCCTACAAAGTAGTCCATCACTCTCATAATGCGCTTTAAAAAAAAATCCAAATAGTATTATTAGAATGCCTAAAAACTTACTGTTTCAAAGGACACAAGTCCCAAATTAAAAGGCTGGCATCTGAAAGCAATTCACTATCTGGTGACTATGGAAATCAACAAAATTTGCTAATGCTCCAACTAGAATGTTTGTTGAGTATTCATCAACAATACAAGATGTTTCTGTAACGAATATAAGTCCATCTTTGCAGAGTAAGAGTTGTTAGAGCTTTGAACTCCAGCAACTTTTTTTTTTAATGGAGAATCTTTGGTCCAACCTGATGTGTTAGCTAAGATGATAGCAATCACATTTGCATTAGGTTATGGACTTGTCAAGGGAGCTCTAAAAATAAAAAAAAACTTCAAAATTTCTCAAATGAACCTTAGCTAATGAAGGATGTTTGTATAAAAGCTGAGAAATCACTGCTTGCTTAGAGCTATCAACATAAAATCAACATGTACTTTAACAGCAGCAGATACAAAATTACTACATTCTCTGTATACTCTTGGGGAGGACTGTTTCTGAGATTGTACATACTTTTCATTTAATAGAAAACATAAGTGCACAGAAGTTTGGATATATACACATAATCACCTTTAACATCACATAGCATCATTTTAGCCATCTTCCTAGTTTAATCCAAATTTTGTATTTCAAGAGCTGACAGGATTTTGACCCAGAATTGTGCAAAAGCTGTACAGTTTTCTGTTAATTTCCCCTGCCTCTAGCTGAACATTCAGAAATGGAAGCGCCCAAAATTAGTAACCACAGCTTGAAACTTTGATTCTTGTTTGGTTTGTCAAAGAGGTTGTCATCTTGTCTCTCTTTTGGAAAGCGTAATGCACCTTATGTGTCTTTGGGAGCTATGGGCATTGCAAATATAAGCTCTCAAATTTTTGTTGTAACAGAAATGTCTGTTACAGAGACTGTTTGTTGTAGTTCATGTCTTTCACGAGAAATAATGTCCTTTGTTATAAGAGACTGTGAATACACTCAAGTAAAATGTAGTCCAAATGGCAAATAAAATTGGTCTAGAGAAATAAAGTTATTAGGGAAATTAATATTGGCAACACATATATATATCTTGCATAGACATTTAGAAAAAAAGAAATTGATTCTTTTAGTATTTTAATTTTTTGTGTACAAAAAAAAGTACAATTTCTCTAGAAAGCAAGAATGTGTTGCTTAAAAAGTCTCAGATAAAAAAAAGAATTCTCCAGTGACAAATGATCTGACAGACTTTACTGTGTTCTTATTGGGCATTTAAATGTGGAATTTATCTTTCTATTATTATTATTATTATTATTATTATTATTATTATTATTATTATTATTAACCCTTTTCCAAACATGTATAATTGTAAAGATTCATGACATTCTCAATTTCATTTTCTGCGTAGCTTTGGTACCCTCATGATTCTATTTCATATTTGATGATTCAGATAGATGTAAATTTTGTCTCTTGGCTCAGAGTAAGTTTTGTATGCTATCGTAAATTCTTAAAAAGTAAATATTATTTAAAAAGGCAAATACTACTATATATAATAAAAATAATAAATATTGTAAAAAGAGGTATGAAGAGCTCAAAGAAATCTCAAAGATATTTCCAAACTTTAACAAAAGAAGTATGATATTGATATGAGTATCTTGTGGTTGTTAGTTCTTAGGTTGAAGATTGTTTCTAGATTTCTATAAGCAATATATTAAGTATATGAAATGCACATGAATATGAAAATTAAGATAGATAAATATAAATATGGCTAGTATTGATAACTTTGCTTTCTCCAATGACAGCCTGAGACAGGAAGTGGGAATGATACTTTGATGGATACAGCAAAGGACTCTCTTTCTCCTCTGCTCTTAGCTTGCTAAGTCAATACAGAAAAATCAGTTAAGCAAACATTTTCAATGAATAACAGGTGAATAAACGAAGGTACTTCAATGTAAAAGTAGACGCTGTTACAGGACCTGTACGATTCAAGGAGAACTTGAGTCACCTACAAATAACTCTGTTTTCATACTGTCACCTTCCAGTGCTGTGTGTGCTCAGATAACAGACAATCTCAACACAAAAGTGGTGGTAGAGGGAAAGTTGAATCAGAAACAACAAGGTCAAGGGGACAAACTTCTTGTGTAACCCACACCATGCTGAATCACAAGGTTCCTCTTTCGAAGGATGATGTCAGGGTTATGTGTGAGAAACTATGGAGCCTATCAGAGTAAGATCCATGAAGCAGATTGAGTGACTGTTTACTGAAAAATATTCAAACTTGTTTTTAAAGCAACCTTACTCTTTTTTAGGGCCAGAAAGCAAGACAAGAGATAACTCTTCTGAAAGAGTAATCCTTGTTTTCCTGAAAATCCAGCTCTGACCCTTCAGAAATCAGAACAGATTGCATCTCAAGTCACTAAGCTCTAAGCTCTTACGGTAGATTTGGTAAAGATTCAGAGCTAGTTATAATTGCCCTTAGAGAGAGCGATTTCTGAGTCAGAGTAACCCAACACTACCTACGATTATGAAGAGTTTATTTTCTTTTTATTTAGTTCGAGGTAGAAGGAGATAAAAGGTGGGTGAATGTTGTGGCACTTTGGATGAATATAACAAAAGATCAGATAATAAAACATCTGTTAAGAACATGTGTTGGAACTCCAGGGTATACACTGAAACTAGTCAGTAATATCTGTGAGTGAATGAAAGAATGAATAAATAAGCGTATAAAATAATGATTCCTTCAATCATCCCTCCCCTATGGAACCTACAAGGATTTTTTAAATCTTGTCAGGGATAGAGGAACCTAACATCTCTGCAACTGTTACTCAGTACAACATCTTCATATTGAGAGATCCATCAAACTAGAGAGGAGTTTGAGACTAAAGGAAATATGAAAGACCATTGCAAAGGAGAAACCTCAGCCCAGAGATCTTTGTCAGTGGAGAAAAGGTGGAGGAGGAAAAGAAAAGCTCAGAGAAATCAAGTGACCTGCTATAGGTCCCCCAAGAATGCCAGGGGCAGGAACTAAGTCGTGGCTTGATGGGTCCTCTCTGTTAGGTGTGTTGTATTTCAGGAGTATAAATGGGTATAAAACATACTATAAAAAGTACAAATGTGTGCTAGTGTATATAAGCCTCAGTTTACTGTTACAAAACTACCTCAATGATCCAGGATCATCTCCATTCCAGAAGGTATAAGGTAGTGTTTTTATAATTTAAAAAAACCACAACAGTCTCCATGGAGTCTGATGCCCTGACTGGTGAACCACAATTGCCATCACTTTGTTGTCCTATCAAAATTTACTTTTCTACTTGGCCTATATGAGAGAGCTTCTCATTAACAAATGCCAGGCATGTAAGTGGAGAGAGATTAAGAAAATAATTCCTAGGAAGTGTAAGAAATGCTATGAGGTCCTGCAGGAAGCTTGTAGCAGTTCTAGGAAGACAGCCAAGATATCCAGCTTTAGCTGGATATTCTTTTAGCGAAGCTTTAGCCAAGAACCCATTCCTTCTCTTCTGGTAACAGGTGGTTGCAGTAAAAAGCAATGCAACCCCAATCACTTACAAGCTAGTTATCTTTAAATTGTTTCCTTGAAATTGGATGATGGTGAGATATTTTCTATGCAACTTTCCCTCTTTGAGTTTTTGCTCTGTCTGTTTGAGTTTCTCCTTTTAGGCATATTGCAATAGCTGCTGGCTAGAAGAACTAGCCGAGGGAAAGCATGCATTCTCATTTCTCATTAGGATATTGGAAAAAAGTATTATCCTCTGTCTTTTTACTTATAGTGCTGGAGGCACATTATAGTGGCTAACTGTAAAGATAAAAAAAGTTTTTTTCACATTCCTTTCTCTGCTACTGGGATGGCACTGTGGAAAATATCAACAAAACGATGTATACGGGGCTTTATGAACTTTCTCACACTGGAGCACTGATGCCTTTCCCTTTCAGTGATGTCCACTTGAGTCCACACTGTCAGGAAGCACAAATAAAATGTTTTATATTTAGCATTAAATATAAGGTAAAGTGACATTTAGGTTGGCATAAACAGCTCAAGGAAATCTTTGGGAAAAGGATTTATCATCATGGATAGCTTAAATCTACAATGTATTCAAATCCCTTCCTGATCTTCCATCCCACAATTCCTGTACTGTGAGTTAGTACACATGAAACTAAAGAAAGGCTAACTGTAGCATAGTTGTCATTTTTGGCTTGTAATTGTAATTGAGAATGAAACAGAAAGAGAAAACAATGATAAGAAAGTCAATTACTCACTTGAAGCTCTATGCTTAGGAAGATTTCAACCTTCTGATGTAGCCCAATAACTTGCACACTTTTTTCTCTCCCCTTCCTAAGAGTGCTCTCCTTTGTGCTTCAGTCTACTTTCTACATTCTCCGTATTTCAAAATTTAAGAGCAAAAAATGATAATGGGTTAATTTTAAGCTGAATATTATGAATGAGACCACTAACTGAAAAGTCAATCATCAGTTTTGAATGTTAGTTTGAAGCCAGCTGTGCAATCGTCATATTTTCTGGGAGCCAGGGAGGATGAATTACTGTTTAAGCTATATCTTGCTTCTCATGACCTCTCAGGAGCTAAGGTAAATTATCAACTGATGAAAGATGTTACTGTAGCAGCTATACAAGCTGAAGTTTTCTACCCACAAGCAGAAACAGTGCAAGACCTTTTCCTAATGCCCCGAAATTATGCCTGAATTTTGAATTTGAGGCATCATATTTCAAAACTGAAACAGTCCTTGGTCTTTAGTCTCTGCTGTCTGTGCCTTCGTATAGCTAGCAGAGTGCAGGGAGGTGCACACTTCATCGCTGGACCAGAGCCACACAATTCTGAATTGAGAACCATGTAACCTCCATCAGTTGTTTGTAACTTACCCTTGGCTTAGGCAGGGGAGAAACCACTGAGTGATCAAGAAAAAAAAAGGTACTGAACACTATTACCAAACTGTTTAAATGTTTATTCTGGATTTTTTCCCCTGATTTAATTGTATTTTAAAATAGAATCAGATCATATTAAACAGTCTATTTATTTTCTCCATTTCCTATGCTCACAAAAAAAGGACATCTGTTGGGTTTAAAAGATTTGAATGAGTACCAATACCAGTCATATATGGGCACAGTTCAGAGCAAAACCAACTTTTAAAAATGTTGGCCTATGAGTTGAAGTCATTGTCTAGCTAAAATATTGTTAGAACTGATACACACATGTAGGCATACACAAACAGAATCTATTGATAATTGCAGATTTATTAACCAAAAATATGCAATAATATGTCTTTCCTAGGCAAGTAATCTACTGCCATAGCCCAAAATTTTCCCTTTATGCCTCTAGCAGCGTTTTGTTGAACAAAAGATCAGGTCCTATTATCCAGAAGTACACACAACCTAGTGGGCCACACAGTAGACCCTTAAGGCAGAGGAAGGCTGTATGTGATATCTTCTTCCTTCCCGCTTGCTTGGACTCATTGTAGATAAGTCAAGCTTGAGACATTAACTAGAAGGAGAAGAAGTCAGAAGTTGGCTTCAGGAGGAGCTAAGAAACCAGTATTCATTTGGTGGGGGACTCATCTTTCGTGGTAAGCATAAAAGAATTTCTCTATGCTTATGTGTATTAAACCTCATGTAACAGGACAAAGGCATGGGGCCTTCAGGAAGATGATGGTTGGGAGTCAACCTCAGGCATCAGAAAGGGCAGTTTCTTCAAAAAACAATTTATTTGCACTCTTTGGAAGTGTATCCCTCAATTAGGCTACAGAATGTACAAAAACAGCATAAGCTGCTGACACTCTTCCTATAGAGAGGTAAAAATTGTCCAGCTGTCACAAATTATATATGTCATAGATGTGTGTTCTTTCAGTTATCGCTTACATTTACTTTTCTAACCTGATCCCTGAACTTCTCCCCTCTGAATTTGCCTTAGGCTATATCCTTTTTCCCCAGCACCCTGCTGAAGAGCTCAGTTCTGGTCACTGGTCACTGGAGGTTATGACTCTAAGCAAATCCTCTTCAGCTCCATTACCCCAACATAGAATATTTAGTAGTTTCAGGGATTGAGGCAACTGTAGTCCTAAAAATAGAAATTCTGTAATAAGATGAAGTATATTTTTGTAGGTCAATTGTCAGTGGGGATAGCAAGACCTAGCATGTTTTTGCTGAACTTCTGAAAATAGTGTTTCAATGGATCAAGCAAAATTAGGCAAATTTTCACCCAAGTGATGAGAAGATAATTTGCAAAATTTAAAATCTTTCCAATAAGCAAAGGTCAGGATGCTTCTTAGAAAATACTTTTATGAGAATATTCTTTACAAGTGAGCAAAACCTTGGGTTTTTTTCCCTAAGTTTGTTTTCAGAAATAATATGATCATTTGTTGTGGTATTTTCCATGCAATATCTGCCTGATACAGTCTGCCAGCATGGAAAATTCTTGCCCAAACTTTGAGAACTGGCAGTATTGTTACCAGTTGGAAAGAGAGTCCAGCTATGGGAAATGTCCGTCAGGTTTAAGCTCTGACTTTGCTTCCTAAACTGCCTGGGTCTGTGGTGCCATTCTTCCTGTGGGATGCCAATGCCTTTTACAACCTGGGCTACCTTCTGCTGCTGACGGCATCCTTGTCATCACTCCACAGAGATGCCAGCCCAAAGCATTTAGAAACCATGAAAGAGTGCTGAAAACCACACAATTTTAAAATGATGTTTGAGGCCGTCCTTATTTATCATTCTGCTGCTGACCCCTTGAGGTGTGCATGCTTCACAGTTTCAAGATTTTTTTTTTGCAACTGTGAAAGAAAAAACCTCTTGGTTTTTTTATAATTAAAGGTAAGATTTTCAGTGACTGACTTTGTCTCCTCTTTTGGATCTTTGAAAGAATGATCAGATTAAAATTTTAGGAAATAGTGAGTGTTAATAAAACTTTAACAAATCAGATAAACAAACCAGGGCTGAAATTAAAGGCAGTGTGTTATCTGGCCCTGAATAACCACAGCAGATCTATGCAGCCCCTGGTAAAGTGTGATTGCTAAGTGAACAGCATTGTGGAAGCTGCAGCACTGAAGTGACAGAAGAGGAAATACTAGTGAAAGATGCCGGGGAAAACTTCCTTCTGATAGAAAGCTTTAATGTTTCCAGAAAGCATGCTGGATATTAGTTGCAATTTTGCTCTTCCCTGAAAGACTCTCACAGAATGACCTGCACGGAATTCAATTTCTTTCCCTTGAAAGGAGGCAGAATTGAGTCAACCCTGCCAGAATCTGAACCTGTGGCTCAAGGGAATTTGAATAATTCAACCCTTAGGCACGACTTTTAAGCCATCCCCCTTGAGAATATGATAAAAGATATTGTGTAAAGAAAGGAAACAGAATTGCAATGAAGGAAGTTTTGGGTGAATCATAAAGTGAGACGAGTTTCAGATATTTTTGGAGGGGGCCTGGAATCACATTTTATTCATGTTATAGGGGTAACAGTGGGAAACAAAGTTTTCTAAATACTGAAGTGAACTCAGGATTTTACGGTATTCAAGAAAGTTTATGGAAGTATTTGGTGTTACGTTTTTTTGCTGGTTACTTCTTCCTGACGTTCTGCTGTCGTTTCCTCCTGAAAGAGATCTTGGCAGGAGGCAAAGTTTGTAGCTATATTTCTAACACATCTGAAACTGAAAATAAAGGAAACCATATGAAAATGTTCGGTCTCCCTTTTTTGCTGTTGCAAAACGAAGAACTGAAAGTTCAAAAGAACATTTGTGAAAAATATTACTCGTAACAATTTTGTGGATATTTTGCTGCTGGGTCTCTCTCTCTCCCTCCATTTATATATAAAATTAACAGTGAACATGGCCTTAGTTGTTGTGTTGCTTCTGCTTTTGAAACAAAATTAGGTTTTAAACAGTAAGTTTTACATTTTCTTGGAAATACTAAAACCTTGTCTCTGTGGGGACAGGTTTTATTTATTTCATCAGATAAGGTTTGGATTTTGCTCAAAATCAAGATAACTCCTATATGATACTCTTTAATATAACTGCAGATATCTATATCCCTATAAAAATGTTTTAACAAAACTGTATCTGGTGAAAATAAGTTCCATATTTTTTTAATCAGTTTTGAATGAGCTGCCTTTGAATCTTGATGTATATTTAGATATGTTTCCATTATAAGAAGTCAAAATAAGAGCACTTTACTCATTTCTATACATCATTCATTTACAGATACATCCTGCAGTCATTTTGGAGAGGAAAGTTTTCTTTGTATTTCTTTAGTCTAAAGACATTTTATTTCCGCAATATCATGTTTTTGTCTTGCCAGGTAACCAAAATTGAACACATTACTCCACGTAATATTTTCTTTCCTAGTCTTGTATGGCCTCTACAGCTGAGGTCTTTCTGAGTACTTCTTTCTGTTGAGCCATTCACCAAATAGGCAAGATTCTTTGCTTCTCCCATCTTTAGACCCCAGCAGAATATAGGAGCAATTAACTTTGCTCCTTCCATCCTGCATTATTTCATTTTTACTAAAAAAATAAAAAAATCAGTCCTTTCACATAATTTTTTAAAATCACTTCAGGATTCTTTGTGTTTTCTTATAGTTCCAAATAAGCTGCATAATTTTGGGACACAGTTGATAATTTTTGTGCAGAATAGTTCCTTAACCAAAAAAAAAAAAAAGAAAAGTTTACTGAAAACCAGAAATTTCCATAGGAAACATATTTTTAAGTATAAATAATTAAGTAGTAATAAGTTTTATAGTGAAAAAAAGTTGGTTTTTTATTTGTATCAATAATTGAAACTAGATTATCTACTTATAAATATAAAATGTGTTATTTGAGTTCAGGTAAAATTTAAACAGAAGATGCTTCTCAGAATAGAAATTCAAAAGAAAAAATTCTACAGAACTCCTTTGAAAATTGTTACAAGAATGAGAGAACAAGAAAACATTCAGATTCAGAAAAAAAAAATTAAAAATGTCATTGTCTTTTAAAAGGAATTGTTCAAATAAAAAAAAACCCAAACAAACAGACAAACCAAAACAAAATTCTGTTCTCCTGTAGTTTTCACAGACTACACAGGCTGTTAGTTTGCATTTATATATCCTAGTTTTATGCCAGTGACATAACTTAGACCATAGCATTGAATTCAATTTATTTTGTACTGTGAGAAATCAAAATGTTACCAACATCTAAATACTGTGAAATATCAGGGAGTGTGACCAGATGTTCTCAGTAGGTCATCCATTGGCCAAAGCAAGGAGAAAAGCCAAAAACACTCCTACGTTTCATTGATCTGTCCCAGTCAGAGACAGGGACTGGGATGCAGTATGAAGTTGAGCACATGAGCAAGTGCTGTAATAACGAGGTCTGATTAACACTGCACAGCACAGGTTCCTGTCATCTTCCTGGGTAATTTCTGATGCTTCAAAAAGTAGATTAAAAAAAAGATATTGCAGAAAAACACCACTGATTTCCTTTCTTTTCAGGGATGGAAGTACACTAAAGATTCTCCTTTTAGACTTCCAGTTCATTTTTTTAGATCTGGGACTTGATTTTCTTCTCACATTCATGAAAGAGACTCAGTCATCATTGATAGAAATATAATAGTGGTGAACTGGAATATTTCATGTTACCCCTCCAAAATCACCATGGTGCAATGGATTACAAAGTCTCAATCGCATTTCTGGGAATTTAGGAGAAGATGGGTTTGGGCTTTTTGTTTGGTTGGTTTTTTTTGGCTGCATTAAACCCACTGCAATTCTTCTACTATACATATACAAAATCGGTTATTCTTATGAAGATATATTAGAAACATTATATTATGTTAAAAAGAGTGCTATTAAATACACTTCTAATGAGTCCTTCTCTGGTTTAATAGATAGTTGTTGTGAGTACAATACAAAAGACCCACTTGGTAGAGATGAGAACATACCTCTCCAAACCAGTCATAACCCTCAAAGCAATGGGGTTCACCCATCAATTTTTGCTATGAGTAACTCATTTGTTGCTGTGCCATGCCAGCTTGATTTAACTATCACATATGAACAATGGCAACACAAGCCTGATTCCTGAACATTTAAAACTAACTGTTGAAGGCAGATGGCATTCTCCAGTTCTCACACTGCTCTACTGCCGAGAACTAAAGTTTAAACTATCAGCTACCTGCCATTTTTGAAATTGCTGCAGATAAAGCCTCTTTGATGATTTCAGATTTCTGCTGCTTGCTTGCAGGCTTACAGAGAATAATTGCTACCATAAGAAAACTACTGAAATAGACAATAAACTGATTTTGGCTGCAAGTACATTGTAATTCTGTTCTATATTGGTACATGCTGCACCACAGAGACAAGTGTTTGTTTTAAACAACAACAAAAAAATAGCTAAACTGAGGTGGAAGAAAAACAACCTACTAGTTTAATAGTTCTGATATAATAATCCCTGAACCAGCTAAGATAGAAACTTAATTGTTACTGAAAAGATTGAATAGACTATATCTGGTATAAAACACGTAGGGCCATATGCCATCCTGCAAGGCTGCAGAACAAAGGGAAGAGGCACAACACAATCTAGAACAAAGACCCCATCTGTAAGGGGAAACCATTAATGTGACATAGCTCATGCGTTCTTCTTCAAGGTCTTATCCCTATGCTTTGCTAAATGTGAAGATCACCTAACCTCTGTCCCGCTTCTCAAGATCTTCCTGTTCATCTGAGCTAGGTCTTACGTTGTTTCTCTTTACTGCTGATCCCTATGATGGTGCTGAAATTTATTTTCATTGGTTAACCACCACGACCCTCAAATTTTTTCAGAGTTGTTTCTTTCTGAGACAGCGGAGTATGACGCACTTTGCTCATCCTTTGATGCCAGTTTTTATCTTTGACTGTGTGTTAAAGCAATGATGTTTATTTTTGCCTAGCTGATCAAGTTTGGTAGCACTGACTTATCTTTGTCTTATCATAAGACTTGATTAAGACTTGCAGGATCACAGAATCACAGTATACCTGAGGATTGAAAACATTTCTGGAGGCCAACGCCCCTGCTCAAAGCCAAGTCAAATAGAACAGGTTTCTCAGGACATTGTCCAGCTGGATTTTGAATGTTTTCAGCAATGCAGACTCCACATCCTCTCTGGAAACCGGAGGAATCTGTTCTGGTGCTTGATCAACATAAAATATGTTTTCTTACTATGTTTAAAGGTAATTTTTTTTTTTTTACTTTGTGCTCAGAGGCTCCTGTCCTGTCACTGGGTACCACTGACAATAATCAGGCTCTTTCTTCTTTATACCCTCCCATCAGGTATTCATACACATCGATAAAATCACCCCTGAGCTTCTCGAGGCTATTCAACTTTTCTTAAGGCTTCAGCTCTGTCATTCATTGTAAACATTATAAATGGCATAAGATCTGACTACAAACAAAACTATTTACAATAAAATACATCTGTTCATTCTTTTAAACCTGTTTATTGTATTGATTCTAACTGTTTTAATTACTTAATCAAATATTGTATAGCCCCAAATCAAATGCCTCACGGACATCTAAGAGCACCGTACCAGCACTGTGATATTTATTAATTTAACATATGCTCCTCTCAAATGAAAATGTCACATTAGATGGGATCTAATTTACATAACATAAGTAAGAGTGAATCTTTTCTAAATATATAGAGTTATTCAGGTTTCCTGTTTACCCTTTTGAAAATATCAGCACTTTTGTATTCGAATAACCTCCAGTGTGCCGCTATGAGTGAAAACTCACATAGAAAGCTCAGAGATGTTCTTAGACAGTTCTTTTAAAATTCTTTGATGTAAACTATATATTAATGCAAACATATAAAAGTTAGTAACAGTGCCTTAACATGATTCTGAGCTATTTTTTGGAGCTGAAAGCATATCATCATATGATGTGACTACAGCTTTTCCCAAATGCAGAAGGGAAATATGTTCTGAAAATGTTTGCCTTTGTTGTATTACTACTGACAATTCTACCATTCCCATCTACTAAGTAATTCATACGATTACTGTTATTTGTACAAATGTTTTTGGTCTCTTTCTTTATCTGCTAGAACTAGATATACTTCAGGAGTCCCTTCCAGCCTACATGACTAACATCACATACAGTGATTCAAAACAATTTACTTCCAAGATGTTGGTGATTCAGAAAAAAAAACACCCAAACATTTCTTCTCCCTTTTTGTCAACTAAATATTGCTTTAAAATTCCAATAAATCTTAGAATACTGAGGGTGGAAGGGACCTCTGGATGTTTCTGATCTAACTTCCCCACTCCCCTAAAGCAGGTCCACCCAAATCACGTTGTTGAGGACCTTGTCCGGTTGAGTTCTGAATAACTCCAAAGATGGAAAACCCACAGCTTTTCTGAGCAATTTGTTCCTATGTTTGTTCATCTTAATCGTGAAACTTTTGTCCTGATTTCTAACCACAATTTCCAATATTCCAACCTGTGTCCACTGAAATGCTGCCTCGCTTCCCATCCCCATGCAGACTGAAGTAGCAAAAGACATCAATTAAATTAATTACGCTACCTGTGGTCCCTCTATTCTGATTTTGTGCTATAAAGGATAAGAATTTCTGGATTCTTTGTTATTTACAGTCCCCTTTTGCATTAGTATATTGATTCCTGAGTAATTTAGCTGACCTCTCTGACAACTTGCCAACTTTTGAGATGGCAAGGTTTAACAGAGCTTCACAGATTCTCCTTCCCACCCACACCTAGTCCTCAGAGCAAGTCACCAAAACTTTTGCAAGAGCAGCATCCCAACCACTGTAACATACACAACTTACCAAACCAGAAATTTATTTCTAAATTCTCCTTACATTATTTTCTTTCTTGACCTGATCATTTGTCTTCTCAATCATAACTTACTAAACACATTCATGACAAAGATTCCCAGTCTTTATTTTCTTTTGTTAAATCAGTCCTTTCTAAACGGTTCCCACCCATGGATTTTAATACTTTAGCCTTACAAGTCTTCTACTCTTCTATCAATGTCTATATTTAATATTTATCATAATTAACACTTTTAGATTAGTTTTTTTTAGTGTTGGGGCCCAGCAGTCATCCAAAGGTGCATTCTAAACTAATTTCCATTTGACCAGATGAGTGTGCAGATGTATCCTTCACATATTTCACCCTTAGCCTCTAGGAATAGCAGAAATTTCTATTTGCAGGATTCTTTAATCCCCTTCTCCGTTGTTGCTTACTACTCCCTTTTCAATTCCCTACTCATCTGTCACTAGCTGCTTGACCTGCTGATGCAACTTGGTTCTGAACCATTTGTTTTCCAGGTCCTTTTTGCTGTGTAGGTGGGTATGATGCCATCTACCAAATTTTATTGCTTAGAAACTCGACTTCTTCAAGCTCTGGAGTTACCCATTCAATATCACAGTTGCTACTTCTGGTCCATTTACCTAATGGTCTTTGTAGAAGTACTTGCACTCCTTTTATCCTCCCACAGTAGAAGCTAATAATAACAAAAACATATTTCCATGTCATATTGATCACTTATTGTTCATTATGGTACAGAGATACTTCTTGTACAGAGTGTACAGCATAGAAGGATACTTCTTGCTAGAAGAAAATCCTTGCATTGACTCTCCAAGTGTCCTACAAATCTTAATAGCCACCCAATTCAATTCTATCTCTTCACAAATACTCAAGAAACCTAAATATTGGCACTATTCAGGAAGCAGTGAATCACAGTCCTTAGCCTAATAAAAATCAGGTCTATCCATTGTTTCATTTTGTTGTTTGTGGTCATATTATAAACAATCAACAAAAAAATTAAACAAAATGCTCATAATTTTTTTCTATCTGTCCATAATTTTCCACTCCAAAACACTGATTTTATTGTAATGTCCTCCTTTACTCAAAAGTTTCTAATATTCACCTTGCTCAAATTGGAATAAGACTTTAACACAGCTGAAAGAGAATAAAAACAAAATGGAGGGGGAGGGAAGGGAAAGAGCAGAAAGAATGCAAAACCTGACAGGGTAAAAAACACAGGCAGGTGAAGAGATAGGTATTTTCTTATTGTTTTAAAGTCAGCTTTGCTGCACATTTAAATATACATTTAAAGAAATAAATAAATCTGATATATCCAGATTCTCATAAAGCTGACATTACTATGTTATGTGAGTATAGACACCCCCCCCCTTGATATTTCCTTACTGAACCAGTATTGATTTCTTCCCTAGACCTCATTTCATATTGTGCCCTGAAAATTAAATGATCTATTTAGTTTCAATATGGCCCAGGATTCTAATTGGATTTTGAGGCAGTAATTTATGTAATATTAATGGATACTTTCAGAAAACCACTAATTAACAGCTGACCTTTATTTTTCCTGTGAAGAAAGAAAGAAAGAAAGAAAGAAAGAGAGAGAGAGAGAGAACAAGAAACAACAAAAAAGAAACATTAAAAAAGCACATCAGGCTCTTTTTTTTCTCCCCTTCTAGGAGTGGTCTGAATTTAATTAGCAAAAGCCAGCCCACGTCAGGGACATTTTGGGGAACATCAAAATACATTATGTATTTGATCACCTTATGCCTATAAAAATGGTTAAATAATTTAAATGCAATTCAATAAAATGTGTTTTCAATGAGAAGTTTCGGCTCTGGGTGATGGATTAAAAGCTTCACATAACCCAGAGATTTTATAAGCTACTGCCAAACAAATTCAAAGTAAAAGATTATATTTTGTTTGCTTCTTTTATGTAGCAAGATTTCTTCATTTTCTAATTTTTTTTCATAACAGCAGTGGAATAAATATATACAGCATCATTTAAATGTTTTATGAAAAGAAAAAGAGGAAGATTCAGAGCTATCACCTCATCATTAAAAGAAGAAACCCACTTGCTTGTTCAGCAGGTGTTTTATTTCCTACTTATTGCGGTATAGCCCCCTAAAAATCAAGGATTTAGGGAAATGTACCCTAGGATACCCAGAACAATACTGAACCTCACTGTAAATTGATACTTTCACTACAGTTTCAAGAATTAAACATGTTAATCTTTTGGGAAATTTTCTTTAAAAAGTATTTTCTATGTATTAACAGTTACAAATCTATTGAACAAATTATTATCATGTATAAAACTGAGAATAATTGTAACAAATATATGCTTGATTCTCTGTTTATCACTGCTTTGTATTGTCTTTTACCCTCGTGTCATTGTTATTTAATGGTATTTTATGGTCTCGTACTTTAATGTAAGTTACTAGATGCAAAAGAAGATGAGTAATCAGGGCCATAAATATACAGCCGCATATACTTTACATCTGGGGATACATCAGCTTTAGGTCTGGTCTGTTCAGACTAGTTCAAATGACTGACATATGGGTATTTACTAACAAAAGCTAAGTCTCTTCAAACCTGCTTAAAACCGTTAAAAAATGAATAAAAAAGTCTTTAAAAAGACAAATCCCTGCTGTGGGTAAACCAGTGCAGTGCAGTTCTTAAGTGTGAATGCAAAATTGGATTTAGGGACTTCAAAGCTGAGCATTGCAATAGCCAATTATTTTTCAGTCCTTTACTCTTGTCATGGGATCCAGGATCTCCAATTAGGCAGTGGGGTGTCTGATGACTTACACAGAAAAAAAAGTGTCCCTTACCATGAGATTCAAGAAAACTACAGAACAGAGATTTTCACAAGAGATAGACATGATTTTTGGATGCTAATGGTACTTAGACATGAGGTCTAAACAACTTATTTCTGTCAGTATGGGAACAATAACAGGCAGTTTTACATGATGATTTAAGATG
Organism: Phaethon aethereus; assembly: GCF_964289735.1. Classification (NCBI taxonomy): domain Eukaryota; kingdom Metazoa; phylum Chordata; class Aves; order Phaethontiformes; family Phaethontidae; genus Phaethon; species Phaethon aethereus. Next base: position 7,956,498 of record NC_138577.1, on the reverse strand, counting down.
TCAGGATTGCAGAGAGGCTTTTAGTATCCTAAATTTCTGAAATTTAGGTTTATACATGCCATATTTTCAAAGCAAATAAACAATTTCTAGTGTTTTTTTGGCTTTGGGCCCTAGTTCTTATATTAATTTGGATCTGACTTGACCAGCCTGTGAAAGATGGTTGCAGGCTCACTGAGAGCTGAACTATCCTAATTTCTATACTCTGTGTCAAAATACCCTGCGTGAGTCAAAGTATGTTAAAATTCTTGTAGAGAGAAACATTTTTAAACCTGAGCAAAAGTCTGACCTGACCCTTTAAAGTCTACTGTGACCCTCCTTTTGTGTTCAGTAGGCACCACTGGTGGCTTTCAGGGAGAGGGGAGCAGGGGCATACAGCCCAACACAGTAAATGGATTGTGTACAGTCATAAGCGAGAATTTTTTGGCTGGGAAAGAATCCTACATTGAAAAAAAAACCCTGAAGTTTTTCTGAATTCTCCAAATTGCTTGTTGTCAACTAGTTCACCTTACCATAAGGTTAAGATTTTCTACAACATTCCTTGTTTACTTCTGGCAAGTCCCATTAGTCCCATTATTAAACAAATAGTTTAACACTGGTTTTTTGATACATAAAGAAGGATTTGATTCAGTAATGTCAAATATAATTTTAAAATATTTTTTTAATATAGTCCCTTCCACCAGTGATAAAGTCCATCTTACAGTAATTATATCTGCTTACATAGCATCCTAGAGGCTGAGGAAAATTTCATCCTTTTCCATAAGAAAAACTAATCAGAGAATGGATTCTCTAAAGTTTTCTAATCACAGAAGTATAGGGTTTTTTTAATTTATTTTCAAGCACAGATGTGCTCGAAAGCATC
>NC_138577.1:7625639-7950639 GCF_964289735.1 Phaethon aethereus | reverse complement strand
CACATCACTTAAGGATCTTGGATATCTGGTGGACAAAGAGCCTCTTCACAGAAAACAAAAGGTGAAAATACTACGTTAGGTATCAATTTTTAATTCTTCTTTCATAGAATCATAGAATCTTCAGGTTGGAAGGGACCTTTCAAGGTCATCTAGTCCAACCCCCTGCAATCAGCAGGGACATCTTCAACTAGATCAGGTTGCTCAGAGCCCCGTCCAACCTGACCTGGAATGTTTCCAGGGATGGGGCATCTACCACCTCTCTGGGCAACCTGGGACAGGGTTTCACCACCTGCACTGTGAAAAGTTTCTTCCCTAGATCTAGTCGAAATCTGCCCTCTTTTAGTTTAAAACCATTACCCCTTGTCCTATGGCTAAAAAGACCCTCCTAAAAAGTCTGTCCCTATCTTTCCTGTAGGCCCCCTTTAAGTACTGGAAGGCTACAATAAGGTCTCCCCGGAGCCTTCTCTTCTCCAGGCTGAACAACCCCAACTCTCTCACGAAAACCCCACAGGTTTTTGTGGCCTCCTCTGGACCTGCTCCAACAGGTCCGTGTCTCTCCTGTGTTGAGGGCCCCAGAGCTGGATGCAGCACTCCTGGTGACATCTCACCAGAGCAGAATAGAGGGGCAGAATCCCTCCCCCTCAATCTGCTGGCCACACTGCTTTGGGTGCAGCCCAGGACACAGCTGGCCTTCTGGGCTGGGAGCACACATTGCCAGCTCATGTCCAGCTTTTCATCCCCCAGGATCCCCAAGTCCTTCTCGGCAGGGCTGCTCTCCATCCCTTCATCCTGCAGCCGGTGCTGATACTGGGGGTTGCCCTGACCCAGGTGCAGGACCCAGCACTTGGCCTTGTTGAACCTCATGAGGTTCACATGGGCCCATTCCTCGAGCTTGTCCAGGTCCCTCTGGATGGCATCCCGACCCTCAGGTGTGCCAACGGCACCATTCAGCCTGGTGTCATCTGCAAACTTGCTGAGGGTGCACTCGATCCCACCGTCTGTGTCATTGAAGAAGATATTAAAGAGTACTCGTCCCAAGATGAAACCCTGAGGGACACTGCATCTGGGCATTGAGCCGTTGACCACTACCCTCTGGGTGTGACCACCCAACCAATTCCTCATCCACCCAACAGTCCACCCATCAAATCCGTATCTCTCCAATGTAGAGAGAAGGATGTTTTGGGGGACTGTGTCACAGACCTTACACAAGTCCAGATGGACATCCATAGCTCTTCCCTTGTGCACTGGTTTGGTCACTCCATCATAGAAGGCCACTAGGTTGGACAGCCAGGACTTGGCCTTGGTGAAGCCATGCTGGCTGTCTCAAATCATCTCCCTGTCTTCCATGTGCCTCAGCATAGTTTCTAGGAGGATCTGCTCCATGACCTTTAGAGGCACAGAGGGGAGGCTGACGGGTCGGTAGTTGCCAGGGTCCTCCTTGCTACCTTTTTTAAAGATAGGTGCAATGTTTCCCTTTTTCTGGCCTCCAGGGACTTCACCTGACTGCCAGGACTTTTCAAATATCATGGAGAGTGGCTTGGCAACTACATCAGCCAGTTCCTTCGGGACTCTGGGATGCATCTCATCAGGTCCCACAGAGTTGTGCATGTTCAGGTTCCTCATGTGGTTTCGAACCTGATCTTCTGTTACAGTGGGAGGGACTCTGCTCCTCCAGTCCCTGTCTTGCAGGCCATGCCCTCGAGAGTTGTGGGAAGAGACATTGCCAGTGAAGACTGAGGCAAAGAAGTCATTCACTACCTCAGCCTTCTCCTCATCCATTGTTGTCAGTTTGCCAGTCCTGTTCATCACAGGGGGTACTCTTTCTTTGACCTTCCTTTTCTGGCTGACATACCTGTAGAAGCCCTTCTGATTATTCTTTGCATTCTTTGCCAAGTTCAGCTCCAGCCACACCTTGGGCCTCCTGATCTCATCCCTACACAACTGGGCAGAGTCCCTCTACTCTTCCCAGGATACCTGTCCCTGCTTCCACTGCCTGTGCATTTCCTTCTTGCTCTTGAGTCAGGTCTCCACTCGGCCGTGCTGGTCTCTTGCCTTCCTTTCCCAATTTCTTACACCTGGGGATCAAGAGCTTTTGTGCTCTGTGGAAAACATCTGCCAGCTCTGTTCTGCTCCCTTGTCCCTGAGGGCAGTTTCCCAGGGGGTTCTATTGACTAACTCCCTGAAGAGCTGGACTTTTGCTTTCCTAAAGTTCAGGGTCCTGACTTTACTCTTCAGGTGATCCATATCCCCCAGGGCTGCGAACTCCACCAGTGCATGATTGCTGCAGCCCAGCCTGCCTCCAATCTTTATGTCACCAATTACTTCACGTGCGTTGGTGACCAACAGGTCCAGTATGGCACACCCTCTGGTAGGGCTGTCTATTACCTCGCACAGGAGGTTATCCTCCATGCACTCCAGGAGTCTTCTGGATTGCCTACAGGTCACTGTGCTACTTTTCCAGCAGATGTTGGGGTGGTTGAAATCCCCCAGCAGGACAAGAGCCTGCGAGCATGATGCCTTCTGTAGCTGGAGTGAGAAGGCTTCATCAATAGAGTCCCCTTGATTGTGTGGCCTTTAGTAGGTTCCCTCTGTTGTCTCGGTCCCTGATTCTTACCCATAAGCTTTCAACCTGCTTATGGCTATTCCTTAGAGATAGCTCTTCACACTCTATCCTCCTCTTTGGGGGAACTTTGCACAGTAGCTCTGTAAGTACACGTTCCTTTGTCCACCAGAGGTGGACATAGGCCATGCCTTGGCTCGTAATTAAGGCCTTGCTCTCCAGTAGGTCTGGTGTAGCCTCAACTCAAAACCTAGCCTTCTCCACTGAGTGTAATTCCATGGTCTGTTGGACAATTATGGCTTCATTCTAACAGTTAATCAAAGTCTATCCTCAAACTAATGAGTTTGTTTCTTTTCTTTCTACTTCCCATGCTCTCCCAGTCTTTCTGTACTTTAAATCAAAGTGATTTAGAGAAGGTGATCACCCAGAATAATGCCAGTGAAAAGGCACAGAGACCAGTTACAGTACAGAAGGGACAACATTTATTTGTGTTTTCTAACTCCTGCTGGCATGATCCTGTCCCTTCTCTTGAGCTGTCTTGCATGTGCCTTACCTCTTCCAACCCTTATGAGTCACTTCGGTTACCTAAGTAAGTAGAAAATTATCTAATTTTTAAAAATTGTTACTTTCCTCCCTTCATTTCCTGTTGAGTTAAATGAGCTGAATTGTACCCCACAAACCAGTGCTGGAATGGGGAAAACTACAGGGCTGCATATCTGGGGCAGTGGGATGGGAGCAGAGAAAGAGAGGCATCCCTGTTGGTAGCAGCAAGCTACTTAGGTGGGCACAGCCAACTTGACTACAAGGGTGTTTTTACACAGTAAACTAATATGATGGAAAAAAAGAAAAAAAAACAAACAAACAAACTTAGTTTTTCTCCTCCCAGAGCCACCTTGGTGCACCTAAACATGTGTGTTAACACATGAGAAGGGTCAAGGACACAGCCAGAAGTCCCTAGCAGACTCAGATGAGCAGAAGCTGACATACAGTAGCCATACAAGCTGCTAAGATTCCTTCAAAGTGTGAGGTCTAGCATTTCTGTCCAGACCTACTCTGAATTTGTTCTTGCTCAACCTTGTGTAAGGATTGCTTTTCCTGGACGATCCTCATGTGAAAAGAGACGAGACAAATATTAAAACCACTGTGATTTTCTTCTCCCTCAGTAGATGTTTCATTAGGCTTTCATTCAGTTAATTAATCCTCCTAATTGTTTTTAGTCCTTAAAGAGTTACAGAGTACAGCACAGCTATGTAGGGCCTTTCCTTTCTTCTCCGGAGCTCTGGTGACAACTTCAGTCTCAATTCTTCTATTGTCTGCTATCTTCAAATCTACCCCAAAGTGTACTTGGGCTGAGCCCTTTCTGATGCTAAAAAAATGTGTTTGCCCTATAAGACCGGAGAGCTGGTAGAAGGATTACACCTCGTGAAGCTCAGTCTCTTCCAACTATCACCTTGGGAGAGCTGCAGATTTGTCCTTCCCTTGACCCAGAGCCATGTGCCATCTGGCTGGTTGTATTTTACTCATGACACATTCCCTCTAACAATCTCTTCTTCCCCTTTGGAGAATTAGGTTTGCTCCTGGAAAGTGGGAATAAAGCATTTCAACCACACTAGGGCATGCACTAAAAATGATGAGGAGATCTGTTGAGCAGATCAGAGCAGATAGTGCATTGACCTGTCATAGAGTTCAGGTGTAATATTTTTCTTGCTGTTTTGAGCTTGCATCCTATCCTCACCCAAATTACACTGGAAATTTTTTTTCAGCTGAAATCTAGCTGCCTGTAGTGGACATCAGCAGGTGATTTGTTTCAATGCCAAAAGGAGGATTTTGGCTAAAGCTGTGATGTAATTGCTACTATAATTGACCCCACACTGGAAAGCCAAGAAACCTGTCCCACAGAAGCATCTGTAGCTTCTGTGCTCCAGGTTGCTGCTTTCAAGCCTGACTTGACATATAGTCGTCTCCCAGGGTACAAATGAGATACGCTTCTGTCCTTGCTTCCCCAAAAGAAGAGTAGCAGAAATGCTATGGCGGTGCATAAAGCATTGGGACTTGCATAAAAAGCCATGAATGCAGCAAGTTATAATTACAAAATTCTGAGGCAGAACAAGAGCCCAGATTAACTTTAGTCTTCTCTGGAGACTTTTAATTACTAAAACCAGTGGGAAATGTGGAATAACATGAAAAAAAAATCCTCAAGTCTAAAATGGACATATAAGGGTATTAGTAAGAGAATTTACAATGCAGAAGAGATGAGATGTAGAATGGTATTGCCATCTGCAGTCATTAGAGTACAGATTTGTTCTCGCTTGCTTTCACTGTTAGCCTGAGTGATCACAGGAATATTTGCTTCTCAGTTAAGTAAACTAGCTAATTGCCATACTAAAATGTCTGTTTCTCTGAAAAGGACAATTGGAAAGGACTCCTTCTTGAGTGAGAGTAGGAAATTCATAAGTTGTACTCTTTTAATTTCCTATGAATTTAAATTCTCCAAAGCCTGAAAATAAAATCCTTTGCCAACACTCTGAAGTCTAGTGAGTCTTTGGATGCTTGTGCAACTACAGTGTCACTAACAGAGTGAAGATATTGTTCCTGCTTTGCCATCCATTTTTGGTGTCTTGTTAGAGAAGTCCCGTATCGTCTATAATTATGGATGCTAACATTAAATCAAGAAAACATAGTTAAAAGTTGTTATTTTTTTTCTCTCTGATGACACTGGTGAATAATTTTTTTGGAATAAAGGGTCAGTCTTGTGACTCAGGAGTGCACTAGAAGAAAAAATATTGTATGCATAAGGTAAAGCATTTATTATTATCATCACTATTATATAAATTCCCTGTATTTTCAACCACAATTAACAGAGTAGTAGTTAAATGATTACATGATTTTCTCAATGCTTAGGGACATAGATAAAATAAGAATATCACTGCCATTCAAACTTGTTTCAAACAATCAAAATATGTCTTCATGGCTCTCTGACACAATTTTTTTTTTTTTAATAAACTTCTTACTTATTCTGTATGTCTGAACTTCTATGTTTCATAAAAGACTAAAAATAAAGCTGTGAAAGAGATTTCAACCCAGTCTTCAATAATGAAACGGTTTGGTGAAGTCTGAGGTGTTCATATTTGACCTTTCATAGTCACTAAAGAACCTTCCAGACATCACACACCTATGTAAGATGTTCTTGTTATGGGCAAGAAAGAACCTTTTGGAAACTTTGAGGGTAATTTCCAGCAAAAATTTAAGATAGTCTGCATGAATCACCTCCACAAATAACTTTCTATCTCTCATTATAATAAGTCACCAAAGTCTTTAGGGGATAAAAATAGCTTGTATGAATATCTTTCACCATTTATTATCTCCAAGTCCAAGTTCAGAACTGATAAAAAAATAATTCAGTGATTGTAATGGTGATGTTAGCATCATGACTCCAATGTTCAAATATATTAAAAACCCACCAGAAAGTATTTTCCATTGATGAAACATAGGAAATATTAACTTTTACTTTTCTCATAGAAATTAGAACTGTTAAGATTCTGAAGAGGATATATTCTCCATGGGTTAGTTCTGCAATTGGACTGAGTATTCATGCTATCTAGTTTACTACCAGTCTACATTTCTCTAGTAGCCTCAGTCCTGGTAAAAATGAAGGCTCCACAGCCTTCCTAGGCAATCTATTCCAGTGCATCTTTGCTAGACCTCAAAGATTTTAAACTTGATTCTGCTATACTATTTCATCTCTTAGTGTTGTTTTGGTTGTGCACATAAATATTTTAGACACTTTGACAAAAATGAAAGGACCGAAGGGATGCAAATTTGCAGAAGCTGTGGGCTGTTGGAAAGTAGTTTTCTTTTATATTGAATAATGCCACTGGCTAGGTCATCTGTGAACATCTGTGATCCATCGATCTACTCACATAAATATCAATGTTTTGAGATAAAACTCTAAGTCAATAAACTTTATGGCTGTGGCAAACTCATTACGCTGTGCATGTAATTCTGTCACAAGAAGTCATGAAAACAATACTGAAAAATTAAGAGCTAGACTTGAAAATGAGATTTAATTCTGAAGTCCTCCACAAAACAAATGGTTTCTGAGTGGAGTTCTAGTTAAGATACCAGCTGTTGTTTGAATTTTATCTCTAATGAATTAAAAAAAGAGAAGGAATGGAGTAGTCTTAATGTTTCACCTTAGATTAATATGAATTGCTGATACCCAAAAGTGGGGCTCCTAAATCCTTCATAGAACGCAGATGAAAGCAGAAATGGGGAAAAGCTAAATATACAAAGCTTGTGTAGGGTATAAGATGGAATTTTCAAAACTTGATAAATGCTGCACAGAGTGAGCTGACTTGCAAGTTGCCCCTGCTTTGAGGAGGAGGTTGTTCCAGATGAACTGCAGGGTCCCTTTCCAAACTTTTCTCTGATTTCTGATTCTGTAACAGCACCAAGTTAAAACCTTTGAAGTTTAAGAGAAAAAAGAAAAAGAAAAAAGAAAAATAAACATTTAGAGTAATGGGATACTGCACAACAGAACATCATTTCACAAGAGAAAGGATGAAAATGTCCATGTTTCTATTATTTTTCACTGCCCATGACCAAGAAACTAGAGAAGGCCAGTAACGATGGGTTTCTGACTAGACTCCTTCTCAAATTAATAATACGACCATGAAACAAATTACAATACTTGTCTTTGAAAAGGGATTTCCAGAGACTCTATTTTGTTGGAAGACATTGTATGGGATGAGAGTGAGTTGGGTTTACTGCACACAGAGTTAAGAGTTTCATGTTGGTTATAAACATGCATTTAATAATGGTAGGTGTTACCAAGCCAGAAAAGCTAGTTGTTTGCTTTAAAACATGTCACAAGGCAAATTTCACCTGCATTTCACAGAGTTTAGGCACATCAAATTTGTGACACATATTTCTTCATTGCCCTTCATCAGGAAGGTGGGGTTACCTCATGTTCAGAGGTACTAACGGACAGTCACTGAAGAGACCAGCTGCTGTCCAAAGGTAATAATACATAGGGAGACCGGTAAAATTAGATTAGGCCAGGACAGGTATAAGTAGAGTAATTCATTCTAGTTTAAAGTTAATGTAGCAAAAGGCCAATCTGATGTGACACATTTAAAACTGATTGCTTAAGATCTACTGCAGGAGGATTTGGGTCTTTAACTGACTAAAACAGATTATGATCTTATGTCAGGGGAAAAAGATGGTAGTGTCTCTGCCATTAGTCTGGTTAAGACTGTATCATGTGGATTAACATTAGTAGCAAAGACTACATTTCAGTAAAACATTCAGTGGGGAGTAAGAAAAGTTGGATGTTTTTTTCCTTTTCTTTCTTTTTCTTCATAGAGAAGGATGGACTTCTTCTAGCTAAGAAAACCAAACCAAACAAAAAAAAACCCCACCTTGGCTATTTCTAGACAAAGAGTTTTACAAAGTTTCTGAACAATTTACTCAAACTTCTCATTTATGTGATAAGCCTGATTCTAAAATCAGCATAAACACTTTGCTTTAAATACAGTTTAAAAAGAAATTGGAAATTGTAATTAAATTTGAAAACTTTGTAAAGAGATTCCTGTGTATAACAGCTAATATCTTTAGGTGAAATTGTGCTCTAAATATTTATGATCATCTACTAATCTACTACGAATCATACAATGAACATAACATAAAGGTTGTGGAATAATTGCACCAAATTGCTTTGGTTTAAAGGAAGACATTGAGTTACTAATAGAAGAAGAATAAAGCTGCTGAGTAAGCTCCAATGACAATTACAGACCTAAGAAGTTCAGACTGGGGGGAAGACATAGCAGGTCTTGAAAAATGTAGACCAGTTTGGCAGAAGAAACTGAGGAACTGAAATTTAAGATGACCAAGTGACTACTCAATTTTCTTATTTTTGAAAAATTGATAGATTTTTTTTGTAAAATCATTAAGAAAGAAAGGATTCGCCTTCAAAATGACATAGTTTATTGATTTCTGAAAATAGGAAATTGCATTTTTATCCATTTTGTGTGGTTTTTTACATGAGCTTATTGCCTCGTTTTCTCAATTTGTATAGTTTGTATTCCTAACTTTTAAAATTTTTATTTCATTACTCTCTGAGAGTTTTATAATGAGAAATTCCTGGTAAAATGACTTTATATAGTGTCTCTTTGAGCTTCCTAAAAAAAAGTTTTTAAACATTAGAGTAGGTTTTTGTTCTTCCCTTTGTGAATGGCACTCGAAAAAAAGATTCTGATAAAGGGTTGTTCTTAGGTGGAAATTACTTTGACCTTAAAACTTATATATATATACGCACATATATTTTTTCTCCTATTGGTTCATAATGTGCTATTGAATCACGGAGTCATAGAATCATAGAATGATAGAATAGTTTGGGTTGGAAGGGATCTTAAAGATCATCTAGTTCCAACCTCCCTGTCATGGGCAGGGACACCTTCCACTAGACCATGTTGCTCAAAGCCCCATCCAGCCTGGCCTTGAACACTTCCAAGGATAAGGCATCCACAGCTTCTTTGGGCCACCTGTTCCAGTGCCTCTTCACCCTAACAGTGAAGAATTTCTTCCTTGTATCTAATCTAAACTTACCGTCCTTTAGTTTAAAGCCATTACACCTTCTTCTATCACTCCATGCTCTGCTAAAAAATCTCTCTCCAGTCTTCTTGTAGGCCCTTTTCAGTTACTGGAAGGCTGCTATAAGGTCTCTGCAGAGTTTTCTCTTCTCTACGCTGAACAACTCCAAGTCTCTCAGCCTCTCCTCATAGGAAAGGTGCTTCAGCCTTCTGATCATCTTCATGGCCCTCCTCTGGACTTGCTCCAACAGGTCCATGTCCTTCTTATGTTGGAGGCCCCAGAGCTGGATGCAATACTCCAGGTGGGGTCTCACCAGAGCAGAACAGAGGGGGAGAATCACCTCCCTCTACCTGCTGGTCACACTTCTTCTCATGCAGCCCAGGCTACTGTTGGCTTTTCAAGCAGCAAGCACACATTACTGGCTCATGTTGAGCTTCTCATCAACCAACACTCTTCACATGCATTAAATTATATTGCTAGAGGTAGGGATTCAGTGATGCCAGTTCTTTCTCTTTTCTGCTTCTCTGCAGAAAGTTCCGGCAGGAATCATTTTCTTTGCCACCAAGTCTGTATAAGAGACTTGTAGGAGATATGAGCAAGTCTTGATCCCAGCTACACAGAGTGGAAATACATTTAAATACGTATTTTTTGCCCATTGGCCTCTATAGCACCTATGGGCTTTTTCCAGTGCTTTGTAAAACAGTGACTGCCCGGAACATGGCAAAGATGAAGGTTTGCATGTTCTTAGTCCATTAGCAGATATTAAAACCTTGATTTTTGGATTGCTGAAGGAAGAAAAATGATGTAGTGGGTGGCTGCCTAGCTTCCCAGGTGAGTTCTTTTTCTTTTTTTTTCCCTCTTTTACCATGCAAGAAAGACGATTTTTGAGTCTGAAGGATTGGATTAGCAATAGGAGCCGCATGCGAATCTCCTGTAAAAAGCTTTTCATTACAGGTTTAAAAAACCCTGTTTAGAACGTATACAGGCAAACTCAGGTATCAGCAAAGGTGCCATCTGTAAGGTAGATGTGCCAGGTCACAAGTCTGCCTGTAAGGTACTAGTGCTCTGTGCCTGACAGGCACCATTAATGCCGAATGACAAAGGACACTCCCGTGACATCACATACCACAGATGTGACACACTAGAAATACCTGTAACAAAGAGAGATTTTTCTCAATCGCTCAGAGACGGGCTTTTGAAGTACTCGGCACCCATTGCCTGCTTTCAAAACACCTCATTTTCAATTTGGGTATGTAAAAGATCAGCTTCAGGTTCAAATAACACCATCTGATGACATTAACGTTTTTCACCTGAGCTTCAGAATGAATGAGCACTCATAACCCTGGGCAGACACAAGAAAAAAATGTATTTTAACTTAAACTTATTTCACTGAGGAAAGTTTCTGGTTTTTTTTTTTAGCTTTGTGTTGTTTTACTGTGGTGTTTGGTTTTGTTTTTTTTAAAACCTTAACATACCTGGCATGTTGTTTATAAAAGGCTATGGTGAGGCCCTTAGTGAGGTTACCTCTGCTCTGTGATGACTGGTAACAAAACACAGCGTTTCAGTTCTGTGTTTGATCTCTACCCACAGAGGCCAGATGATAACATTTTCTTTCACTAAAAAATGATGAGTATTTCTGAAAAATCTGAGCAGTTATGAATTTTGATGTTCTTCTCTTATCTGCATATTTCTGGTGGAAGCATAAACCATCCATTTTACAAAAAAAGTAATTATAGCTTTCGACACTGACTTCCTAGGTACAGTGAGTCAGAGCTGAATATCAAATAATTTGATTTTTTAAATGATTTATTACTAGTTCTTTAGTCATTTTGACCATTAATTATTTCATTGTGTCCCTCTGTTGAGAGCTATGTGGCATCTTGGACTGTTAATCAATGACATGGAATGTTATAACTTACTTGATCAATATGGGTACAACAACCCTGGAACAGAGATGGTCGAAAAGTATGGTGACACTTCTTGTGTCTAACCACTAGTTATACAGTTCCTACAACCAGCTTTGCCAGAAAAGTCGAATAAAGGAAGATAGCATACTCTCCTGACACCTACAGAGCTTCCAACATATAGGGTTAATAATACTATAAAATATGTTTTCTGGATAAATCTTTTCTGTGCATTCCAAGAAAAAGAATTTGGAAGACTGTGTATAAATGCATCATCTGGTGACATTTACCCTAATAGTATAATTAAGACAGAACTAAATTAAGAACACTCCTAATGGGCTTTTTCCATGTCACTTATTATTTATATATCACTGTCAGCTCCGTCTGACTTCATATTTCATATTTATATTTTGGAAGCATTGGAACACACTCTGCTAGGCATTGTACACATATATCATGATAAATATATCTTTCCCAAGCAATTTATAATCTAAAAGAAAACATTTTCTCTTACTCTCTCCTCATGGTCCCCAAATTAAGGACACAGTCCTGCTGCCCTTAAATACGTGCTTGTGCCACTGACTTCACTGTATCAAAGAAAGAGTAGAATGTAGATGTGTGGTGATAAGGGACCTGGAAACGCTTCTGCAGACAAACAACATCGGTATCCCAAGCCTCAGCCAGCTCTGTTTAATTTCTCATGGTGCCAGGTGAATTACAGATGGGAGTAAGGACTAGGGGAGCCAAGACCTAAATAGTTCCAGGGTTTTTAATCTCTCTTCATCTGGAAACCTTAGTCATTTTCATTGCTTTTCTCAAGACTCTTCTACTCCTGCCATGTCGAGTTGACCAAAATGGAACAGAGTATTCAAGGTGAGAGTGCACTATACCACTGATTTATCATTCTTCCCTTTATGGTGTCTAGTGTGAATCAAAAAGTTACAATCATGAAGTAAAGTTGCAGCTTTCAGCTCCTGGAGTATGCTCCCTACAAATAAGGTCTGTGAGAATCCAAATAAGAAAAGAAAAAATGAACACAGCACGTAATGGATATTTAGTAGATTGGGGGGGTATTTTGAATTATCTTTGGACAGTTTCTTTCAGAAGATAAATCAATATTCAGCCTCTTCTTTTGTCAGGTTGCAATGGTGATATGAAAAAATAAGCTTTTGTTTACATCTGAAGATTAAAAGCAGCACAGTGTTAGAATATTCAGTGGAAGCACCGTGATAGATAAGATGTCAAGGAGAGCTCCAGGAACTACAACAATGCTTTAAAAAGATAAATAAATATACAATGTTATCGTCTAAGTTGAAGCCTCATACAACTTCACTTTTAAATATGTATGACCAGAACCCTTTTTGTTCCATCCACATCTTTGCACATTTGTAAATGTTCTCTTACAAGGCAAACCAAAAGACAATGGAATAGATTACCTACAGAAGTAGCCAACACGCTACAGGGATATTTATGACCCACATGGTGAAACAAACCATGAGAACAGTCTGTAAAAAAATAACCTTGTCGTGGTGAGGACTCAAGAGGAATTCTTGGTGAACCTCAGGTTTTCTGGCTTTGCTGATCCCCAGATGACTGACTCCCGAATGAGAGTGCAAGAAAATTTTTACTAGATCTCATCAGCATCTGAGGAAAATAATAACTTCTGTATTTTTGAGGAAGATCTCATATTTCTTGCTATCCGTCCAGTGTCTTTGGAAGCTTGTTCATTGCATTTTATGTGGTTGGCCCCTAGTCCTGGGTAGCCCAGCAAAGCTGGAACAATGCACTCCTTTTTGTAGAATGGTCTGCAATAAAAGTGACTGAACAGACATGGACAAGAATTCAGTCTGGGAGAATTTTCTGGGGACTAATTCTATACACACCCTGTTCTTACTCTACAACTCTGCTTTTGGCTATTGTCAGATGCAACGTGGTCGGGCTAAATTAACTTAGGTCTAAATTAGCACAACTGCATTTCTGTGTAGGTCCGGTCTGGAAACGATGATGAAAAAACCAGTGAATAGATTTCCAGTTATTTCTTCCTGTGGGCATATTATACATAAATTGAAACACGTGCTGCATTCTCAGAACACCTTTCCCTCCTCCCAAAAAAAACAAACAACAAGAAACACCTGAGGTGCTTAACCACCCAAATTCCATTGGTAAACGTGTAGTTTATGAACACTCTTATCTTTTAGGGATTAAAGATCCCGGTGGTATCACAGTAGAGCAATTTCCCATGCATCAGTGACATACTACCATAATCCCTCTATATCGACAGAATATCTCAAACCTGAGACATGTCAAAGTGTTAGGCAGCTGGTCAGTTTAAATATAGCTGCCAATAGAAAACATTTTCATATCATGGAACTTTACATAAACAGACTATCAAAAATGTGCACAGATTAATGAAAAGGGGAAATGCTCTAGCAAGATGCGGTGGACATGGAATCCTCCAGGATATGTTCATCCTTTTGCTGTGGATTGGGAGACTATACAGCATTTATCTCCTTTCCACTTGTTGAGCTTGTTCTGAGCCAGTCCTGTAGGATCCAGATCATTTTCTGGGACAGACCACTTCCACCATGTGCTGATAATAAGAAGGTATAGCTACCTCTACTGGATCAAATTAAAAGTCACTCAGACCTTGTTTGACTTCTATACAGGCAATAAAAAAAGTTTGTGCCCCAAAGAGTTTAAAATATAAGTGGCATATGACAGTCCACAAACGTAATGAAACGGGAAAATTGGGAAATGGTGCTGGTTACCATCAAGTCACGGGAGCTGCCTAACACTTTGACATGTCTCAGGTTTTGAAAGTGGTAGTGTTTTTATATCAAAATAAAGGAATTAGATAACTGCATCAAAATGCAAAATCCTCTTACAGAGAAAATGCTGTGTTTCTTAGTGAAAAAGAGATTTCCTCTTCCCTCCCGTACATTTGCTTTAAAAGTATTTAAAAAAATCATGGTTAACACATCTGTGTTATTTAATCAAAACTTCTTTATGATTTTTATTGAAATAAACAACTGATTTTGTTATCTATGTGACCTCCAAGACTTATATTACTTATATTACTTGCCCTGTGCCTTGTTTATGGTATCAACAGAAATGAATAATTCAGACATCTGTCCCAGCCACTGTATTTTTAACACCACTTAAGTAAGCTTTGTCTAAGTTTTCACCTCTGTCTCATTCAGAATCTTGCCCTTTCTTACTGGTTGCTTTCTATAGCCAGAAAGCAAATCATCCAAGCATAGAGTATTCAGAATTAGCACCAGTGTTAAATATTAGAATGTAGGCTGTGTTCTTTTTCTTTTCTTTTTTGTCCAAGCAAGTAATTGCTGCTTTGTCCAATTAAATTCAAAATTAGAAAAAAAAAAAAGATGAAGCAGAAAATTTGGACATTATAGCATGCAGAATGCAAGTTTATGGAAAGTATGTTGCATATATAAAGAGTTCAGACACATTTCACATTTGGCAATGTGAAAAGCACTACTAAAGGCAACTGGCTTCACCCATATCACATTTATTGCTTAGTCACTATAACATTTATTTTGCAAAGTGCTTAAGTATTTGGTCAAATCAGAGCACATGAAGTTCTCCATAGGCACACAGCTGAGTACTTCAGTACAAAATAGGTTTAATGCAAAACACAGAGCCAGTCATTGGGGGGGGGGGGGGGGGGAAGACTCTCACACCACACTAGACTTGCTCCCTAAAATATGTTTTGCACTCTGATCAAATTTACAAGACTTGAGTCATTTGAACTTATGTATGTTTCTGTATGATTTGTTGTTGGTTTTGCTCTTTCCATAGCACTCTGGATTTGGGAAGGGATAGTAAGAAATTTTAACTTACTTCATTCAGAGAAGTCACAGACTGACTGGCCCCAGAAGGTCTTTGAAATCTGAGGCAAAAACTTTATATTTTGAAATTGTTCCCTGCATTTTACAGGATGAAGACAATATGCATTGTATGCAACATACGTGTTTGGTTGACCATTCAAGTTTAACTGATCTAATTTGAGATTTCAAGGTAATTCTATATTCATATTAGTAATAAGAAAATACAGTTATACTTCAAATTGAAGAAACAACTACAATTGCTAAAATGATTCTTTTCTCCTCTTCTTATTTTTACTTTTCTAAAAATTACAGAAAATCATACCTAAAATAACCTCAAAGAAGAATAGAGACTGCACAAACCAGCACTGTTATCTAGACTTTCAATAATTTAGGAACCCAGAAGAAATCTTATCTAAATCACATTCTCGTTTTTTGTTTCAGTTTGGTCAGTTGGCTCAAACAATTTGTGAACAAGTGAAACAGGAGAGAGATATGGGTGCTACCTCAATGCAACCGATCCTGATACACTACATAGGGAGATAAAATATCTTTTCTGTTTTCTTTCCCTTCGAAGTTAAAATGCAGTAGAGATAAAGAGAGATATAACCCACATGCTTGAACCTTTGATAGAAACCACAAGGGAAGCAGAAAAAGACAAATATCCCCCTAATGACAGACTCCCTGATAGCACAAAACCAACTAATGTATTTTCCAATATACCCAGCAAAAAAGACTGAGTTTGTGGAGAGGCTGAGGGGGAGGAAAGGAGTCAGGCAACAGAAAAGAAATGGGGAGAAGTAAATAATACTTAATTATAGAGTTTTTTCAAAGTAACTTTGTATTTTGACCTAATAACGTACTGGTTTCAGATATGTCTTGTACTTCACACAAGCTTTTTTGTTACTGCCATGGTAGGACCATGAAACTGGGCTTAAGAATATTTGGGGTTCTTTATATGAAACCTATGAAGTATTCTAGAGAGGTTATTTATGAATTTTTATTTAAAAGGCTACCCAAGTGTCTCATGTTCATCTCTTTAAATGTATAGTGTAGTATCATATCCACTTGGACAACACATTAGTAATGCCATGAATCACCTTGGTACCTTCTTTGTGTACTCTTATGAAAGGAACAAAGCAAGAAGCAAAGAAGCAGAGAGGAAGTCTCAAGCTTTGAAATGGTAAAGCTTATACCTCAATAACAAAATTTCACTTGATGAAAAAGTACTCAGAACAGACACTAGCTGTTTTCCAAACATATATGGGGTTGAGCTGGGCATGTTGTCCATCCATCTGTTAGGAGTATCTAATGACTTAGGGTTTGATTTTATTTTCAGTTTAGCCACTTTACAGCTGAATAATTCATTTAATGTCTTACATGTAAAACAGTGTTACTGACTTCCACAGAAAAGTTCTGAGATCTCCTCATGAAACACACTTTATCAGAGATGAGTACTATCCCTTTTTGGTAAGTGAGACGCAGAGAATCTTAGGCACCATAGTGCTCATTATTGTAGCACCTATCATTTAAGCCCTGGGCCATAGCAGCTGTGTGAACTATTTTCTTTTGGGGCAACACTATCATGGAATCTGGGGAGGAGTGTGGGCTTCAAGCAAGGAAGTGAAAAGACCATTATGCTAGTGATGAGGAATTCATATGACACGAAGGTGTTTTTCATTCTAGTCCTGCCTCCTTTTAGAATTATGTGTTTAAAATAGAGGTAAAAGCATTGCAATATTGAGCTCTGCACTTTCACTTAAATGCTCAAGTAATAAACTTAAGAATAATGTTCACACAATTTCTCTTAGCAATGGCATGCAAAATGGAAAGTTTAAATATAGATAATTTAGACTATAAACATACCCACCTCCAGCATCAAAAAACCTGTAACTAAGAATCAGCTTTTAAGTTTCTCCTTGAAAAAGGTGGAAATTGATCTCAAATCTCCTGTTTCCTGAATCAGAAGGCAAACTATGGATTGGAAAAGGATTCTTGTTAGCATACTTCCCTTTAGTTAAGTCTTCTGAAGCGCCTGATTTGTTACACATACTCTGAATGGGTCCATCAGACCAAGTCCTGTGATAACCTAGAATGAGGAACTGAGGAATGAGGTCTACCCTGTAAAGCTGTGGGGGGTTGACCCTGGCCAGATGCTAGGCGTCCACCAAGGCCGCTCTGTCACTGCCCTGCTCAGCTGGGCAGGGGAGAGAGAATGTAACGAGAAGCTCCTGGGTCGAGATAAGGACAGGGAGAGATCACCCAGCAATTACCGTCATGGGCAAAACAGACTCGACTTGGGGAAATTAGTTTAATTTATTGCCAGTCAAATCAGAGTAGGGTAATGAGAAATAAAACCAAATCTTAAAACAGCTTCCCCCCACCCCTCCCTTCTTCCTGGGCTCAACTTCACTCCCGATTTCTCCCCCTTCTCCCCCCGAGTGGCGCAGGGGGTCGGGGAATGGGGGTTGTGGTCAGTTCATCACAGCTGGTCTCTGCCGCTCCTTCCTCCTCAGGGGGAGGACTCCTCACCCTCTGCCCTGCTCCAGCCTGGGGTCCCTCCCACGGGAGACCGTCCTCCAGGAACTTCTCCAGCGTGAGTCCTTCCCACGGGCTGCAGTTCTTCACGAGCTGCTCCAGCCTGGGTCCCCCACGGGTGCTGTCCTTCAGGAACGGGCTGCTCCAGCCTGGGCCCCCCCACGGGTGCCGGCCTTCAGGAACAGGCTGCTCCAGCCTGGCCCCCGCGGGGTCCCAGGTCCTGCCAGCAAACCTGCTCCAGCCGGGGCTCCTCTCGCTCCCCACGGGGCCACAGGCCCTGCCAGGAGCCGGCCCCAGCGCGGGCTGCCCACGGGGTCACGGTCTCCTTCGGGCATCCCCCTGCTCCGGCGTGGGGCCCTCCCCGGGGGCGGGTGCAGATCTGCTCCCCCGTGGAGCTCCATGGCCACAGGGGCACAGCCGGCCTCCCCGTGGGCTTCCCCAGGGGCTGCTGGGGACCCTCTGCTCCGGCGCCTGGAGCCCCTCCTGCCCCTCCTGCTCTGGGCTGGGGGCTGCGGGGCTGCTCCTCTCACACATTCTCACTCTGCTTTCTGGCTTCTGTTCTGCAGCAGTGTCTGTGTCCCCCACCCCCGCTTCTTAACTGTTCCCCAGAGGTGCTGCCACCGTGGCTGACGGGCTCGGCCTTGGCCAGCAGTGGGTCCATCTCGGAGCCGCTGGCATTGGCTGTGTCGGACATGGGGGAAGCTTCTGGCACCTTCTCACAGAAGCCGCCCCTTGCAGCTCCCCCACTACCAAAACGTTCCCATGCAAGCCCAATACAAAATCCCAGTAGAGTTTATAAGCAATAGAGAAGCCAAAGAATTCAAACAGGACTGAGACCAGTTTGGGAATCATGTATGTGACTGGAGGAAGCCAAGAGCTAGGCAATAACTGGAGTGGAGTACAAATATTTTTTTTTATATCTGGCATTGTAAAGAAGGTGACGGTATTCTGTAATATTTGACGTTCATTGTATTTAAAGCAGTTTCACCACCTCTGTGTGTGCTATTTCTATGTGGAGGACTGGGTGAAGGCCTTTCCCCAGAGAAATGAGATGATATAAAGAGGTATCTGAATGGCCTATCAAAAAGTGAATGGAACAACTATGTGAGGAAAAAGTGCTGGGTAAGACAGTTTGAAAACCAGTTTTTAAGAACATTGATGAACAGAAAATGTTAAAAGAAATTATGGAAACACATCAGAAGAAAGGATAGTCAACAAAGGCTGCTGCTTCTATGTGTTTTAGGTTACTGGATTAAAGGGCTTATGCCTTCTGGGGTTTTTTGTATAAAAACATTTAATGTTTTCTATATTCTCCTGACCAAAAAATGTTAGTTTGTTTTAGAGTTGTTGGCTGTTTCTTACCTGGACTGTTTTCAGTGCAGAGTATGTTTCAACACATTTAAGAAAGCCACGCAGTTAACAAGGGTGCTGTGGTGCTGTGACTTTACAGCTTCAAAGCTGAAGGAGACGGGGATGTTGTCCCCTGAGTAGAGGCTGTGCCAGAGGCAAGCTTTGAGGAGTACTTAAGGATGTAAGAGAAAAGAAAAAAAAAAAAGAGAACAAAAGGGAAAACATAAAAAAAAAGACCTAAAAAAATCTTCAAAGATTTTTCAGGGAATGAGCTGATAACTATTTTGCTGTCTTCTCTTTCAACCCTTATTTGCTCCTGGTTTAGCTAGTCAAATCTTTTTAATACCATTGCCCCTGGATGTTGCCATACTTGTCTTCCAAACTGAATTTTTCACTGATTCTAGCAATAATCTACCATTGTGTAAATTCCTGCTAAGTGTGTGGCAAACTTCAGCTTCTGCACATTCCAGATTGATAATGTCACCCAACTTCTTGCTGAATAGCACTTATCTGGGAGTAGAACATAAGCCAAAAAAAAGATAGTTCCCTGCTGCTCAGAAGCATGGTCTTGTGATTAAGACACTGCTTTCAGTCTTAGAAATTATACATTTAATTGCCAGATCTTCCATAAATTTACTTACATGCAAATCACTTCCTCTCTCTCTGCTTCGCTTTCCTGACTGCAAGTTCAGGATTTACAGCCACCTCTGCTGTAACTAACGCTATTTAAATCAAGGTCTGTGTAGTCAAGTACTGATCAGAACATTAGCCTGAGACCCCTGGTCTGCCGCAAAAACCTGCTCAGACCTTGGGCATGTCACTTAGCCTGTACGTTATCTTGATTTTCATGTCCCTTATGTGAAGCATTAGCCATATTGTCTCTCTGGGGTGTATATTTGGTAATATTTTCAGTGAGCTTCTGTGATGATTTCTCAAACCGCATTATTACCCAAATAGATTTTGGATGGAACTGGTGTAGCACAGGAGGTATTTCTTTTGTTTAGGCAAGGTATCTCTGTCAAGCTGAAAGAAAAGAAGAAGATGAGAGAGAAAAAGAAACCTACACCTCAGTAAATAACTGGCATTAGAGATTTTATAGTTTGTGTTTCTTCTCTAAGAATGATTGGGATGTTGGTCTTATAATCCTTCATGTAATTTTTATGATAAGTGCTTGACTTTTCTAGTTAGCTTGAGTTTGCCTCAGGTGAGAGATGTGCATCATCTGGGGATTAATATCACTTTTGTTTTATGCATATTGCTGGTTGAATACTGGTGCTGAATGCTTTTCACATTTCCTGTATGATTTGAAGGCTCTATCTGAATCCGGACCTGACGTTGCTACTTTTGTCTTTTATTTCTCCTTTTAGTAGCATTCATTGTTTTTATTTAATTTTTTTGTTTGGCTGTTTTTTATTTTCCTTTCTCTTTTTTTCCTGCTTTTATTACAGATGTAAAAATGAAAAATTATTTTATTGTATATATACACAATTTCTTTTGAAACTTTCTCACTCATGACTGGCTAATAACTACTAGGGAATACAGGAACCACTCAATAATGAGGTTTAAGATGGGTATAAAACTAGAGCAGAACAAAGAAGGAAATATTCACCACAGTACAATATGGTGCTAAGGTCTCTGTAGTATCTTAGTACTAGCAATATTTTCCTTGCTGGCCTGGTTATAACTGTATTACATACACACACATATGCAAACGCAGTCACATTTTACCACCTCAAGAATATGATCCCGTAAATCTTTAAGTATTTACTTATGTCAATGGAGGTAAGGCTTTTTATTTTTCGCCAATGGCTGGACAATCACCTCCGTACCATCTGCATTTCAGGGGACCCCGTCAGTGTGGTCCTGCAAACTGTACACCCATGGGCGTCTGGAGCCAGCTGGTGGTCCTTGGGAATGCATCATCTGGTTTAAGTATATCTGGAATGGGAACATCAGAAGTTGCGCTGAAAAGGTGCACTCCTAATCTGAATGGAAACGTTAATGTAGATAAGCCTTCGGTCCATCTTTGAATTCAGCTGTTTGCTTTTAGATAAATAGTCTGGATTTGCAATGGTATTTTAATGTTGTACTTATATTTGGATCCCAAACACACATCGGTTTCCATGGGAGTTAAAACAGGTTTTTAGTGGCTGTAAGATAAAGGCCATTATTTCCCTTTGCCTTATTTTCTTGTCCTTCTTGTCATGTTTAAGTTCAAATCCTGTATTTTCTCTGCAGGGATAAAGAATGCCCTTCCTCCTGGAAATTCTGACATTTTTGAAATTCAGTTTTCTGCCAAGCTTTGACATGCTCTTTGTTCTGATACAGACATACAGAGAAATGCGTTACACATTTTTTCTGGGGAAAAAAAATTAAATCTGAATTCCCAACACCTCTTTATATTGTCGCATTTCTTAATTTTGTTAAAGAGAAAGCTTCCTAAATATCCAATGTTAACCGTTGCATTATACCATATCTATATATGCATTGGTATCTAAATACATATTATTAATGTAGCCTAACAGCCAGAAAAACGTGAATCAAAACAATAAAAAAAAAAGAATATTTTCTTTCCTTTTCAAGATGATACGATTTAATTTATCAAAAGAAAATGAGATTGTCTAAGTGCAAGGAGAAAAATGGGCATCTTCCAGCAGTGTCTCATCTTACCAGTCTTAGACATTAACCTAAGATTAGAGTGCTACGAACTGAATCCACGCACTTGTTTTAGACAGTAGTCACATTGCTCTATACCCCTGAGAATGTATGTGCAATTCTGTAACTGATTTGTTAAGTGATTTAATAAAATTCTTACTTTTTTTTTTTTTCCCAAGCACTTCAGGCTAAAAACTGCATCCCATCAAGTGACATCCTTTGAAGCCTCTGGGCTACAAATCCACAAGAACAGCCCTTCTGTCCACGCTTTACCTGCTACCTCAGCACTCAAAGCAGAGGTCCACCAAAACCTGGGGTCTTGGCAGTGGGCAACCCAGTGAAATGGAGTCACATCTGCCCCTCACTTTGACGGCATAGGAAAGCTCTCCATGCAGGTGCCTGTGCCACAGAGGAGTGTCTAAAACCCAAGGTCTGGCTTTTGTAATGACTGCTGCAGCAGGTATTTTTAACCTGCAATTTTAGAAAAGCTCTTGGAAGTGCCGGCTAGCCCGTCCTATGCCGTTCAGCAGAGGCTGCCTCTGTATCTATTTCTCTATTGTTTTGTTTCTTTTTATTGTTGCCTGTTTCTCTGCAGGTAGCTCAGCCATTAGCGAAGCAACTGGCTCTGCCTTTTTCAGCTCATCTCAGGGTTCCAGGCAAAACAAGCCCATTTGAAGCAGAGCCCGATGCTCGCAATAATTCCCCATATGTTGATTTTCACACCAGCCTTGGGTGGCTGCACCTCATTATTTGATTTTCTCTGCATCGGTTTTGTGTGTGTGTGTCTGTGTGTGTCTGTGCCTGTGTGGCTTTTTTCTTTCTAGTTTGAAGTGACTCTGACCTAAATAGAGGAAAATGTGGGTGGCAGTTCAGTTGTAGGTGCCACTTCAAAGCCTCAAAATACTACAATCTGCAAATAAGTACTTTAAGGGAGGGGAGGGGGGAGAAGACACCAGTGTGTATTCAGGGATGTCACTTGTGACAGGACTAACAACAGATGAACCCCAGAGGCTCTGCTTTCTACATGTAATACACCCCACATCTCTCTGGAGCTTAGGGGGTGGATTTTTAAAGGACTCATTTGCATATCTCTAGATCTAATGCAGTTAAGTTTATGATTTAGCAAAACTGAGCTGAAAGGGAAATACCACAGAAAGAAAATATATGATCCCTCTTAATTAAATCAAGAAGAGATCTCAGTTTCCCAAAGACCTTTGGATTACACAGAAAAAAAAAAGGGGGGGAAAAAGCATTCTTATGAACCACAATCAAATATGTTTAAACACAAGATGTGAATTACTGGGAAAAGCAAAGTACATTAAGTAGATAGTATAGCTTTTACCATAAGATTAAACTATATATGTAAAGACAAAGCACTCTGGGGATTTGCAGACATGTATGGCTAAGGATGACAGTTATTTACTTTAACTTGTTACTGCTGTTATGAGTAAGTCTGTCACTCAGCCCATATCTGGTTACTGAACATTGGGAGCATTGGGTTCTGACTTTCTGTAAGCTCAAAGCTAAACAGGAAAAATACAAAAAAACTTGCATGTGGGCAAGTTGTGGCTTTGTGTGGCAGAGCTCTCCACAGCTTCCTAGTTGTGAGTCCAATTTATCACAGCAAGTTAACTTTCGCATTTCCACTTTCCCTACAAACTCCTTTGGGAACACCCGGCACTACTTGTCTTTCCGTTCATGCTTTCCAGCCACTTTCTCCGAGAATGATTTTCACTCTGTAAATCACTTCATGAAAAATTATTCTTCAGGAAATTAATATTAAGAAGGCATTTTAGAAGCCAGAATTGTAAAACTAACACTGAGAAACGTGCTGGTTTACTGGGAGAGAAAGGAAACAGCAGCTTCCACAGCTGGGTAAATGATCCAAGCCCAAAGCCCACCCATAAGCCATGCTGACCCGTTGGGCTGCAGTCCTTAAGACATGCCACTTTGTACAGCCACTGACAGAGTGGTGTGGTGCGGCTGACCTCACGTTTAGCTACATGTGACCCCATTTCAAGGCCAAGGAGATACCCCTTAAAAATGAGTATAGTTGTCTCCTGAGTATGCCTTCCAACCAATTTTATCACCGAGCCTAGAAAATACAGCTCAACAGGTCCTACACTTGTGTTGCTAACTTTTCTCTCCACACCTTAACTATGCCAATCTAGGACTTACTAACTCTCTTTTTCTACTGAGATACTCAATCTTGTATCTTTTTAGGTGTATATAAGATTTGATAATATAAGCAAACTATCATTAAATAAGGTATGGTTTGAATTTACAGTATACCTGGTGATAAATGCTCCTGCATGACCTTTTAGTAATAACAAGGAACTTTCACACACGTAGGAGAGAAATATAATACGACGACTGTAATGGAATAAGAACATATACTTGGGTGCATGCCCATCTACACCATACTTTACCTTGCACTATCTTGCTCTTCTTTCCCTAAACATAAAAAAAGGCAATAGACAAATTTAGGTAAATCTGGGGCCATAAAGGCACTAAAGCAGAATTATATTAAGGCTAACAGTTAAGGCATTCTCATGAGTTGTGGCAAGTGTAGGTTGGAGATGTCTGACATGAAGGAGGACATCTGTGTAAAACAAAAAGTAAAACTAGTTGATGCCATCAGTGCTACGTACTCTTCTACTACTTGTCTGATCAGGAGCTGCTGCCTTTTGCACAAAATCTGGCACTGTCCCCACACATTGGGCTTCCTGGGAAAGACAGGTAAAAGGATGCCCAGAAATGCAATCCTAAGCAGACTTATGTGAAAACAGCTGCTGGGCTGCTTGCCTCTGTCAAGACAATGGCTTTGGGTATGTGCAGTAATGGAGTTTTAAGGAGCTCTGTAAGTCTTACGGCAAAAAATGGGGACGCCTGTGAAGACTGAGATGCCTCAGCAGTTAGGATAGGGGTTTCTGAGTCATTATGACAGAGTTAGGTACTTAAACTGTGCCTAAAGTTAAATTTTTCAGTCTAGGTCATTACAGCAATGAGACTTACTGGCTCTGCTCTTTTGCACTGAACAAAAATTCCCAAATACCTATGCCTTTTTGATATTCTCTTACACATCTCTTACCCTTTACATAGTATCTCTTTAGGCTAAGGAAAGAACAGAGGAAAGTACAGCTGTAGTTATCTGCTTTTGAATTTTATAGGCAATGAAGAAGGCAGCATTATTTCCCTTCATATTCCTAATTGCTTCAGATTTGTTCATTTCCTACCAAAACTACAAACTCCCACAACTGTCACTGACAGTGCAACCCACTGCTCATGCAAAAAGCAATATGCTACTCAAGTGCGTTGTTACCGAATTCCGTTGTCCATCGTAGATGCAAAGGTGACAGCAATACCGACTGTCTATGGAGCGAACTCAGCAGCTGATGGGGAGTGAGATTGATGTCTCTGCACCAGGAAGTTTTGGCCAGCCAAGTGTTTCTGCAATATGACAAGACCTCAGCAGCAGCTGCTCAAGTTACTCTGTAGAAAGGCTCATGTTCAGCAAACAATTTTGGTGGCATAATGGACTCCCTTTATTACCATGATTGGACAGCAAATTATTCCATTAGATGGAAGTTAATTATTATTATTATTATTGTTATTGTTATTTATTATTTACTAAGTGCCAACTGCACTCAGTAATGTTCAATTTCTATTAAGTGGAGGCAAAGGAGTTACTTTGGGACATACACAGAGAGCAATGCAGGTGCATGCAGCCATTACAGGTACACGGTCATTTGTTCATAAGGGAGAGGGTTGTGATGCTCTGGCAGAGGTCACTGTAGAAATTCCTCCTAAATGTAAGTTTAAACAGAAGACCCTGAATGAAGAAATACTGTCCTAATATATAAAAAAGAGAGAAAAACTATTTTGAAGCTTAGAAGACATAAGGAGGGGAAAAGGGTTCTTGGGAACATTTTCTGGAAGAATAAAGGCAGAGAAACATGAACCTGGAAAAGCTGGTTCTGCTGAGCTCCAGGGGTCTCACACAGAAAATGTGGTTCTGCAGGATATTGCTCATTTCATGATCAGGCATCCTGGAGGATGCTACTGAACCCTAACATATCCAGTTTGTGTTGAGGCGAAAGGCTGCACAAACTAGAGGCTCAGGACTTATCTCCATAAGAAAGCCCAGGAATGTTTTACTGAGTCATATTTATCTCTGCTTTTAAGTTCTTTGAAATTTGAACTGATTTTGTGGAGGTAGAGTTTCTTAAGCCTCTCTTCCTTCTTTGAAAGTCTCAAAACTGCTGTAATGCAAAGCAAGACAGTTAATTACCAAAAGCAGCATTTTTATGCTTTTAAGCAGCAAGAAGTTGAGATGCAGAGAGAATTTCAGAGAAAGTATTAAAAAAACCTGCTTATTGAAATAGTTTTATTAAGTCACTCCCCATTTTTTTATCTGATTTTTTTTCCTGAGTTAATTATACAATGCAATATCTACCCATCCTTTCAGGATAACTATATATCCATTGAGTCCATGTTTTCCATGTGTTTTCATTCCATATTCTGCATGGGTCACCTCTTCAAATGCCCTGTCCTGAAGCTCTTCCCTTTCTTCATTCTGAACCTTTTTCCCAGCTCCCAGCCTTCCAATTCCAGTTACTCACACAGTTTTAAGGATTACAGTCTCATTTTATTTAATGGAGTGTGCACAGCTATATTTCATTATTGCCAGAAAAATCCATATGCCACATTTTTAAAAATAAATCCCCACTAGAAATGTTGGAAACCTTACAGACTTTGATTGAGTTGCCCCAGGTCAAACTGAACATCTGGGAAAGAACTTCTGCCTAGGAAATGGTTGTGCATCCTTGAATACTCCAGTGGCCTCGCTCTTGGAATAGGCTTAGGTGAAGCTGTGTGTAAAATACAAGGATATTGTTAAATATTTCTGTATGTAGAGCACTACTTTTCTCCTACACTGTTCTGGCAGCCCAGTAGTGTACATATGCCATTGTGGCACTGTTTTAATATTAATACACGTATTAATAGAAGATGGTCAAATAGTGTTTGCCAGATATATAATTTTGTAAATGCTGGCTTTTCCCCCTTCCTTTTGGCATTGCAAACTATTCACAAATCAGTTGTTAACCTATTTGGTATTTAAGGATAAGAGTCTGAACCAAAAACCTTTTGAAGTCAATGAAAAAATTTCCATGGACTTCAAAGAGCTCTGGATCAGTCCCTAACAAAAGAAGTTCACAAACAAACACATAGTAGACTACCGAGTTTCTCATAAAGCAATTTGCATATCTTTAGACACAGTAAACACATTGTTGTCATAGCAATTAAAAGCTCACATCCAAAATCTGAATCTTAAAATTGTTAGTTAGAGAGATCATCTTATTTTCATTCTGGGAGGAAATGTAAATCTAGATGGGGAACAAATGAATTGATAAGACATACCACACTCTATATGTGCTTTATATGATTATATATTAAGGTTCTAATAAAAGGAAGACCTTGAATAATTACATTATCTCATGCAAGTTCATTTGGATGCTTTGTCATGCTATAGGTTTTGAAAGGTTATAAAATTTTGAAAATAATTTTGTATTTGCTACATATTCTTTTTTATCTCTTTTGTATAACAGGATATATTTAATTCACCTCACTATCCTTTTAATATTTTAGATATATGGAATTAGTTGAAAATATTGTCTTCAGAATCCTTTTTAATATTCCTGCTGCCTCAAAATATTGTATCTCATGCAAAATCTCAATATTACAGTGTAGAGTTCATCCACTGCTGTAGACTCCCTGTAGAATTCTAAAGCTTCAGGATTTGCAACACAGTAATTTTTATCCGGAAGAATCTCAAAATGCTTCTTTTTATGCTTTACATTTAAAACGGATACTAATATGGGTCCCATCCTTACTAGATAGCCACTGGTAATAAACCACTACCTTTCTGTGTTCCAAGTGTCAGAAAATACTGCAGCTGTGTAAACGGAGGTACTAATCTCCCTTCCTTTTTGCTACCTAGAAGTTAAGTATGTGCATAGCTATGGGAGAATGCAGACAGAGTGGGCACAGAGATAGATGAGCAAGAGAGCAATATTCAAGCAGATATTTCCAGAAGATGATTTACCCTACCCAAAGCCAAGTGCTTTTTACAAAAGTGAGCCAAATTTTTGCTTGAACCTCAATATTTGTCTATCATGGCTCTCAGCTGAGTGAAAACAATCGGTGTAATTTAGTCGTCTAGTTTTAAAACAGTGTGAGTTGAAAATTACTGTCAGGTAATAGAGGATGAGAAAACTGGTAACAGTAGGAAGCATTTTCCCTTAAAATTAAGTATTGAAAAATATTAACCAAGGATATGCAAAATGTAACATAACCCTTAGAAGAGACAGTGCAGACCTCTTTGGCTTCTAATATCAACAGTGCAGGCAGATGCCACATCACCAGCTGAGAGGCACATATATATCTACATCTATACAGCTGCATATATATATGAATATTTGTGCACATATACATTCAATATTTTCTGAGTTAAAGAGCAATATTAAAACGCATGAGAAATGGAGACATCCTCCCAAATTAGACTTCTTCAGAACATGGAAAGAGATGAGCTGATAAGGGAAAACGTCACAGCACTGCGAACACCTCAACTGTAACCTACCAGCTCATGTCTGATTACACATCTTAGAAAGGAGACTGATATGCAGGGATACATAAATCTCTGGGACAGCATTCAGAGATGGATATTTTATATAACAGAGGTTTCACCACAGAATCTTAAATGTTATGAAGGGGCACCTATGCACCAAGACACTTAAGTACTGGCTTCCTTAGAAATATATGTGCAAATATTTTAAATAAAAAAATTTCAAGGGGCTTTCTGCATGAACATGAATGTTTCATTGAGACTTCCTTGGGAGTATACTATTAAAGTTTAGCATGTGCTTAACCTTTACCGAACAACAATAAAACTAACAGAAGTTCAAGTTCAAAATCCCTTCCATTAGATGGTGGCTTATTTCAATTTTTCACTCTTATTTTTTTAAAGCAAAGTTAGAAAAGAAAAAAAAAACAGAATGAAGAAAGGAAAGAATGGTGCTGTAATGTTTCTTCTTCATTTTAATGGTTTTCTCCCTTATTTTCCTTTTGTTTCTCCCTTTTTTCTTTTTCCTTATTCTGTCCCCTTCTCCCACGCCAGCAAGAAAGACTAAGTGGAAGAGAAAAAAGAAGGGAAGGGGAAAAAAAGAGCTTAAAATTTTAAGGAAAAAAGAAAATTTTTACAAATAAATTTGATAATATATTTAAATGAAGCAAAATAAAAATTCAGAAAAAAATTATTTGTCTCTGGAAAGTGCTATACCTGATGTTCTCCATCTCTGTCTGTTGCCTTCCCCTAATGCAACATCATTTTCAACTACCACTACATATTTTCTTCTGTCTATAATACTTGAGACTGTTTAAATCAGTGAATGCTCAGTGAATTGCAGACTGTGTTCTGATACCAGGGAGCTGTGCTTAGAGCAAGCTCCTGTTGAAATGTTCTTCATTTCTAGAGCTCTGCTAATATAGTCTTAATCTGAGAGAGGGAAAACCTTTCCATTTGCTAAAATAAACATTGACTTAATTTCCCTTGTTAAATTTAGGCCATTCCCCACTTTAAAACTTCTCATTGGTTTTACATTCACTCCTCTGATGTAAAATCATCAGCTACTGATTTTACATCTGTCTTTTAGCTGCTGCTGCTGAGCTAACCTCAGCTACTGGCATATTGTACCGAATTAGGATTTCTCCCGCTATGGCAGCTGCTGATAGAATTGAGACAGGCTGATACAACACCTCAAGCCTCCTCGCTACTGCAGACGCTGCAAAGAAGCGAACGTTGAACAACAGTTGAAAAACATTAGCACAAAATACCGCTGTACCACAAGCTGGGGAAGATGATCTTTCTTTGACTGCATTTTCGTGTGCGCCTTGTCTCTGGTACCTTAATGCAAAATCATTAAATAAAATGTAAACCTCCTGGGTGAGATTCATCTGCCCAAATGTAGCTGTTGACATCTGAGCCAGCCACTTGAGGCTCTGTAATCGATGGAGAATCAAGCACGTTTAAGGCACAATTCATCTAATCCTAAGGTGCAAGTCAAAAATAGGTCATCGAATTGTAGCCTAAGTGTTCCTATTTCTCTTTATTAATGGAAAGAGAGCTGAAGTATGGACTCCCTTATATTTCTACTCTACAGACACTTAACACAGGGTGAAATGATTCCCACCCCTAGGCCTGGGCCTGGAATGGGCTCAGCTGAAGTGAAAGCTGATGAATAATTAAAGCTCAGTGCAAGACTGAATCTTCAGAGACAAAGTACTCTGAATGAGAGAGGGTGATGACCCAAAGCAGCCACGTAAGGCTCCTGTGGATTATGCTGTGGTGCTGTACGTTGTGAGCGATGATTTCCCATAGTAGGTTCCAGAGGTGGCAATAGCGTTAGAGATATTGCCTGAGCATCCAGAGAAACTTGTTCACTTGAAGAGATCTGAAGCTCTTGAGCTTCTAAACGAACTCATGCACTTCTCATAGATTTTGGGAAGGTAGATAGCTTGCCAAGACTTTTTATAATTTTTCTTTTTAAATACTTTTTAATGTTTAAAACAGATGCCCTAGAATTAATTGGAAAAAATAAATTATGTGAATGTATCTTTTTTTTTTTTTTTGCTTTTTAACACATTCCAAATCATTGGCAAAACAGTATACATGATTTAATCTCCTCTCATGGTTGCCACAGACTTAAATAAAACAGGGTATGACTCTTATGTTTTCCTCAAAGGGTAGAATAAATGTGGACATTTGACTGGGAGTATCATCTGGTGCAATTAATCTCCTTTCCTTCTTATCTCTCTTCTGAAAGAGTCTCTCTAAGAAAAGGTGGTTTCTGAGATTAATAACAAAATTTATTATTATAGCGCATACATATGTATTACAAATACTTATTTAAAATATTTTGGATATAAGAATCATTCCTGTGTTGTGTGTGAATGAAACCCATCACAATTCAACAAGCCAGGTAAAGATTTATCTCCTTTCCCTGAAACTTTGATTTCTTATTCTTTCCATTATTTGGATTATTTTTCATGAAGAACAGAAGAAATTAAAATGGGAAGACAGAGAAAAGAGAAGAAAATGGGCGAGATGCTTTACATTATGTTTAATGAAACAAGTTTTTAAAAAAAACCCCATGAACATGTAAACTGCTTCTGTAGAGGAATGGAAAAAATACAGGGAAACATCAGCTGAATTCCAATTTTAAGGAGGACACATTTTCCTTTTTTCCAGTCCCATTAACTCTTGCACAAGCTAGCTGCAACTTACGCATCTGAGCTGAAAGAATCTGATCAGTGGCATGTGCTAACCAACTCTGACACTAAGATATTTAGGGCAGCTGTCAAGCAACACAACTTTTGTGCTTCTTTTCAGAATTAATTAGCAGAAGAAGAGCCTTTAATATACATCTTCTTGCCAGGATGAACTTGGAAGGAATCTTACTCTACTCCCTACTACTGCCTGTTCCCAGCAAACCTCTAGAGGAGATAAATGAGCTAGTTCTTCTCAAGCTATCCACCTCCTGTTGTCAGCGGGTGTAAGTCAGGAGTTGCAAGACGTAATATATAGAGCAAGTCTGAGTGCAATAAAAGAAGTCGGCCAGTTTGGAAATACCTGGCTTCAGAAATTCATGCAATTAGCTATTTCTGTTGATTGTATTGAAAATATAGCTACTTACTTTAAGTTTTAATTTTATTTGGTTTAGATGCACTTACAATGGGAAACTCAATCTCTGCCTTGTGGCAAATGCTTTTAGGAAGTACTGCAGAGGTTCAGGAATCACCCTGAAACTCTGTGCTTCAAGGTGAGGGGCACCTGGACTGCAACCAGTCTCCATTTGCTTCACAGGCTGATGGGACCCTGCTGAGAATTTTCAAGACTTCCCCCCACCTTGACTTTGGCCAATCCTTGGAATATCAACAGTCTTTCTCAATACATTAGTAATCTCTTTTCTTTTATCTCATCCTTAAGCCAGTGGGCAGAGAAAAAGAAAAGGTGAAATCTAACCAAGAAGGGTTAATAGAATTTACTGAAGTTCAGAGAAATTGAAACTTGAATCGAATTCATTCTGGTGCAGACATTCAGAACAATTTTCATTTTATCTGAACTGGTGACTTAACCAATTCAGACAGTCTTGCTTTTACTGGAATTGCTTTATTGTTGTCTCATTTTATTTGAGTGGATCCACACACCTCTTGGGTTTTTTTCAGACCCATTCAATCCCATTTGTGTTCTATCTGTATTTTATCCATCTTCCATTGGCTCAGTAATGGTTCCACCTTATTTTTTTTCCTGAATCCTTTATTACCTTTTTTTTTTTTTAAATGAATGGACACATTTCAGGAAATGTTTCTAGACCTGAATAGACAAGGAAATGGTAAAAAATCTTGTTTTCAGACAGGTTCAGAAAGCACTTGCCATTGTACTCAAACATGTCAAGACAGCTACAGTCAGAATCACTTCCCTTAACTTTAGCTGTCTACAAGTTGTATGCTCCATCAAAACTGGCCATCTATTCTTCTTTGATAGTAGAAGAGATATCAACATTCCCACATAGCAATTAATTTAATCTGTTTTAAACATCTTTTTATGGGCTTGGATGAACCATTCAGCAGCAAATTTATTGCCCTTCTGTGACTGTAAAGGAAATTTGGACAAGAAACTAGTTTAGGCTAGGTATCTAACTATTAGACAGACAACATTAAATGAAATTAATCCATTGCCACAGACAGGGAGGCACGCAGGAATTCCAATTCACTCCCCTCACCAAAAAAAAAGCTTGCATTTGACTTTGTTTATTATTCAGGTAGCTCCATTTTTCATATTTTTTTATCATGTCCACCTGAGATTCTTCTAATAAAACCATATCACTCTTGATAAACTTTATTCTGAAGGTCTTGCAGTAGTTAATGATGTAGTTCTTACATTCTTGTTCTTCTGGCCTTGTTGCTTTAAAGCACAGTCTTCAATGCAATCATGTCAGAAAAAGGAAAACATATGATCAACTACCCATGACCCTTAGGATCTGACAATGTCACGAATGTTAAGTAGCAGATTTTAACTGTCCTACTCTTTCCCCCTCTCACCACACCCTTTCCTTAAATGTGTGGGTACTTGGTATTACTTAGCTCCTGGTTTTCTGGGGTTTTTTTTCCCTCCTCGATTTCCATGCCTAATGAGCCTGAGCTGAGTTAATAATGGATGTAATAAGTAATGACTCATTGTTTTGGGACCTGTGTGTCTCTGTGTGCAATGGAAGAAGAAGCCAGGGCTCCGATGCTATTTGTTCTGCCATGTCACTTGCCGCCAAGCAATGCCACTCATCAATAAAAGGCAAGATGACGGATGAGTTCATTTAATGGAATTCCTCCGAGTGAGCTGCAGCCACTGCTCTTCAGTAGACTTGTTCTTTGAATCTCTCTTTCTCTCTCTTTCAGTTCCTCTTCCCCCTCCCCATTTTTTTTTTTAATATTCAGGACAGTTGGAAAGTGCGGCTGGCTGAGAGGGTTGCCATTTGTGCCAGAAGCTCCTTCTGCTCTTAACAACTGCTATCCTAAATCAAATCAAGAGCTTTGAGCACGGGGATTGAATCGGCACCACCCGATATTGGTATCACATGGCATTTGTGCATCTCACCTTCCCCTCTGTCCCTTCTCCTCTCTCCCCTCACCAGTCAAGGTGGGTGTGGATGGAGGCTGGATAAGCATTTGAGGGGAATAGGGTTTTAAGTGTTCTCAATATGGCCCTGTGCATGCTGAATAGCTAAAACCATCTCCTTCCTTTGGAAAAGTATCAGGCTCTGTCTTCATGCATTATCTACAGTGCTGCACATTTCCAAGGCCAGATTAGCTAAACAGGTTCAGTTTCTACACACATGCATCTGCTTAGAAGAGCACATGAGGTTTCTTTCCCTCTGCCTGTTCCCAGCTTCTTTTTCCTCCACCTGCTGCTTCTGTTTTGCCCTCCCTTATTTATAAGTCCAAAAGTCTGATTCTGGTATAATTTAACAGAATCATTTTCCAATACAAATTATGCAGGCACAAAATGCTGCTGGACCAGATACTCAGCTCAGAAGAAGTAGGAGGAATTCACGAATATCTGCTTGTTAATAGATCTGGGGTCCCATTAATGTCAGCAGGTTGTAACTAAAATATGTCAGAATAGAAGAAACATCAGGAGAATTTTGCTTAAAACTCTCACAAAATATAAGTATAATTTCATTTTCCAAGATTATCCAGTTTAATATAAAACACTCTTGAGCAAGAAGTGAGATTCCTTCCATTCCTAATGACATAGATAGGGATGAAACCATCTGTTCTCACTAGTTTTTCCCTGTTCATTGCAAACTAACCTTGTACTGGAATGAAGATTTTACTAAAGCTGGAGTAAGAACTTTGTCCATTTAATTTAGTGAGAGTTTAGGTTTCCCATCACCATGTTGTGTTGCCTTTGCAGCTTACATACATATGTACATATGTATGATGGTGGGTGGGTGTGTATTTATATAAAATAAGTAATACTACTATAGTTATTTAAAGTTCCTGGGCAGACACCCAGCTTGGGTGAATATCAGATGTTTTGTTGAGAGCTATGGTATGGTTGTACTCTAGCTTGGGATATGTTTATGGGGGAAAAAAGTCCAAGTCTTTATTTCTAACACTGGATTTTTATAGCACAATGGTTACGAGTCTGATCACAGAAGGCCGAGGAGCTAAAGAAAGATGTGCTGCAAGAGGGACAGGCTTACAGATGCAAAACTGATGTCTTAAAGTTTTCCAGAGTGGAAGAAAAAATGGCACAATAGTATGTTGTGCAAGTGCATACTAATTCTGATTAAAAAGATGATATTCAAATTCAAGAGACAACTCTGTCTTTGAATAACTAAACAAGTATAGATTCAGTAACTCTTAAATGTCAAGTATATGTCTTCTTTTCACTGTCATAAATCTGCAAGTGAGAAATAGTGTCCAAATGTCACAATTGACTAAAAAGAAAGCGGTAGAAATCAGAAAGCTTTGTGTTTGTCTGTTTGTTTGTTTCTTTAACTTGACAGTGTTACTGGGCATCACTTTGCATATATCATAGGTACAAACCATCATTGATCAGTGGGAAAAGGGTGAAGGATACTGTGGTGGCTGATGTAAAAGAAAACTCTTACAGAAGGAAACATTTTCTTCTGTATGTAACATATCTAAGAGTGCTAATTAATATCTGCTCTCTCAAGCAGTCAACGTGGGAATTTGCCTTATATTTCCTAGAGCATAAGTATACACTAGACTCAATCAAAATGCATTTGAAAAGACTGGTCTTTCTGAGAAGGGTATATATAGGTAACTAAACAGGGAATAAAGGAGGATATTAAATATCCCACAGAGTAAAAGTGTATTAAATAACCTATATAGTAATATACAAAAAGTATATTAAAAAGCCTATGGAGTACAGACAGCCAAGAAACAGATTAACAGAGCATTACATTTTATTGTTGAGCACAAATGTTCCATTCCTTTCTCTGAGCTCCTAATCAGCATTTTTCATTATTTCCCTTCCCCTGTATTTGGCTCCTGTGCCTCAGTGCCCATAGCAACACTTCCAGTAGCGTTAAAAACTAGATATTGCAACCACATTCCCAGGCACGGAGCTTTGCCAAGGCCTCCGTTTGATCCAGCTAGGAGCACATGCCCGCTCGGTGGTACAAGGTCATAATAATAATTCTCCCTTCAGGGGCAAACAGTCTTAGGAATGATCCCCCACTATTCTCCCCTACTATCTTGGCTCATTTTGATCTCAGTTGTTATTAAGCTCATTTTATGCTGCAGTCGGAGCGGCTTGTTTACTCACAGAAATGGTTATTCAGAAAGTGGATGCTTACGAGACCAGAAGCCTGTGTGAGTGTGTGTGTGCAAGTGTGCGTGTGTGTAGTGCATGTAGGGAGAGAAAACTGGTTTGTTTTAGGGACACATCATTCCTTTGAACTCCAGAAAAAAATTAGCCTTTTCTTTGATGGGCTATGCTTTGGTTTTGTTTTGTTTCATTTTTGCCTTGACCCAATTTTCTCTCTGTAGTGTTTAATGCAGATTTCAATGGATGGGAGTGATGACAGAAGGCATTTACAATCCCTTGACATGTGGTAACAGTCTCTGGAAATGCTTTTGGTACTGAAATATTCTGAAGAGAATAAAAGAAAACCTTTTTTCTTCCTTTTTCTTGTTTTTCCCTCCCCTTACATCAAGACTGGGATTTCAGTTGCTTGTGAGGAGGGTGGATTTTTTGGTTTTTAAATGGCAGCTTTTCTCCCCCACCCTCTCTTCTTCCCCCTAGCCACTCTTTTAATATTTTCTTATTTCTCCCTTCCTCCTGCAGTCCCCAAATTTTGACCAGGTCTTGAGTCCCATTGCTGAGCAATCATGCTTATGAATGAACTCTCAGATGCCTCTATAGGCAGCACTCCAGCAATCTGGATTTTGTTCACAACTGTTCATGACTGGGCTCTTTGTCCAATGGAGTCTGGAGAGTATATTCAGTTTGTTGCATGAAGAAATATGGTTAACGGGAAATACTTGAGGTTTTGTCAGTTTGAGTGGGGGAAAACGGGAAGTTAGTGGAAACTGTTGGCAGCCAAGTCAACAGAAGGGAAATTGGATGCTTTTGTAGTTGACTAGATGAAAGGAAGAGCTGAGTGGATGGTTCCATTTGTCACTAACTCAAACTTGACCAAACATATTTGCATGGATCACAAAAGCAAGCAATACACAGCGGACGATTCACAACAACATCTGAGCCAGAGAACTACAAAGATTTTTCAAAATCTCTAGGCAGTGACTAGTGATAAGAAGAGGATGGAGTCTTCATAGCAAATGTATCGGAGCTAGGGGCAGAACTCAGTATTTTCACATCTGCAAATATTTTAGTGCAATTTTAAATGATTAATTGCAAATTGACTTCACACTATAGCAACTGCATTGATTTGTGGTTTAGATTGTGGTTTAGAATTAGCAGCCATGCAATGTTGACGTGTATGAATCATATACCTTATTGGTGTATATTGATGTAGCTGCACTGAAGTGATTGAAGCTATGCACATAGACCTCAGCTGATTGTTTACCAAAGCCTAACCCATGAAACTTTCATTTCTGCCTGTGGTATACAGCTTGGGATGCTACCCCCAGAAAATTGTGAGGACTTCAAATACATTTTCAGGAGCTTAAATAAATAACAAAAGAACAAATTTCCAAACTTTCAAGTGCCCTCTGGACTGAAAAGCAGTGAGTGGAAAATAAAATGTAAATTATAAGCAATACACCAGATTCCATCACATTTATCATGTAAATCATGTATAAAGATGACTGTGGCAGAGAAACAGGAATGAAAATATTATTTTCCACTTCCCTTCAAAACAGCAACTTCAAACAATGTAAAACTATACCAAACACATTTCTGGTCTGCTTATCCTTCTATAAAGACACAACACACTATCTTTGCCTCCTTTCTCAACTTTCAGGTAGGACTTGCCTATTATAAAGGCACCAAAATAGTATATTTAAGAATACACATGATGTTGGTACTTGCACCTGAGGGAGGAGGTATTTTCCATCATTGAAATTGTACACTAAAATTCAGGAAGAAACATGGATTATGTAGATTTTATGAAACAAGGTTTAAATTTCATCTTCTCAAATGCCAGCTACATCACATTATGTGTATAAAGCGTATTTGACTCAAATCTGTCCATACTGTATCCTGAAGATATCCAAGACAAAGGTTACATCTCCCCTGTTGCCAAGGTATTGGAAAACTCTCATGTGCCTTCTCTCAGCTCTGAGGAAGTTTTAGAAGCTGATCTTCAAACTTCTGAACATTTCATCTTTGTTTCCTATTTGAAACCAAAGGCTGATCTCTCTGATGTTTGTTTTTCCTTTTTTTCTATTCTGAGGACGAAGTTGCTTAATGAAGTTGATTCCAGTCTGATGTGGAAGATGGCAACTAATATACTTCATGTCTGCAACATTATTCCTCCCAAACCAGGCACATGGAAAGCAGGAGGTTTCCTCCCAGATGAGACAAGAACCTGTGGTGTGCCTCCTTCTCTTACCTACTCTTTAACCCCACTCCTCCAAGCATCTGCTGTTGCGCACAGATCCCAGTGAGACGGGGAACCTGCGTTGCTGGGCTGTGGTTCCAAGTAGACTGGTACCCCCAGATGTGCAGCGGGACTTCTGACAGTGCCAGCAGTCAGAGACATTAAACCGCCAATGGAGACTGAAAACATCCAAGGAGGAAATCTCTCAGCTGAGTGGTACCAAGCCCTAGCAAACAATTCCTTTCAGCTTAGACCTACAGTACATTGAGTTGTATAACTGGTGGTGGTGGTCTCAGAGTATATGAAAATGAGGCCTGAATGTGTATGGATTTGGGTAAAAAAACAGCCTGTAAGCTTGTTCACCGAGTCAGAGCTCAGTATCAAATCCAGGTCAAATCTGCAGTGCAGATGGTCAGTTGTTCCCCAGATCTGGGGGGAGTGAGAAGTCAGACTCTTGGATTCAGATTTCTGCTTGGCACTTTTCTGTAGAACAACTCATGAGCTCAGAGAATGCTCTTGACTGTTGTGTTTTATCATACTAGATTGCATCGTTTCCATTATAACATAAATGTTTAATTTCAGCATAATAACTACAAGAGGCCCTATTTAAACAACTGTAATATTTCACAGACATCAGTATTTGCAGTTAAACATGCAAAGTAGGCTAAAGTTATAGATTGTTTCTCAGGCTTTGAGCTGCAGAGACCCCAGGATGAACAGAGCTGGTGGAAGGAGACCAGTGCTGCTCATTCTTCAAAGGACTTCTGTATATTCTGGGTAGCCTTGAAGACACTGAGAAATCACAACCACATTGATAGATGATGACTGTGTATTGGTCGGGACAACTCTCCTTTTGTTCAGTCTGTTCACTTATTTCAGCTTCTTTATCACAAAGTTTTACTGAAGCAGGTTAGCCTGGGATAGCACAACATTTCTTCACCTTCATTCTTAAGATGACCTAGAGATTTTTAAAGCACATATATGATTTTGACAAATACATAACACAGTTTGTTCCTGCTTTTTTCCTGCATTAACACACACTGCAAACACATTCGTTATGAGACTTACCACACTCTTGAACTACAGGGTGGTTCAGAGCCACTTTGCTGTTTCATTGGAGACTCAAGTTTCTGCACTTTTTGGCAAATGTAATTCCATCTCTGCTTTTGGTGTCAGCAGAAAACCTGTGCAGCATTTCCAATGTCTCTCAAATAGTTCTCATAATCAAGCACTGGACCTTAGCTCTGCCAATATTTGCTTTTTTTTTTTCTCTTGACAAGAAAGCATCTTCCTTGATGATATGACAATATATCAGCCTCAATTCCAATCTGTTATACCTTTGGTATTACATTTCTTAGTCATACTGCAGTGTTTTTCAACTTACTCTAGATACACAGTTCATAATAGCTCTTTTGTATTTTTAAGTCCATTTATAGTTTCCTAAATATATACCTTATTCCTGACTACAGCGTCCCACTTAAACTTTTACTGATTACCAGTCGTGATCCAGAAGAAAATATGATGTGATCCGAACAACCAAGAAGAGCAGAGGGTCATTACCTAGGTCACTGTTGACCTAAGGAGGCTGCCTTTGGAAGCTAAGGGTGTCTGCTGCTGCCACCTATATTGCTTCATTGACTTTGATTTGAGAGTCCCAAGTTTATTCTAGGCCTGTAATGTGCCTCCACATTCACAGATGAAAACCAACAGAGTTAACTTCCCTATCCTCACCATTATTCTTCATAACTGCATGACCAAATTCATAAAAATGGTTGTATGACCAACTAAAGGAATCCAGACATTTGTCAAGCACCTCAGGTTGATAAGCACAAGAATATTGCATGTAAGTAGGTGGACTCCTTTCAGATTTAGTTAGCCAAATGTTTGTAAGAAATATTAATTAATCCCAGTGTGAATAAAAAAAAAAAAGTGAAAAAATTTATGCACAATTTACTTCTTGCTTATCTTCCACCTCCCCACTTCTGAAGAAAAAACAAAAAAGATTACAAAACCCAATCTAAAAAAGATTAAATCTTATAATCTGTCTGGAGTTTATTCCCACCTTTCCTCCTTCTTTCCTCTGCTTTATGTGATGTACTGTTCATTCCTATTACCTCTTTATAGCTGTTTTGTTAAAGTTCATACCACAAAGACCTGTAAAAGAAATTTATGACTCTTGGGGTTTCAGCAAATTCTAAATAACCATAACATGAACATGAAACATTAATTAAAGACACTGGAGTCTAAGTTATAACAGAGATGCTGACATTTAAGCCCCTTGCACCATGTAAATTAAAAATGGTATGACAAACAGTGAGTAATTTGATGGTCAGGGGTTCATAATAGATACCTTAATATCTTTGTAATGAAAAACAGTCTGTCCTTGGTTTAACCCATACTGAACAGCCCAGGGGTCTGGTTCATAAAGCATGACACTGCCTAAACATTTTTGCAG
The DNA here is from genome assembly GCF_964289735.1 of Phaethon aethereus. NCBI lineage: Eukaryota > Metazoa > Chordata > Aves > Phaethontiformes > Phaethontidae > Phaethon > Phaethon aethereus. Next base: position 7,910,590 of record NC_138577.1, on the reverse strand, counting down.
TAATTCATGTATCAGCCTGGGAATTGCATTGAATATCCTTGAGACTAAACAAATATGCAGGAAATTTGTGAAGTAAATGTATTAATGCAAAGATAAATTCACTGTGACATTCCTGCCTCTGGTTCAGCTAGCCACTGCTGGGCTTTAAGGCATCCTTTGTCTAGATGATCCAATGTCACATATAAAACATGCAACTCAAATTTGTTTGAGTATTAGTTTAGTTAACTTGAGTATTTCACAACATATCTTTGCCGTTGAAACCTCAAGCTGCTGGGCATAGTAAAGAAGGCGCTCCCTGCCTTAGTCAAGCTACACCAAAAAAGGCAACGCATAATGTAAGGTCATCTTCTTTACATAGTTTTGCAGACTGAGGAACATGTATGTTTAGAAGCATGTTCTTTATGTTCACATACGCAGTGGCTCAGCATATCCAAAGAAATTGTTGCACTCCTGTTGAGTCGTGATCTGAGATTCACCTAACCAGTGCAGATGTCTATATCTGAGTTGGGCTCACCAGGTTCCTTCTATAATCACACTTCCATAATGAGATTCACCATATCCTAACGCAGATATCTAGAGCAGACCAGATGAATAGAATCACTTAACAATTTATGTTGGAAGAGACCTCAGGAGGTCGTCTAGTCCAATTTCCTACTAACACCAAATTCACTTTGAGTAGGTTCCTCAGGGGCTTCTCCCAATTCCATAGAAAATCCTACGAATACTGGTTCCTTTTCATTTGATACAAGGTGTGACTAAGGTAGTAAGTCTGCATGGTAGTTTTCTGTTAGAGAAGATGGATTCTGCAGGTTGGAGGCCATGTGTATATTCCTCCTTACTTGCAAATGAGAGCTGAAACAAGAGATATACAAGGGAATCTAGGTTATCTGATGTTACTTTGTATTTTCAATGAACTAGGAATTGGGTCCTCTCTGTTAACCAAGGGGCAGTAATTTTCTAAAATAACTGTCCTGGTTGCTTGCAATAGGGAAAACATGCTTAATCACATATGTAATTTTGAGTCTACAGCTACTTTTAGTAGTTATAATTCTCTTCAAGCATTTAATTAAATATTCTGTTACAACATAGCCAAGAGAAAGCATGAGACAAATGCAGCAGATATACCTGGAGAATCCATGTGTCAGTCTATAAAGAGAAGCACCAGCAGAATGACTATACTTTTCCAGGTTGGATCTTGTGCTAACGTTTCTGCTACTAACTGCTGAGCTGGGTTGGCATGCTACAAAGACTTTTCTACTGAAGGACCTTAAGACAATAACTGGATAACAAGGAGATTGTCTTCCTAACTTGTTGTGAGTTCTTCACCTTTACTTCAGATTTGTTCCATCTCTTTCCTTGCATACCCTTCCTGCTTTGTGCTGTTATTTAATATCCCACTAGTTGTGTAATTTCAGCTCCCAAATTGAATACAACATTCCCTCCAGTGGAACACTCACCTTGATAAATTGTCAAATAGTAATTATTATTCCTTCTAGAGCCTGAGATATGGAGTCATGGCTGTAATTTCCAAGGTTTGAGTGCCAAGAAATTTATGCTATACTTCTCTCCATCAGAGTTTTCATCTGAGATCATATTTCAAGCCCTTTCTTTTGATGATATGATTAAGATAATTCCTTTATGAAGTTCAAGCCTCCATGAGATATTCACAAAGGAACCTGATAGTTCTTAAGCTTCATTTGCTTCCCCTATGAGTATCAGCAATGTATGAATGGAAAAAACACACAGACAAGATGCCTGACAGTTTCAAATGCTCCTAATTTTTTAGTGTTAATTATCATGGTAGCATCTTCTGGCCTCAAATATGGGTCCTCTGTTCTTGTGAGTGCAATATAAAACTAAAGGAAGAGATAGTCTATGCCTCAATAATCTTATCCATACCATGACTATTTCTTGTTAGCTTGTTTGCTTGTTTCTTCTTTTTTTCTTTTTTACTTTTTATATTAGGTGTTGATGTGAAACTTTTTAAGGCCCACTCATTGAGAAGATTATTCAGACTCTAACTGTGCCGAGCTCAAAAGTGGCTGTGCTTCACATCCTTCCTGAGAGAATGGAAGAATAACAGACTATAGACTATAATACAGATAATCTGCATTTTCTCACAGGAATGCAGGAAGCATTACACACATCTAGATATGTATAACAACATTTACATGCTATTCAGACTAGACTGCAGTGTATTATTTTGGTACTCTTGGTCTGAAGACATCAAATAGTTTTAGAAAGAGAATATTGTTATCTCCATTTTACAGACCTCTGTCTAATGGTTTACCTAACCCATCTGTGTCGATCACTGGTGGTTTCAGGAGAGCAAGACACTCTGTAGTAAAGGTTTGTGGAATAGTCAAACAATATAAACTTATTCTAACCCTTCCAGTTACTGACTAGCTTATGCCCTGAACCGGAATGTTTATGTTCTGTTTTATAAGTGTTCTTATCCTTTATTCAGTACTTTTGAATTCTCATTTTCAACAACATAATATGTTTGTTTCTTCAATATCCTCAAGCTATAATGTAAGGATTGATACTAAATCAGTCAAGGTGTTACTGTCCTACAGATGCAAGCATGCCCCATATAGGTGTTTTCTCACGAATATAAAATATATTTGGATTTTAAAATTAACTGTTTCACTACTGAACTGTGTAGAAGGCACAAGCATTTCTATTACCTCCAAATACTTGCCCAAATATTCCTTCCACCTAAGAACAGTTAAAAACTCATTCCATCAGTGGTGAAGGAGATAAAACAACTCTTTGTTATATATGCAATGTTCAATTTAAGAAAAAAAAACCCCAGAACCTTGCAGTATTATATCCTAATCTTAATAATATGTACATTAAAGCTTTCTTCCTGTTATGATCCTGTTTTATAGGCTCATTGTTCATGACATGGCCTTATTGTTCATGTACATGACAGATGAACACATTTCTACCACAGTCTCCACTACCTCCATAAATTGTGATTATAGATTGAAATATTGTATGCCTCATTATTTATTTATAGCTTTGAATTTTCTCAAGGATATTTTTCCTTTCTTTTGTGTTATTTTGTTTTAATGAAGGTGAAAGGCTGTAGGAAACCATGCAAGCAATCCAAAGTCCTTTCTTTCACCATGAAAAGGCTTCAGGTATACCATAGTGTCCCTTCTTCAATAAGCATTATTTCCTGGCACAGTGCAATCTCAGTAAGTCATTACTTTGCTCATTGTTTAGGCTTCAAATCATCAAAGCATTTAAACACATACTTAACTTTAGTGCCTGATTAAGTACCACTGGAATAGGATTTAAGCACTTGCTTAAAATTAAGTGGGTGTTTACATGCTTTGCTGAGTAGGGATGAAATGCTAAATTGAAATCATGTTTGTGTCTGAGTGGAAATTGTTCCCAAGTTTACTAAGAAAAGAAAGCAGATTTGATCATGTTGTTTGCATGTTTAACTGTTTCCTCTTCCTCTTCTGTCCTTCCCAAAAAAGCTGTTGTACCTGATAACCAGCTGGCATTTATAATATCAAATTAACTAACGCTAATGCTGCTCTTTGCCTGACTGACAACCAAGAGGAAATAGAGGACTGAGTGAGAGCTAGGTGATATGAAAAATGAGGTTCTTTTCCTGAAGAGGAAAATTGTCATAGTGAATCCTGTGACATATTGCGAGGGGACAAGAAGACACTGATAATAAAATTGTGGGTTCTATCGGGAACAAGAGGAAGCTTTTTCAAGTGTTGGAGAAGAAGATATGACATGAGGGGACATGTGAGTGGCATAGAGACAGCAGCTTCAGCCTAATCCCATTTCAAAACTCAATCAGCTTGAAGGTATGAGCCCATTAGAAAGCATTCTTCATTGCATCTGGTGAAGCAGAGATTCAGGACATGATTATGTGCTTTTTTGCAATCATGTAAATGGACATGGCAAGACAGAAGCCAATGCTAAATCAGGCTGTAAATTTAGTTCTAGAGAGGGAAAAGGCAGTGCTTATGATGATGGAGAAGTTCTCTAAAGGATTTAAAAAATCCTAACAGCAAACTAAAAGCTCAATGAATTTTATTCTCCATAGACATAATCTGTCATTTAAAAAAAAATTCAAACATCCTTTATTTTCTGCTAGATAATTGGTTGTGAAGACAAAATAAGACCAGTAAACCTGTTCTGCCCCTTTCCATATGGCCTTAGACAGTATTTCCTCAGGAATTCCCTTCCTAACTTGCCTTGGACTTCTTAAATTTTGAATCCCTTTAGACACTTCTACCATTATCATCTGCATTGGCCTGGACACCCAGCTCCTCTTGGTCTGTTCATTTTTTGCCCACATCCTCCCATTTCACCATTCTTGTACCCATCTGTGGATACAAGTAGCTGATCCATCTTCCAACACCATCAAAGATAAGCCTGTCTTGGGCTTAGCGACCATGAAAGGATAGAATTCTCAGTTCTTGGTGAAGTAAGGAGGCGTTTCAGCAAAACCACTACCGTGGACTTCAGGAGGGCAGACTTCAGCCTGTTCAGGTCACTGGTTGAGAGAGTCCCTTGGGAGACAGTCCTGAAGGGGCCAGGGAAGGCTAGACATTCTTCAGGAAGGAGATCTTAAAAGTGGAGGAGCAGGCAGTGCCCATGTGCTATACAATGAGCTGGCGGGGAAGACGACCGGCCTGGCTGAACAGGGAGATTTTGTTGGGACTCAGAGGAAAAAAGGAGAGTTTATCGTCTTTGGAAGAAGGGGCAGGCAACTCAAGAAGAGTACAAGGATCTCATTAGGTCATGCAGAGAGAAAATTAGAAAGGCAAAAGCTCAGCTAGAGCTCAGTCTGGCCATTGTCATAAGGGACAACAAAAAATGTTTTTACAAATATATCAACAACAAAAAGAGAGCCCAGAAGCATCGCCATCCTATATTGGACGTGCGGGGGAACATTAGACCAAGGATGAGGAGAAGGCTGAGGTACTTAATGCCTTCTTTGCCTCAGTCTTTAATAGCCAGTCCAGGTTTCCGGAGGGTATTCATCCCTGTGGATTCATCATGAGCTGGAAGACAGGGATGGAGAGCAGAATAAACTCCCCATAATCCAGGAGGAAGCAGTTAATGACCTGCTAAGCCACCTGGACACCAACAAGTCTATGGGACCTGATGGGATCCACCCATGAGTGCTGAGGGAGCTGGTGGAAGAGCTTGCCAAGCCACTCTCCATCATTTATCAGCAGTCCTGGTTAACAGGGGAGGCCCTAGATGACTGGAGGTTTGCCAGTGTGACACCCGTCTACAAGAAGGGCTGGAAGGAGGATTCGGGGAACTACAGGCCTGTCAGCCTGACCTCCGTACTGGGGTAGATTATGGAGAGGTTCATCTTGAGGGCGCTCACAAGGCACATGTAGGACAATCAAGGGCTCAGGCCCAGCCAGCACTGTTTCATGAAAGGCAGGTCCTGCTTGATCCACCTGATCTTCTTCTGTGACGAGGTGGCCCACTTAGTTGATGAGGGAAAGGCTGTGGCTGTTGTCTACCTGGACTTTAGTAAAGCTTTTGACACTGTTTCCACCAGCATTCACTGGGTAAAGAACTGGTTGGATGGTCAAGCCCAGAGAGTTGTGGTGAATGGCATTAAATCCGGCTGGTGGCCGGTCACAAGCGGTGTTCCCCAGGGCTCAGTTCTGGAGCCGGTCTTGTTCAATATCTTTATTGATGATCTGGATGAGGATATCGAGTGCTCCCTCAGTAAGTTTACAGATGACACCAAGTTAGGCAGGAGTGTTGATCTGCTGGAGGGCAGGAAGTCTCTGCAGAGAGATCTGGACAGGCTGGATTGATGGGCTGAGGTCAACTGTATGAAGTTTAACAAGGCCAAGTGCCGGGTCCTGCACTTGGGTCACAACAACCCCATGCAACGCTACAGGCTTGGGGAGGAGTGGCTAGAGAGCTGCCTGGCAGAAAGGGACCTGGGGATGCTGGTTGACAGCTGGCTGAACATGAGCCAGCAGTGTGCCCAGGTGGCCAAGAAGGCCAACATCGTCCTGGCCTGTATCAGAAGAAGTATGGCCAGCAGGAGCAGGGCAGTGATTTTCCCCCTGTACTTGGCACTGGTGAGGCTGCATCTCAAATCCCATGTTCAGTTTTGGGCCCTTCACTACAAGAAGGACATTGAGGTGCTGGAGCGTGTCCAGAGAAGGGCAACGGAGCTGGTGAGGGGTCTGGAGCACACGTCTTATGAGGAGCGGCTGAGGGAACTGGGGTTGTTCAGTCTGGAGAAGAGGAGGCTGAGGGGAGACCTTATCGCTCTCTACAACTACCTGAAAGGGGGTTGTGGCGACGAGGGTGTTGGTCTCTTCTCCCAAGTAACCAGCGATAGGACGAGAGGAAATGGCCTCAAGTTGCGCCAGGGGAGGTTTAGATTGGATATTAGGAAAAATTTCTTTACGGAGAGAGTGTTCAAGCATTGGAACAGCTGCCCAGGGAGGTGGTGGAGTCACCATCACTGCAAGTGTTCAAAAAATGTGTGGGTGTGGCGCTTCGGGACATGGTGGTGTTGGATTGACAATTGGACTTGATGCTCTAAAGGTCTTTTCCCACCTTTAATGGTTCTATGATTCTGTGATAATCTTGTAATAACTTTATTGAGTCCTGGGGCAAGCCCAGCTTCTGCAAAAATGCCTGCTTCAGCCCCATCTCCTCAGAGTGTCCAGCACACCCTTGCTATCATTGTGTGTGAACTGCTGGAGATGGTGAGGTCACTGGCAAGATTCCTGCAAGATTCGGTAAGGCCACAGTTTCAGTTTAAGGTCTCTGTTACCTTAACACACTGCTGGCTTTGGGAGAAGGGGAAATGGAGTCTGCATCTTTCATCTTTCCTTCCCGTTTCCTTTTTTGGTATACTCCATACATGGAAAGTTTTTTAACTAATATTCTTAAGACATGTTTGCAATCATTTTCAGTGATCAGCATCACAATGACTATTCATATAACACTGGTCGGACAGGAAAAAATGTAGATATGATTCCTGCTATTTTGGTTGTTGTCAGTATTGCCAGAAAGAGATAAAGCTTTCTTTCTCTCTCTCACTCTTATGCTCTTTTTTTCTCTCTGCTGTCCTTCAAGAAAATTGTCCTTTTATTTATTTTTGCTCTGTCCAAGAGTGGCAGCTGATTTTGAAGTGTCAGACTATTATTTGTTTTTTTGGATGTTACCATTTATTGCAACGAGGATAAAATCAATGTGACATTTCCAGAACAATGATAGATGAAAATGATGAGTGGTCTTTAAATGCAGAAGGCCAATTTTTAAAAATGTCACTAGTGTACTATTTCAGAGTTTGTCAAAGATAAAACAATAAAAGTTATAGATATGAAAACTAATAATATTTCACTGGGTAAGCTATAGATAAGCAGACTGTACAGTATACAAGTTCTATATGCTTCTAAATATAATATGATAGAAATGCTGCAAAAAGGACAGCATTAAATATAGTTACTTTGCGTTATTTGATTAGATGTTCATTTGTGAAGACCTTGATTTCTAAGGCTATGACCTTGCAATCAGTTGTTCTAGCAAGGACTCATAGATCGGCTTTTTATGCTATGGAGAATTCACATAGACTCAAGGGATTGTGATTTGATGGCCAGGCTTTATGAGTCGCCTGAACAATATGGTCATTGTGCTTTTAAAGCTATTAGTGTGTCATACTGTCAATGCAAGCCTCACTTCAGAATGATGCTAAAATCTGTCCCTCGCTCTTAAAGTACTGTTTCCGATATACGCGCTCCCTTTGTGGATTGTTGACTATAGTAACCTACGTGCATAAAGCATAGGAGGCTCATGATTCCCTGCAGCTCAAAGAGACTTTAACAGCAGCTTGTGTGTGTCTGTTGTTACTATTGCAATGGTTCCTGGCTATTGCATTTACAAGTCATGGATGAAAATCTAGTCCTGAAGGCAGAGACCTCCACCATTTGATATCATTGGTAAAGCAATGTGAAATTAGTGAACAATATCTGCTCTGTCCTGAAGCTAGGGTTTACAGGCAGGAAGAGCTGGTGTGATTCAGTTGTGCTAATCTGACCTGAACTCTTTGGTTAATAGGGGAAAAACAGAGAAACAAGAAATGAGCACCAGTAGTGGGGCCCTTACAGGAGAGTACGTGACCTAAACATGTGACTAACTCACATTTGATAAAATGAGGTAGGAATAGCTAAAATTTTATATGTTATGTATCCACAGAAAAGGAACTAGCACACATTTGCCAGTGAGTGGACATAAAAAGAGTGTGGCCTCTAGTGATCTTGGCTAGATTATAACAGTTAATTTACATCTAACATGGCAAAAGTTATTCTATTATCAAATCAAAGAGGTCTGTGAAATGTTAATAAATTTCAAGAGGATCTCTGAGAAATTTAACTCATATTTGAACTTCTCTCTGTGTATCTGAATAGTATATTTACACAGTTCAAACTCAACTGCTGTAGTTCACAAGTAGCTGCAAACCAGATGTCAGTATTCACCATGCTCAAATAGATGCCTTGTTTTGTAGTTGTGAAATACTGAAGTTTAAAAAAAAAGGGAGGAAAAAAATCACACACAGCAGTTTAAGCTTGATGTTGGTTTTACAACATCATTTGGGGGGAAAAATAACTTCACAGTTTAACTGCAGATTAAATCTGATCTGATTCAGCTCTAATCATCTCATTAGAAGCAAATGAACATAAATTGTGAATCAACTTGGAAAGAAGGGTGCAGGAAGATTTATCATAACTCCTCCCATCACTACACTATAGACACAAACATTAACCAAAATACAGGAAAAAAGGAAGCAGTAAGCACCTGTTTAAGGCATTTTTTAACCTTTTTCAGACCTATGAAGAGACACAGTTTGATCTGAGAGTTGGCAAATAGATCAGTCTTCAAATTAAAGAATTATAAATTGGTAAATTAAAGAGGTAGGTCTCACGTTTCTGTGTCATGTTCAAAACCAGATGTGACAAGTTGTAAGGCTAAGCTTGGGTAGCCGTTTTCTGGGACTAAATCTATTTTTGTGCAATAGTTGCACCTAGCTCCAGACCACTGCAATTCATCCGTTTTTCATCTAGAATTCATCTAGAAATGTTTCTAGATGTTTACTTAACTCTAAAATACATGTGTTTCACATATTCTGCATTTTCTGAAACCTTTGAACAATATATGCGTTTGATAATGGGATGGTCTGCCAGAGGACAACTGACTTTCAGCATCAGGGGTTTAGCTCCAAGTATTTCAGAGCAACATGTGGTTGTTATAAAAAAATACACTTCCTTCCTCTAGCCTCATTTCTATGCTTTGAAAAGGAAATTGATTAGTATGTGTGACCTCATGTACAGATTTCTTTAGGTCCTTTATAGACATTTACTCCAGCTTACACATGACAATATACATTTAGAAATTTTTTGAAGGAATGGTAAAAAAAATGACTCAATGGAGTTATTATCTGGCTAGTCTTTTACTGCTTCATAAATGTGCAATATCGCATGTACCTGTTACATGAAGATGTGCTTTTTCTTTTCACATACATCTGTTCATGTCAGATATTTTCCTTGCCTTTAGTCCTACCAGAAATGTTACAGAACAATTGCATAGCATGTCCTGCTTAGTCTTTTCAGGCCTAATATGAAAATCTTCAGGAATGTGACGCATCAGACAGTTGGCACGGGGGAGTTGTAAGGGGTGGAGTGTGCAGGGGACAGACAAAAATTTCAGAAAATAATTGCTAACAATTGCTGTCAGTGTGTATTGACCATGTGGGAAATGAAAGGCCTGTGCATCAATCACATTTGGGAAAATATGAAGAGAGGAAACTTGACACAATCATAGTTACACTGTTAAATGTAGTATTGTGCTATAAACCATAGAGGATTCAGGGCTTCCCAAATACACAGATACTAAATTAGTATTATTTTGCTGTTGTTTTCTATTTTTTTTAATATGGCCAAGAGCAGCCTAATTTATCTTCCTTTGTTCTTCCTTTATCTACTTTGTTAATAGAAATGGTTAAACCATTTTACCCAAAATTTCCTGTAAAATAAAATAATAACTAGATAAAATAAAATAAAATAATAACTCAGAAACAGGTAGCCACCAAGGAAAATAATTGATAAAAAATAATATACTACTGACACTACTGAAACCATGAAGGCAAACTTTTTTGTAACAAATAATGATGGGAAGGCTCATTTAGCGTTAATGTCATCTACACTGTCTATAATTTGATGTCAACGTTCTATTTCTATCGCATGAATGATTTCAGAAACCTCTAGAACCTCACCAGAGGTACTGTATCTTGTACTGTAGCCTTTTGAAATATTTTTAAAAAATATTTGACTTTGAAAAGGGCATTCAATTTCATTTTTAAGTATAGAGCATAAGATAAACATATATTCATATTTCATATCAAACATGAAAACCCAACAACCTATAACTCATTGGATTTTAGTATGTGTATTATCATTTTGATTGTGATTTTACATTTTACATCATCTTTCCAGTAAAAGTAAACCTGCCTTAGGAAACAGCCTTCATGTTCAAGTTTCTGCCCAAGGAAAAAATGCCTACATACTTTGATCAATAAAAAGCAGGGTCCAAAGGGTCAGGAAGAACCATTGTGTTCCCAAATTAATAAGAAAGACATACATTTCAGCAGGACTGACCATCTTAAAAGATTGTCTCAAGTACACCTTAGAGACCTCAGTTTCAGGCTGGTTTGATGTCCTAATTGAATTGCCTTTGCTGTAGAGTGTAGAAAACAAAGCCTCAGAGAGTTTCCCAGACAGAGAGAAAGAGGTGGGTGAAGGGAATCCATGATACCTGCTCAATAAAAAGTGATCATTTTACTCCAATCAGGGAATAAAAAAAAAAAAGGAGGAATTTATTGACCTCTGGTGATAGTTTTCTCAGAAATGTGTTATTTTTGTGTGTATTATATATAACACATAGATGTATCTAATAACAACAGTTATTATATGACCTTATTCTTACCTAGCTCTTCTCATTACTATGTCCCAAAGCAACTTATAGAGAAAGTTTCCCTCGCTACCCCTGTTACGGAGAGAAGTGACTTGATCAAGGTCACCCATCAGCTAGTGACAGAGCAGAAATTAGACTCTGGAGCCTCTTCACCTTATACTGTATCTTCCAGACTGCAGCATTATGTGTAGACATGTTTGTATGCATAATCTACGTATGTGTACTGTATCTTGACATTACATATGTACAGGGAATCAAGGAAATTATTCTTTTTTATAATTGTTCTGCCTGCCAACCCCCATCCTACTGGTGTATTTTTACATAGTCTAATTCTCTGCTCTTTAATTTTGCCCTCAACTATTTTAGAGGTAGTTTGAGAGATTAAAGAGACAATATCTGCTTGATAGCGGTAGGCAATACAGTGAAGGGTAGTGGGGAAACATTGCACTTCGGGAGGTTCAGATTGGGTATTAGGAAAAGTGCTTTCCATAGGAGAGTAGTGCAGCAATAAAACGGATTGCACAGGGAGGTTATGGCATCTCCTTCTTTGCAGGTTTCCAGCACTTGGCTAGACAAAGCTATGTTTGACTTCATCTAGTGTTGGCTTTAAGAAGGTTAGAAGAGATGACCTCCAGAGGTCCCTTTTAATCAACCTTTCTATCATTCTACATTCCTCCCAGATGGCCTCTCATTTTGTCTCCTATGATATTTCTCCATCGCTCATAGCCTTATCAATTCTGCTGTGGTGTTAATCCATTCTCCTGTGTGCCTGTTTCAGCCATCTGTATGACGAAATGCAGTTAGCATCTCCAAACACTGAGCTGCTGCATCTCCAGTATGCACCACAGTGTGCTACAATCATACTGGCTTGCAACATCGATGCATTAGGAACAGCACCACTCCTGCCCATTGCTGAGGCAAAGGTTGAGAACTTCTCTCTGTACCTAACAATTAAAACATAGCGACAAACAGGTAAGTGAAAGGGGACACTGACATGTGAATAAGGGGTAAAAAATGGGTCAGTACCCTCGAACTGCATCTTGTCGTGAGATGGCAAGGCCTGCTAACCAAAATACCTGGAGCTCTTATGCAAGGGAAACAGGTTTGCATGGGTTTGGAGATGGAATTAGAACATTTTATAGCACAGAATGCAAATAATCAGGTAATTTACTCTGTAGATGTACAGTAATTGCAGTGTAATTAGAATAATTGCGTTTTACCTGCAGGACATGCACTCATGGCATGTTGTATTTGCATTAAATATTCAACGTATACATTCCAGACCAATTCATCTTTTCTGTAGCTCTATGCTGAAGTCAGTGGATACACTACAGGGATGAATGCGGCTCTCAGTATTTTAACTTGTGCAAGTTACAATCCTGTTGGAGATTCCCATTTTGCAGAAAAAGATTTTTTTTAGGGGAATTTGATGAATTGGTGGTGAAAACTTGCATAGCCTGGGAGTAGTTTTCCAGTCAAAGTTCAACTTCAACTCATTTGAATAACAGGCAAACAAAACAGTACAACAACCAGGTTATCATTCGCTGCAGTGAGCAATCAAGCAGTTCAGTTCTGGCGGTAGTCTCCCACAGACCATACTTTGGGGTCAAGCCAAGGCCTCAACTCCAGCTGCTTCATGCTAATGAGGCAAGGAAAAGCAACCAAAAATCTGCCTGAAAGGAATAGCAGTAAATGCCTGCCCTCCCGGTTGCAAGAGAGTTTTTGAGTGGCATGGGTCTAATACACTTGGCTCTCCTCCACGTGCCCTCTTCCCTTGGCATAAGGACAGGAAGAAGCCATGCCAAGAGCAGCAAGGGGTATGGGATAGCATGTGGGAGGAAGGATGAGTCAGTGGTTAGGGTGGGAATTTGGGATGCTGCAGACCTGGGTTCAGGTCCTTGTTCTGCAATAGCCTTTCCACATGACCTTAGTCAAATGATTTAAAATTAAATGCACAAAAAGACTTAGAAGAAGTAACATCTAACTTCAGTCAGGTAAGAAATACTCAGACCTATTAAGAGTCTGAATTTCTGTATTATGTATAACGAACCTGAAGTCTGAGAAAAAGAGACTGCAGTCCAAGCAGAGAGCTAATCAGTAAGAGAAAGGCATAGTTTGAGCAGCATACCTCCAGACATACAAGGTGTTTAATGACAGATAGAGCTTTCCCAGGTGTAGAAACTGTTCTACATTTGACAAAATACCAGCCTGTTCTTTGGACTAAGGAATAATACCAATGTTTTTCCACTTGCAACTTGTGTATCCTCATTGCTCAATTAAAACATTGGAAAAAAACCCCAACCAACATAACCTTGGAAACTCACTCTGAGGTTAAAAGGGCTGAGATTAAGACAAAGTACAATAAAGCCCATGGCCCACATACTTCTATCTGCATGGCTGGCCTAGCTGCAGGTAGGACTCAAAGAAACTACACTGTGCTGAAAGAAGGAAAGTATTGATATCTAATGATAGACTAGGCTATGTTATATTTGCCCTCCTAATCATAGCACCTAAACTGCATAAAAGTTATTTTTGGCTATTGCTAAGATATAGGTCATAGAGGCCTCCAAAGGTCAGCCTATAGTGGAGATACAGGAGGGAAGTATGGGCAAATCTGAGAACACTTATGGTCTTGGGCTTAACCCCCAGGACACTATAGTCTCTCTCTTTCTGGCTGGTCCAGTGGCTGGACAGCCCAGATATTTCCAAACAAGTTGGAAACATATGCAGTAGATATTGTCCAGTCTTTGTCTCGGAGCTCCCTTAAAATTTCTGAGCTCTGCCTCAGAGCTGACCGTTTGCAGCTGCAGTAACTACTAATTCCAAGAATAAAAGGGTGACAGTTCTTAACAGGACAAAGTCCTCCTTGGCCTTGATGTGATGTTTGTCTGATGACAAGTGCACAAGTTAGCATGGAAACTTTTGCTGTGAGATGCTGGACCATGACTTTATTCTTCTTTTCTTTCTCTCCCCTTGTAATTATTTTAGTCCTCTATTAATAAAGTTTATGCCTCATGTTTTTCAAACTGTGTTCCCTGCTTCAGTCTCCGTTGTTGCTGTCTTTGGAGGTGTCCATTCAACATGCTTAATTGCCCTGTGTGTTTGCTGAAGGAGTTCCTCCAGAGCCCCTTAGATCCTAGTCCTTTCTTAGCTAATTACCATGTGCCATACACTGGAGCTATGGGGTCTCGGGGTGATCATTTTGTTGACAATGAGCAGCAATAACCATATAATCACAGCTCAATTATGGAGCATTTATGGAGTTATTTGTGCTATGTCATAGGTGAAGTTAGCAAATGTAATTTACCTCTCGCCACTAAAGAGGACAGAGACTTAAGGTCAAAGGCTGAGCTTTCATTAGAAACTCCATTCTTCAAAACTGCTTTTATAACAGTGAGTTCCCTCAAATCAGCTGGAATTATGTTTGTTGGGCTTTTTTTTAATTTCTGTTTTTATCAACTCGAAAGCTCCACCCCGAATTTGCTGACAGGAAATTAACTTTCATAAGCTGAAGGAATAACAATGAAAAAAATATATCAAAAACTCCCCATAAGAACCCTCTCACCCAAATATTCTAAACAAATAAATAAATAAATGCATTCATACATAAAAATGTTCCCCATCAACTTCTATCTGTCTCTTGGTACTACTTATCTGTTCATAAAAAACTCCTACCAGGTGCAGAGTGATTAAGACGACCAAAAATAAAACTATTATCTATCAAGTTAACATTTCCTCACATCATCTGTAGCAGTACATTGGCTGCCGCCTGGATGCTCAATCATGTCTAGTGTTGTAAGGTGACATTTGGATAGGAGCCATTCTGCCACAGATTAGGAGGGAAACCAGGGTTTAGCAGAGTGGATACGATCAGCTGAGAAACCTGATGGGGAGGGGAAGGGGGAAAGGAAACGCGTTTATGAAAGATGCCATCCAGAACAGGTCAGACGGGGCAGAAGAGGGCAGGCTTTGGAAGGTTGATCAGGAAGGAAAAAAAAACTTTTTTAGTATCACTAGACCTTTTTTCAAAGATTGGTGTGCATATATATGGTAATGAGACATACAATAGATGTATATACATATTACCGTATTACCATATATACGTATGCATATATGTGTTCACATGCATACGAACATACAAAACCTCCCAACATAGACCGTCCCGTAAGTATATAAGTATGTAAGCATATAAATATACAATGTATTTCCCTTTTCCAATAAAAGAGGAGATAGGTTCTCAGACCAACTTTCATATATGGCAGCTTCGAGCAAAAATGTTTTATTCATGAATGATGTCTTTTTTTTTTTAATAAACACATAAAAATGTGAAACAATAAAAGTGATATATACCTAATAATGAGTGAAC
Source organism: Phaethon aethereus (assembly GCF_964289735.1). Lineage (NCBI taxonomy): Eukaryota > Metazoa > Chordata > Aves > Phaethontiformes > Phaethontidae > Phaethon > Phaethon aethereus. Next base: position 7,895,229 of record NC_138577.1, on the reverse strand, counting down.
CAATAAACCCCACCAGGCAACTTAGCTTTGGAAGTGGAAAAATTGACTTTGTATAACAAATTGCAGAATTATTAATCCTGTTTGAAACCCTTTTTATATCAGACCATTTACTTTAATTCTTGTGACTTTCAACATTATCATACATTATGCATTTTTCTTTGTAATATTTTTTTTTTCTTTCTGCAAGTACAGTGTGCTCCCAAACTTTAAAGGACTGGAAGCATTTTAAAGAGAAGCCTACTGGGTAGAAGAAAAAGCAAGGGGTAAATTATTTAGGCCATTTTGAAGTACTCATCCCTGAAAAAACTCCCTCGCAGTGGTCCCTCACAGACCACTGATGAATTAAGCTTTGTAAAACCCTTGCAAGGGAAGGAATAATCATCTCCTCATTATGTGAGCAGAGAAGTGGAAGCACAGAGCTATTTCTGTGTCTACGCTAGGCTGAGAGAGAAGCCTCCAGAGAGGTCCTCTGGACCATAAACTCATCACACTCACCCTTCCTCCTATTTTCTGTCCACCGTTTCCTGGTGGACATCCTCTGGGCTTCCTGCAAATAGTGGAATTGCAAGGGGAGGAGATAAGGGCGGGCTTTACCTTAAGGTGTCCTTTTTAAGGGACATAAGCAGGGATTAAACTAAAGCTGTCAGTCTAACTTAAGAATGCAGGTCGGTTTTCAGTTCCATCTGTAAAGAAGCAGGGAAAGACATGTGAGCTGAGTCAAAGTGGCTGAGGAGAGAAGAGGTGGTCTTGTGTAGGAAAGCCCACTTTGTTATGCCATGATTCACCCATGAAGAGCCTCAGCCGGGTGCCTGGTGATATGAATACACTGAATCTGGGCTTGGGCACGGGGGATCTTGTATGGGTGGGAAGATATGTAAGTATCAGGCTACATCTGCAATACATAAGGCAGACGCCTTAGCCAAGGGTGCTCTTAATGTTACCCTACTGGGAAGCATCAATATAACCAGCATTTTCCTAAAAGGCAAATTTTAGATGCACAGTGTAAAAGACGATCCACTTGAAATAATCCAGAACCTGAGGTTTGAGGTCACTGAAGATCCACAGCTACATCCGAGGTCTATGAGAGTGCTGTATGACTGAAAGTTGATCTTTACTGATCACACAGTATGTAAAATTACAGTCTTAACTCCTGTATCTTACCTCCTGTGTGGTGAACCCAGGAAGGTTTAACTGTATGTAAACAGTATCTCATTATTTATGTAAAGAAATTAGTCCATAAGAGCACCTATCAGCGAATAGATTTTTGAAGTATGACCAAAATACCTATCATTCATAACAATCAAAGAATAATTTTGTGCATTTACCTCATTGATACTCTCTTTCCTGTCCTCCAAATCCCCATTGTTCTCTGCTCATGCATCTCTCCATACTCGCCGCCTTCTATTACTTTGTTAGTAATCTATGTAATACTGAACCTGTTGAAGCTCTGAACACAGCTGATGTTGCCTATTAAAAAACCCCCAGATTTATATGGTGTAATTTAAAGTTTCCATTTCGAGACATGGAGGGAGGCAGAAAGAGAGTAATAGGGGACTGGGATGGAGGGAGGCTTGCTTTAATTTATGGTTTGAAAGCATTTCTATTTAAACTTTTCCACACAGAGGGTCAGTTGCATAGAAAGAGGTTCATTTGCATGAGGAGCTAAAGGTATGAGCCTCTGAGCAAGTCAGCTCTTGGTGTTCAGGCGCTAACGATACCGTCCATCACCGCACAGCCTTAGGTAGAAAGGTGCTAAGGTCTAAATGAAGCTGAGCATTTTTTATTGTGGTGACCCCAGTACCGGGCAAATATTGTACAACATCTTGTGCCAGCAGCCAAAGTGATTTACATTTTTTTTTTTTTTCTTCTCTCTGAATAGAGTGGACAGCTGGTGGATCCTTATGCCTATTAATCTTTCAGTGCACAATCATCTCTTGGTATGTAACAACTATTTTTCAATCTTTGGGGCATCAAGTGAAGTAATGAATAATTCTGTTATATTCTTCCAGGACTGATGGGCATTACTGAACGACACATTAAGTTTGAGGGTGAAGAGAAGGAGGGAGAGGGGAAACGCTAGCATAAGGCAAACAGCCTATTATTGCCTTTTCATTGCGGCAAACAAAAAGAATTCTTCCTAATCTGTTCCTCAGGGGATCACCATAAAACTCCGACCATCTATATATATTTTGTGTGTGTGTGCATGCATGTGAGTATCTGTGTTAAACTTTCTTGCTGTCAGGTAGGATTTTTAGTACTTCAAACCTCTTGGTGCCTCTAGTCTTAAACTAAATTGGTGAAGCTATAAAAGTTTTAATCTCTCTTGGCCCTGAAACTGAAAATTCTGTGCCAGATGCACAGAACAAGTCATAGCACTATGTAGCACAGCGTATAAGACACTATATGTGGTTGAACAATGAACTCGGGCACCTAGTTTTATGCAAAACAGAAAGGAGGGAAAAGCTGGATAAGTTTCTCTGGGAAACAGGGATCCTTATTCCAAAAGTTTCTTCTTTCCCTAAATTTTGGGGAACGTTTAGAGAGTTTAAATAACTTTTCATGGTCCCTCCCAGTCATAAGTCCCAGGTGCAATCCAAATGTGCAGTCTCTAAATACAGTGAGTGGAGGATTGCCGTCCCTCCCAAATGCCATATCACAGGAGCATCAGTACTCTTGAGATCCTATTCTAACTCTGATGGGTTATGATGTGCAAAAACTTTAGATCAAGATAAAGCAGACTGGAGCAAAATTTGGAGACTATACACTGATCTGGCTTTAACACCCTTTTGAGGTAAACCTCTCGGCTTTTGCTGTCTGTCTGCCTCCTCCTTTGCATTTTCCTTTACTGCATTGCCTTACTGCAGGGTGCATAATTCCCATTTGAGTGGAATCCTTTAACTCTGTGACAGCCAAACATGACTGAGAGAAAGCACCTACTTAATTTTAACAAAAACCCCAAATCAGCCACTGAACAGGAAATAAGGCTGGACTCCTAAAAGAGGAATGAAGATTTTTCTGAGCAGTGAGTATATTGCTGGGTGTTGCAGAAAAAAAGAGAGAGGAAAAAAGCCAGTGTTCGAAGAAAATTGTCGTTAAAGTCTACAAATGTGTTAGCAATTTGATTCAGGTGATATTATTGTGATCACAATTACTATTGTTGTTGTTGTTACTAAGTAGCCTAGAAAATTTAGCAGCCTAAAAAAGGAGTGGAAGCAGTATAAATAATATATTCTATTGCAAAAGAGAAGTGCTCCTGCAGAATGGAATACTGAGGACATTTCAGGGGGTTACCCCACAGAATGCTGATTAACTCCTCCCCAGATCCCCCTTTAAAGATACACAAAATACTAGCATGTAATTAAATATGTGTTCTTTGATTATCAGTCAAAGACTCATTGCAAATGGTATCAACCCCTTTGGAAGGCGTGCAGCCCACTTCCAATTAAAAACTACCTGACCATAAATAATAAAAGTGTATTACATACACAGTAAATTATAGTTCTTAAAATAATGTCTTTCAGGAGCTATATTTTAAGGACACCATATGTGTTCCCTGTATAATGAGCTCTTCCCTCTATCAGTATAACCAGCAGCCTCTCAAATCTAGAGAGCTAGAATGATTAATTTGTTTGGTTATATTTTTTGTAAACAGTAACTTGTTGTTTTTCTTTCTCCATCTTTAAAATTAAATTCCCTGTTTTCCACATTCCCATTCTCCTTCACAGTTGAGAACAACGTGAAATTGAAAAGTAAATTTTCAGAAAAGAAGGAAAGAAAATTATCTGTCTGAAACCAGGACAGAGATGTAATGTTAATGCATGTATGAGGATGCTTATATGGTATATATATATGTGTCTGTGTGATGTATGCATGTTTGGTATTATGTTTATGTGTGTGTATGTATTTGTATATAAATATATCCATTATGTAGACATAATGTTAAAACCAGCTGCATTAGATGATAATGACATACTGGATAGTGAATATTGTATGATAATTTTTTTTAAAATATAGTCTTGATTATTCAAATAAAATACATTATACAGCTCAATATGTACTAATTCAAAATAGAAAAAAAGAGTGTGGAATTATTGGTAAAAACAGTAATGGGATTCTTCCATATTTTAGAATATACAATAACCGTGAAGGACACTTTCTCACTGTGAGTTTGAAGTGACAACACATCTGAATGCTTGTGTATTTGGCTATTTTAAGGAGGTAAAATTATCTTTTTCCCATCTGAAATATCTCATCCTAGGAACAGGAAAGACTTCTTCCATACCAGCTACAGTCAAACCCCTACTACGTGATGAGAGAAACTACTGGTTTCATAAGAAATCTTAACTCTTATATTTCAGAATTTTTCAGTGCTTAGACCTTTCCACACAGATATGTCTATATGTACATACACACAAACATAGATAAATACACATTATTCCTTCCATATTCAAAGGCCTCAGAATGTTTTAAAAACTATGCAGAAAAGAAACTAAGGATTGTCTTATACCATATATGTTGTCCAGAATTGAACTTTATTTTAAACAGAAAATTTAAAGAATATAATTGCCATTCCCGTTTTGAAGAGGAAAATGTAAAGAATTCAAAGTACACCTTGGACTTGGATAATAGCACTTGCATTTCCAATCTTGGAAAGTGTTCTGACTTATCTATGACTTCAAGTTGTCAGGATCATGACTTCTTTAATTAGGAAGAAACTGCATGAAATTATAGGTTATTCCATAGTTGGCTATTTCAGAGATTTTGTAGCTTTCTGCCCTACAAAAAGCATGAGACCCCATGTGGAGTATAAAGAACAGCACAGGAAAGACATGGACCTGTTGGAGCGGGTCCAGAGGAGGCCACAAAGATGATCAGAGGGATGGAACACCTCTCCTGTGAGGACAGGCTGAGAGAGTTGGGGTTGTTGAGCCTAGAAAAGAGAAGGCTCTGGAGAGACTGTATTGTGGCCTTTCAATACTTTAAATATAAGAAAGATGGGGACAAACATTTTAGCAGGCCCTGTTGTAATAGGACAAGGGGTAATCGTTTTAGACTAAAAAAGGGTAGATTTGGGCTAGATCTAAGGAAGAAATTTTTCACAAAGAGGATCGTGAACCACTGGCCCAGGTTGCCCAGAGAGGTGGTCGATGCCCCATCCCTGGAACCATTCCAGGTCAGGTTGAACAGGGCTCTGAGCAACCTGATCTAGTTGAAGATGTCCCTGCTCATTGCTGGGTGGTTGGTCTAGATGACTTTTAAAGGTTCCTTCCAACCCAAACTATTCTATGATTCTATGAAAACAGTTGAAAACAAATTATTGAAAGAAATGTACCAAAAGTTAAGAACAATTTTATGACAGCCACAAACATTGGAGCTAAAGCAGTGTGGTTTCCAATAGATTCAGTGAGTTTTTTGTTGATTGTCTTTTTACTGAATTATGTTAGAATTTTCTGGTATCTCACATTTACTGATAATATTATTTTTCCTTGTCCTGTTATTAGATGTTCTGTAGTGTTTGTGTTTATTAGTAACAATATTAATATATGTAGCCATTGAGCTGTTTGCACTGGTGAAAGAGAGACAGTTTGTGCATTCTTACCATTAAATATTAGTATTTGCAAAGCCAGGAGTTTCTGCTACTTTTTTTCTCAGCTGATGTTGAAGCCATCTGCCTTGATGGTTTATTGGTGTTTGAGAAGACTGCAACTTCGAATTGCTTTGATTGTGAGAAGAGTTGTGTTTGACTTCCCCGATGAATACTTCACAAGATAAAAATCTTCTTGTGTTCTATCTAGCTACTGCAAATATCTCATTTTCTTTCTCTATTATTATTATTTTTCAAATCTGTGAGTACCTAATTATCTTGAGACCATCACTCCTCAGCCCCTCTGGGTGTAAAAAATCTAGAAGTTCAGAAAGATATTATGGGAGACCCAGATATACCTACAGACCAATTGATCATGTTGCCTCATTCCCACAGGAAAGCAGCCTATACATAATTATAATTTATTGCAAAAGAGACTGGAAGCCCCATGTCTCACAGACAAGTATCTGGGCCATGGAAATGTGTCTCTGTGCCTGCCTGCATCTTCTGACCATCTGCCTTTGTTTCTCTATTTCTCTTGCTCTCCAGCTCCCACATAAACTAGAATAATTCCAACAACAAACACTAAAAAGGAAAACAGTTTCGTAACAGTACATGTTCTTTTCTTAATGGTGGCAGTTCTAGGACTCAGTATACCCTAAGGAAGAGGAGGAATTTGATACTAAATCTTTTGTAAATGTGTAACCTCACTGTATAAGAAGGAGCATTGACTGTGTAACTGCCTGTAAACATTTCATTTTCTTTCTGTTCTTAAAAACTCTTGAGGGATGTTTCCCAGAAGTGAAGTAGGTAGCATGGGGATTAGATTTCAAAAAAGACTGAGGTGTCTAGTACAACTGGAAATTATTCATTGCATTTCTCTTTCCACTGTATTAAGAAAGTTGGGTATTTAATGGGAGTCACAACTGTGTCAGGAAAAAGCAAAAAGTCACTAAGGACAGCAGCATGTTTGAAAATACCCCTCTTTTTTTAGTATCTGAGCACTTCTTTGAACAAGCCATCTCTGGGAGCATGGTCTCCAGGGTATAAACTAGCTTCCTGAAATTAGCCATGTATAGAATTCCCTTGGGCTGCCCTTTACTGATACTCTGTTAGTTGAGGAAAAGGAGGGCAAGATGGTGCAGCAAGCATTTAACATAACATCTAGCCATTACAGCACGTGTACAGAAACTGAAACATATGGGTTTAGTTCAGATCTCAGCTTCTATGGATTAAATTCCATGTCTGTGAGGAAAGCTGCTCAAACGTGTAAACACCAAACAGCATCTGTGGCCATGCTATATGCCTCCGCAGCTGAAGAGAGTGCATTATACAGCAAAAGCCATGGATCTAGAAGGACAGATATGAAACATTTGCTAGTGTGACTTAGCAGAGTACCATTTAAGAGAGACCTGGATTTAAGATCAAGTCTGTATTTTAATCATCAAATGATTGAAATTTCTTTGTGCAGGGACCATTAATTGTGTCCTACATGGAGAGCCCAGTGAGCTGACAGCAGAACCCCTCTGCCCACTGCTCACTGAGAGCTTCCATGAGAGGTGCATCATGATAATTTCACCTGATGAAGAACACCTCCTGTAGTTGTTTTTCACCTCCACACAACGTGATGATATAAAACAAGAGCTTCATTTTGTCACTGCTTCACATGCCAGGCCATCATGCTTGTGATCGCCTTCCAACAACATCCCAAAATAAACCCAGGAATTTTAGAGAAGGTTACCCTATCCCTCACTCAGATGTCATGACCTGATTTAGTCAACCCTGCTTTAAAATATCCATATACACACTGTTACCATGACTACTACTTGGCTTCATGGTTATCTTGGATTCAACCAGAAAGATAATCTCCTCTGATTTCAAACCATCTTGTGCTCCAGACTGATAATATTGTTTTTGATGCCTATGTTCCTTCATCTGCAAATCTCTAGATTAATCAGGCTCTCTGCAGCCAATTAAAAATTATTACTATTTATGGCTGGAGGGAATAATCCTATTTGAAGTATCCAGAAAGCTTCTGGTAAAACAGAAAGGTTGTATAGACTGTACCCTATGGAAATTGACACCATAAATGATTATTCATTCAGGTGAATGGGGAAGGTTGTTAACTTTAGCTAGTAACAGAAGAACCGGAAAAAATTTTCAAAGCATTGTAACATTGACCAGATTCTGTTTCTTCATGATTGTTAGAATTTCAAAGAGAAATGTTGTAACTTTTTTCCTTTTCTTGTCTCAGGAAAATAACTGGTGCCCCACAATATCTTTATCTCTAAATTGGAGAGATACGCATTTGATGGGTATGCTGTTCGGTGCATGAGGAATTGGTTGTATGGTCACATCCCAAAGCTGGTGATCAATGTCTCAAAGTCCAGATGGAGATCGGTGACCAGCGGTGTCCGTCAAGGGTCTGTGTTGGGACTGGTACGCTTTAATAACTTCATCAGTGACATAGACGGTGGGATCGAGTGCACCCTCGCCAAGTTTGCAGACACCAAGATGAGTGGTGTGTTTGACACTCCTGAGGGATGGGATGCCATCGAGAGGGACCTGGACAAGCTCGAGGAATGCGCCCATGTGAACCTCATGAGGTTCAACAAGGCCAAGGGCAGGGTCCTGCACCTGGGTTGGAGCAACCCCTGGTATCAACACAGGCTGGGGGATGAAGGGATGGAGAGCAGCCCTGCTGAGAAGGACTTGGGGGCACTGGTGGATGAAAAGCTGGACATGAGCCGGCAATGTGCGCTCGCAGCCCAGAAGGCCAACCGTGTCCTGGGCTGCATCCAAAGCCACGTGGCCAGCAGGGCGAGGGGGGAGATTCTGCCCCTCTGCTCTGCTATGGGGAGACCCCACCTGGAGTCCTGCGTCCAGCTCTGGAGGCCCCAACATAAGAAGGAGATAGACCTGTTGGAGCGAGTCCAGGGGAGAGTTATGAAAAATGATCAGAGGGCTGGCACACCTCTCCTATGAGGACAGGATGAGAGAGTTGGGGTTGTTCAGCCTGGAGAAGAGAAGGCTCTGGGGAGACCTTATTGTGGCCTTTCAGTATTTAAAGGGGGCTTAGAAGAAAGATGGAGACAAACTTTTTGGCAGGGCCTGTTGTGATAGGACAAGGGGTAATGTTTTTAAAGTAAAAAAGGGTAGATTTAGACTAGATCTAAGGAAGACATTTTTCACACTGAGGGTGGTGAACCACTGGCACAGGTTGTCCAGAGAGGTTGTGGATGCCACATGGACACATTCCAGGTCAGGTTGGACGGCGCTCTGAGCAATGTGATCTAGTTGAAGATGTCCTTGCTCCTTGCAGGGGGGTTGGACTAGATGACCTTAAAAAGTCCCTTTCAACCCAAAGATTCTATGATTCTACAATTCCAACATTAGTAAAAATCAAAATATTTTACCCATGTAAATCTCAAAAAATGTAAGTCTTGTAAGTCTTAAAAATTTTAAAAAATCTAGCAAGCTGTTTTCTCGTTCATTAATAAAGTCTTAGTTTGGAGATGATATCAGAAATCTTTCCGAAGATTTCTTTTTACAGTTCTGTGTCTCATGGCTACTCTATGCATTTTCTTACATTGCTTAAGTTTTTTCACAATCTCGGGCAAGGGTTTCATTTGAAGTGAGCTGGAACCAATTTTAAAATGGAGGACTGTTCATCCAGAAAGAGAGTATTCTTGTTTGTAACCAGATATCCATGTGTTGAGGGAGACAAGTTTCTGTGACCACACCCCAAAACTGTGAAATGGATTTGGACATTTGTCACAAAGAAAATACACAGGACCTAACCAAGCAAAAAAAAAAAAAAAAAAAAAGGTTCTCTTTTTTCCTTTCTATGACTTTATCTCTCAGTTCTATATGAGCTGATGTGATACTTGTCAATCAATGCAATAGGAAATGAAACAACTGGAGTAAGTCTCTGTTTATCTGAGATGTGCAGAACTGCTTTGTGTTTTGTTTTTTTTCCTTTTCTGTAGACACTATTACATTTTCCATTGCAACCTGACAAATAAACTTATGATTTAGTGTGATACATACTAATGTGGAACATTTACAGTTTAAAAGAAAAAGGTAGGAAGAATCTATTGCTGAATAAACTTTTCCTAGGGAACATAGGTTTAGTAGATACCTCCCTTGGTAGAGGATGGCTGTAAACTTTGAAATTGGACTTCAACAGTGGCCAAATTTGAAGGGAATTTGGGCTTTGAAGTGTGTTTAGACCCATCTCTGTTCCCTAGAAGTTGACTGTGATGGGCCACATTTGTAACTGGGTTTGTACCTCCCAGTTGCTAGGGCAGCTGATCTTCAGGGATGGACAGACCAGATGACACACTGGTTCCTATCTTAAAGGGACTGTGAAAATTCTACACTGTATGTATCATGTAAATTAAATGAATAGTGTCAATTAAATGTCATGAAAAATGCCACCAACCTTTGACAGTGGTTAAAAAAGCAAAGTGGTATTGGGATAGCTCTCCAGCTAGTCTTCCATCTGACCCACATGGAAAGCAACAGCGGAGGAGCTTGTGTTGTAGCTGTGAATGTTCAACCGATTGAGAGATACAGTAAAGAGATTATGTTCCTATCCCAGTGCAAAAACCGCTCCCATATGGACCCAAGACCAAAGTATTTTTCCTTTACCCTACTTCCTTTCATTTTATGAGACTGATTAAGAATAACCCTGAAGAGGGCAACTCCATATATATCCTCTGATCTAAACGGAATCTGAGGGCTTGCTTAGCTGCAATTTGCTCATGCTTTGGGGCCCAGATGCACTTCTGCTTCATCACCGAAGTGGAGGCACATGCCACCGCAGAACAGGAGGGCTGGAACAGGGTTCTCCATGAAGAACTTCCAGGGTATTCTCTAAAACTGACCACTTAAATGTTGGAAAATATGTGGTTTGAAAGTAATAAGAATTTAAATTCCTGTTTGGACATTCCTCATAATAAAGGAGCCTGATTGCACCAACAGACTCTGCAACATTTTTGCCCAAATTATGTATCTAGGAGTCTGGCTGCATATGCTTGATACAGCTGTTTAACCTTGGATCATCAGACTGCTGGGAAAAGAGCTGTATGAGGATCTGTGAGGAGACTCACACAGAATCACAGAATCACAGAATCATGAAGGTTGGAAAGGACCTTCAAGATCATCAAGTCCAACCATCAACCCAACACCACCATGGCCCCTAAACCATGTCCTGAAGCGCCACATCCACACATTTTTTGAACACTTCCAGAGGCGGTGACCCCACCACCTCCCTGGGCAGCCTGTTCCAATGTTTGACCACTCTTTCGGTGAAGAAATTTTTCCTAATATCTAGTCTAAACCTCCTGTGGTGCAACTTGAGGCCATTTCCTCTCGTCCTATCGCTGGTTACTTGGGAGAAGAGACCAACACTCACCTCGCTACAACCCTCTTTCAGGTAGTTGTAGAGAGCGATAAGGTCTCCTCTCAGCCTCCTCTTCTCCAGATTGAACAAGCCCAGTTCCCTCAGCCACTCCTCATAAGACTTGTGCTCCAGACCCCTCACCAGCTTCGTTGCCCTTCTATGAACATGCTCCAGCACCTCAATGTCCTTCTTGTAGTGTCGGCCCAACACTGAACACAGTATTTGAGGTGCGGCCTCACCAGTGCCGAGTACAGGGGCACAATTACTTCCCTGCTCCTGCTGGCCACACTATTTCTGATACAGGCCAGGACGCTGTTGGCCTTCTTGGCCACCTGGGCACACTGCCGGCTCATGTTCAGCCGGCTGTCAACCAGCACCCCCAGGTCCCTTTCTGCCAGGCAGCTCTCCAGCCACTCCTCCCCAAGCTCATCTGGGGCCTCTGTCCTCTGGCTCAGGAGATACTGTTGTGCCTGAGCCCTTGACCCTTGTCTGAACTACACTGCAGGCATGCCTTTGCCAACTTCCTCACTGATGCTGACCCTGACCTGCTGATTGGGCTTCCTGGCTTAGCCTCAGACCTGTTTCACCACCACACACTTGTCTGGGAATCACTGCTTGTGGCTGACCCTGGGTACCATCACTAAACCTGCTCTTCTTGCTGTCAACTTTGGCTCCTGGCTCACCTTCCTCTGCTCAGCAGCCTGCTCTTGATGCTCCCTAATGATATATGAATCCTTTTATAGCACCTTCCCAGGCAAAGTATAAATGTGTTAAAAGGACTGAGGTTTAAGGTACTCAGAAGAAGTTCAGTCTACTCCCACAATCCATTTTGCATACCAGATGGCCAATGACATAGCTCTTTGTGGATGTACTTGCATACTCATTTGAAGATGTCAGAAAACTAATTAAAAAAAAAAGTCTTATTTATTGTTAACGGAGCATGTTGATCCTCAGCGTTGTCATTTTCTCCTTTCATGTTACATGCCTTCTTTCACAAATTCTATTTAAAATACCCCCAGCAAATAGAAGGTGACTACTTCTAGTCTCTTGAAAAAATGGCCAGGTCATCAGCAGGAATAAGCTAACACATCTCCATTCACGTTACTGAAAAAGACTTTCTTGTATAATGTATTGGTAAATTATCATGGTGTACATATGAAAAAAATACATTGATCCTTGTTCTAAAGTTAGTCAAATACTCTCTATTTTTTACTTTACCATGGCATCCAGAAAACCCAGAATATGCATTATAATCCAACTACATTAGATACCGCTCAGTACATAACAAAAACTGGTATAATGATATCAGTCCTAAATAGTTTTTCTTTATTTCCTTTTTGCCGTATGGTTTGCTAAGTTAAACATTGTAAAGACACATTTTGAGACTAGCTCTCCGGAAAAAAAAAACCAACCCTGTGAGTATTATCTACTCCTGCTGAAAGCTGGAATTTTTAGCTGAAAATGCAGCTAGGTCCTGTTGTAAATCCAGAGCTGAGGGAAATCTGATGATCACTGCCCCACAAGAGGGACTCGGGTCTTCAGAGCTCTTGCTTCTGAATTTCTGTCTGTCTTGGTGTGTCTTTGAGAAGACACATTCTGGCATCTCCTTGTTAATCTATAAAATGCTTCTAACACTATTTGGATGCACTGTAGGTCTTATTTACACATTTTTTCCCAAAGCATTTTGTTATTCTTAGTAGCAGTATCCACTTACTTGCAAACTTATAAACACATTATAGTGTGAGATATCCACTGTGCCCCAAAGCCCTAGACCCTTAAGTGAGTTGCTCTCTGAAGATGCTGTTCTCACTTTTGCCATTTTTTATAAAGGGAATCTAGAAAAAATACACTTCCTTCCTCAGTTCCTTAGTGAAGCACCAAGTTAGGTAGGATGAATAACATCAGTGATGTTTCCACTGCTACCTAATAGTCCACAGGTCATTTTAGGAGGGTTGTTCGGTTGATGGTAGAAATCTGAGTCTGTGATCACCATCAGCTCTCTCCATCACTTGAGCTTCGAAAGGAAACTTCACTTTCAGTACTTCCTTTACACAACAGACTTTCCTTTACTCTACAAAACCCTTTTGCTACAGTCTAGTCAGTCCGTACAGTGTTCTAGCTTAGGGTTGATATGTTATTGTAGCACCTATAAGAGAAAAAACCCTATGGTCTCATTCACAAGGTGAAGCTAATGGAAAATCAGCTGATATGGTTAGGCAGGTCTGGCAGAAACCAGGTAGCATGATCCTTTATTAACCCAGGAACTTGAAAGTGTCTTGATTCAGACACTGTGTCTTGGAAATAGTCTCTCCCTAATATCTATAAGATTTGTTTCCCATGTTCCCTTTCTTTCTCTGTAGGTCCAATTCTTATTTTCTGTATTTATGATGGTATGTAGGGGTGACCTAAAGTGAGCTCTCTCTTAAGTTAATTTATATGCCACCTACTTCCCTGATGAAACTATTTCTCCATCTTCAGTGGCTATCCACCTTGGCCCTGAAAGTTGTACTGAATGTCTGAATATAATGTCTGCCTGTTTCTGGAATGTATCTACTGGTTACTGCTGCTCTAGCATGGCAGCAGCAAACACATTTCAAATTCTGCTTTAACAGAAAGCTTCTATATGACCTCAGAAGTTACATTTATTCACTCTGTGACTAAACCTCTTGTATTTTCCTACCTCCCACTAGTGCTCAAATACGGTGATAACAGGATCCTAGACCCTATTTTTACTGTAGATTGATGTGTGTATTTGTCCCCTCAATCTGCAGGAATCTTTACACTAATTGTGATTTGAAAATATTTCTTTTGCTTGATGTATTCAGCTATTTTCAGTACTGTGGGGTGCATGACCCAGAGAAATGGTGGATCTCTAGTACAAAACACTTTGTCCTTTTCCTAAGTGACAGGGCAGACTCCAATCTTTTTCTTGGTATTTTGCACCATTTGTTCCTCCTCAGCCCTGAAGCCTTGTCATTCTGTTTGGAGTATTAGTGTGGATCAAGACCATTCAGGAGAGAATGTGAATTGAGGTTGGCACGAAGTGTGTGATTGGCACCAGTGATGAATTCTTACTGTGTCAAGATTTTAAGCACGACAGTTATTGGTAAACCAATCTGAAATAATCCCATTCGAGCCTGCCAGATTTGCTACAAAGTGATATGTTCCTGAAGATCCTTGCCAGAATAATGATTGATGCCTGCTGCCAATCAGTGCTGAGACTCAGTCGCTTCTTGTTGTCATTTAACTATGGCTACACAGAGCATTTAACAACACAAAGGGGCATATTTGATGTTTAATGAATAAAGATATGTACAGTGGCTCATTTAATAGGTGCACACCTTTGTTCACTGGAAGGCAAGACTGGGCAAATCACTTGACTTCTTGTGCTTCAGTCAATCTATCACTTGAGTAACAATAAAACAAACAAAAAACCACATACACATACACACAAAAAACCCACACCAAAAACTAAGCTCACCTGAAAAACAGTCAGCATTTGAGCTAGTACTTAGTAGGGAAATTATATGTGCGTTGCCCATGTTCTAGTCTCTCATCAAAGTAACTCTTAGCTTCAGTGATCATACATTACTCCACAGCTGAGATCAAGATGTGAATATATTTCCTCTGCAGAAAAAAAGAGAAGACTGTTTGATTTTATATTATGTTATTTTACATTTTTTGTCCCTTGCAAGTGAATATAATTAATGGATAAGGAATTCTATTTTGACACTATTTTTTATGGAAGTGGAATGCTATTGTTTTTTAGATCACTCCTCTCCAGCAAACCACTAAATTTTAGGAAAATGCCTAAATCTCACTGGTAGCAGTGGGATATCAGTATATGTTTAAACCCATACTCAAACACTTTCTGAACAAGAGAACTACTCAAAAAAAGAAAAAAAAAAAAAGGAAAAGCTGAGGCACATCAGACACACATATGCTAAAACATTATAAACATGCCAAGAAATGTAGGTAGGCCACCAGCAAAGGTACGTATAATCGATGAAGAACCCAGTACTTTATCTTAAGCTTCAGTCTTAGCATATTAATTAAAAACTCCCGGAGACTCAGGACACAGCAATTATATTGATGCAATTTTTCTCTTTTATGCAAGGAGAAGCTCACCTGATAATACTAACAATGGCACTTGCATAGCACTTTACGTTCGCAAAGTGCTGTACCGACAACACATAAACTACACCCTGGTTTGTGTTATTTCTTTTACTGCTGTTACAGAATGGGTTTTAGAGGACAAAGAATAGGGATAAAGCTCCCCTGCAGTTACTGTGCTAAGGGCTTCATCCAAACTAGTCTTTCCCTTGGGTTCCTGCTAAGTCACGTTCTCCTTGTTTACAACTTTTGAACCTTTTCCAAATTAATTTAACAAAAAAAACCCCAACCGTCAAAAAGTCAACCTTCTCTTGATTCATATTACAGTTATCTTAAGCAACATCACTGCAGTATTTGGACTGGACATCAATGGCAGTGTTTGGACTGGACATCAATGAATTCTGTAGATCCTTGCAAGTTTTAGTTAAAATACTGCAAGCACTTAACATCAGTACAATTTTATATCCATCTGAGACAAAATAAATAATACACAGCTCTTTTTCTAAGCAAGTTTAACAACATTTAACAGCAGGGGGATGAATTATAAAGTTTTCTGTGATGCACATTGAGACATCCCAACATGAGCCAAAATGTTGGTTCACAAGTCTAACCTCAAAGAGTCAGCTCTTCTCAATATGTATTACTCTACTTGTCAAAAACTAGTGACCATACTAATCGTCTTAAATGCTTTATACTCAGCCTTAACTACAGATTCACCCTCTCTCCATCCCCTGTATTCCTACACTATAACATATTAAACTAGTTCTGTCTTTCTGTGGGAACATGAACTAGTGAGCTCTTTTACAACTTCTTCCACCCATGTTGGGAGAGAAAAGAATAATTTCCCTTTATAGTTCATTCTTTCTTTTAACTTAAAAAACTCAAAGCTTTGCAGTCCTTACTGACATGAAGTCATGCCCAGTCTAGGTCCCAGAATATTGAGGCTCTCAGTTCCCAAAATCTCCTGTGAATGTAGCTCTATAACCTACAGCAGCAGCGTCTGCTCAGGAACCATTAAATCTTTCCTTTCTCTACCTTTATAGTGATCTCATATTTCCTAAACTTATTTATTTTGCTGAAATGAATCCTAGTACTTTTTTTCCTAAACTCTGCCCTTCAATTCCTAATCTTCATCTGTGTCTACCAAAGGAGTCTTTTACTCACAGGGTTCAGCTGACAAAGTCCAACTCCAACAGATCAATCAGTAAGCTGTGCCTATATTCAGCTATGTCCTGAAAGAAATGTACACATTATATTAGCCACAGGTTAATCTGCATTAACCAGAAGCATGACTTGTGTCTTCCTTCATAAAAAGGCTTTTTTGTCATCTTTTGAAAACTGTTTGACCAAGTTCACATGAGCAACTTCTGCATTTTTCTGCCAGTTTTTTTCAGTCATGCAGCTTGCCAATTAAATCATTTAAAGTTGCTGAATTATTTGCTGTGTGTGATAGTCACATAGGTGTATACAGAATGTGCTGCATTTACTCTTCAATGGATGGAAAATTGCTGGCACTATGAATCTTGCCAACCCTTGCTTCTGACCCCCTCCCCACTTTGAAAATGGTTTTAGAATCTAAATGCAAACACATTAAGTATAAAGAATGAATTTGGCATATAAATCAGTGGTTTCATGTCAGAGACAGTACAGGGTTTGTTTACTGGGACAAGAAGCTAAAACATGCAGTAATAGCGTCAGGTGATTGACCAGCGCATTTTGTCCACAGGTTGAGTTGCAGAAACAGATCTCGGTTGTGAAATGGCTGGCTGACTTTCAGTATTTTTTTTTTCTTGTTTTTTTTCTTTTTCTTTTTTTTCTTTTGTTTCAAACAGTCTTTAGCCATGAACCAGTAGAGTTTCTCCCAGTAGAAACTATCAAGTTTCACACTACAAGTTTTCAATGGCAGCCAATCTGGAGGACTGCATATATCTACCCCCAGACAGCTGCATTATGGAACTAAAGGAACTGCATCTAAATTCATGAGCCGATAAAAAGTAATCTGGCTAAAGTCTTTTTTATACCAGAATATACACTGATAATCACACCCCCTTGAATTACAAATGTTCCATAACCATTCAAACTGGTACCGAGTTACTGACATTATTTGAAGTAATGACATAATAAAACACACTTTAAAAGACAAACCCATAATTTACTTGCTTCTCGCTTAAAAAATGGTTCAGAAATCTTTTGAGTTTGTAATTGATGGGATACCAGATTTTATAGACCATCAAAGACTTGAATATGTTTTAATAAACTAGAAAAATTAAAGTCACTTTAGCTTACTAGCTGGCTTTATATTTTTTTATCATTATTATTTCCTATGTTTTTCCCCTTTCTTTTATCTTCCTGCTCAGTTCTCTCTCACTGTCTCTCCCTAATATTCTAAAACCACAGGTAAAAATTACTTAAAAACTATATTGACATGCAGCTTTATCTCCTTAACAAATATGTGCTTCTCCTCTTCTCTTTTCTTCTCCTCTTCTCTTCTTTCTCTTCTCTTCTCTTTTCTCTTCTCTTCTCTTCTCTTCTCTTCTCTTCTCTTCTCTTCTCTTCTCTTCTCTTCTCTTCTCTTCTCTTCTCTTCTCTTCTCTTCTCTTCTCTTCTCTTCTCTTCTCTTCTCTTCTCTTCTCTTCTCTTCTCTTCTCTTCTCTTCTCTTCTTTCTCTTCTCTTCTTCTCCAACAGAAATATCTCCATCCTCAACTTGATATTGTTATAGGGAGATACACTGAAATGGGGCATTTGATGCACTCAGTTTAGACAGGGCATCTAACTTCCTTCATAATGGTGTGACTACGTACCTGTCACCACAAAACAGTGGTAATTAATAAGGTTGCTCAGCATAAGGTCTTGGAGGAACTTGCAGTGTCCATCTGTCTATCTAATTGATGTCTACTGTACACTAGCTGAGATTTCAAAGAAGTCAAAATCATGTTGATACCTCTCCCTTCCTTCCACATCAGGAAGAAGTCAAGCTAATTAAACTCCCCAGCTTCTGTTTTAAACTAGAATTGATTTTTTTATAGCTAGTTGAACTAAGAAATTCAAACAAAAACCAAATGTCTAAATGACCATATTACATTCTTCTCCCCACGTAACTTCTTACATAACTGAGAAAATTTTACGTACGGACAGAATAGTGATCAAAGTGTCAAATTCTCTCAAGTCATGTGATTTTAAATACTTTCATGAGGTTGCTTGAACAGAAACTTAACAGGTCTTTGCCTTAAAATAAAGGAGGGAGAATTGTCATTTTCTGAGTCAGTTCACATATGGCAAAAGAAAGTGAATCAAACAAGTTTGCCTGGATGCCAGTGAGTGAAAAATGGTAGAAAATGTGGTTACATATTGCAACATATATATTTTCATTAAAAATAAGAGAAAGGCAAACAAAACCAAAAATTACTCTTCTCTCAGTTTGTATTTACATGGTAGAACAGAGGATAAGTACTTTACAAAATGCAAAATACAAAATACAGACTTTACAAAATACTTTATATAATAAAGTACATAATAAAATACATAGCTTACAAGATACAAGATACCAGATACAAAACTTTACAAAAGGTAGTGGTTTTGTTGCAATGAGTACCAACATCTGAGTAGATCAAACAAAAGACTACTTCAAGGGATTCCTCTTAGCACCACTTGTGGCAAATAGACTTGTGGAAGACTCTCAGCTGCTTATCTTTAACACCCAGACTTGCCTTTTGATACATCCGGGTCCAGCTGCCAGGGTGCAATATTCTAACCGTTCGTGCCTTAAACCTCAGTTCTCCACCCACATGTCCACACTCACTCGGCATGAAAGCGAAGGGCCCCGTATATGAAAATGGAGTGGTGATGTGACAGCAGGAGGTCAACTTGCTGGCCTACAGCACGTCATTGCACTGCAGGAATTGTGGTGGTGTTTCAAGCTGGTAGTCCATCTAGTGGCTATTCACAAGATACCTCAAAGAAAGATACAAAAAGTCCTACAATAGGCAGTGACAGAATAATCTGTCTTTTCAGAGCGGCTTCTGTCTTATGCCCAAGACTGAGACCGAACAATCTGTCTTTTCAGAGCTGCTTCTGTCTTATGCCCAAGACTGAGAGTTGGACAACCCTAAAGAATGGCAAATTATACTGATATATAAAGGACTTTTGTCTATTATCTCTTCGCCTGTTATACCTTTAACTCTTCCACCTGTCTTTTACTTCTTTCTTCATGTTATTTCCCCTTTTTAATCAGGGAACACATCTTATTTCATGAACAGGAAGAAAGGCAAAGATTAATTCCACTGAATTTTAGGCTCTTAGCTAAGACCATTTACCTTGTAGCGTAGTCTATTTATATAATCAGAAGAGAAAAATATACTTCCTGAAGTGGCAATTTACTCTGCTTAGGTCTGAATCACCCTGGACGTTCCTGTATCTTTCCGGCAGCTAAAGAAGGATCAGAGACCAATTTATCTAAAGTTTTCTAGCCTAAATATCTCAGTTATGAGCTTAAAGCTGGGTTCAGACTATGTCTTCACACCCACAATGCCACCTGTAAATCTTTCCTTGCCTCTCTCAACCACTGAATTTCTATTCAACAGTTTTGTTTAAAGTGTGATGTCATTGCTGTCTAGATACCACATTCTTCTCTGTGGGCTGGATCTTGCTGACTTGCTGAACTATCATAATGCAACTTAGCTCAGGAGTCTACGTAAAACTAAACAGTAATGGGTTAGTAGTAAGAGAAGGCAGCATGATGCATCATTGATGGAATTATTTTCTCCTCAACTGTAGTAACTTGAGGATAGGTGAACGCTTGCCTTTACACAAGCCTGGAGACAAAGACTGAATTAATTATTAGAGACGACAGTATCAGTACAACTGCTTTTCAGCCAGGCACTTGAATCCTATCCCTTTAATAAGATGCCAGAAGCTGGGGGAGGTGTTTGTTTGTTTTACTTTTACCACAACCCATCAGCATAAATACCACTTCCTTAGTTAGAATCCATCTGCTGTGTTGACAATGTACTCAAATTGCAAGCAAGCATTTAATGGTGTCATGCTGAAGCACAACAGAGTGGATGCCGAGAGAGCCTTAGGAGTCACTAAAATGAAAGGGTTTTTCTCTTAATTTCAGTCACCAGAAAACTTTGAACAGAACATGACATGTTAGCCATCTGAGCTCTTTAAATGAGACTTTGGCAGATACACAATGCTCAGCTCTGTGGTACCTAAATAATTGAGGCTTTGAAACATCAAAGTCCTAACACCTTCAAACACTCAAGTAGCTTTATTTGAAAGATTCTTTTCACAACAGAAGACTAACTCTGCCATTTGAGATCAATGGATCTCTCTGAAACATAGTGTCCCCACTTTAGATTGGAACACATTGGTTGTTTACGACATATTGACTAGCAGTGTCCCAGGTGCAGAAGGTATTTGATTAAATGGATGTCCTTGTGATGGCATGATACACTACAGAATTAGGGATGACATTTGAAAAAGGGGAGACGGGGATCATTAAGGCAAAAATTAGAAATTCCCAGACATTTCACTGTTTATATGTACATTTTATTTTATTTTTTATTAATGTAATGTAATTTAATTTTATTTAATTTTGCTTTGCTTTAATTTGCTTTGCTTTGTTTTTCTTTATACCCAACAGATTTCTCCAGGACTAAGAACTGGGATTTGTGGCAAATCAACGGATTAGTCATTGGTGACATAGTCTTTTCAAAGGCCATGTAATATCTCCTGGAATGCCTTCTCATTAGCAGGTTTTGCTTGGAGCTTTGAAAGTTCTACTTCACTGTTGTGTTCCTCTTTCTCTCCCAACTATCCTTCACAAATGCTGGCGAAGACAGAGCATGGAATTTATATACTACCCTACATTTTTTCGCATCCAGATATATTTTGTTGTTAAAGTTATTATAGTTGGGTTTTATCATTATTAATTTATTCTTCTAATTAGTACATACAGTAGTCATTTACAGTTCTTGTTAGTGCATAATATAGAAGAAACCAAATCCCAAAAGGAAATTATGTCCTTAAACTGAGCTTTATGCAAAATTTATGCTCCTATGTGCAAGACAGTGATCATCAATACTTCTTAACAACTTCAGCTTCTGTAAAGGCATAGAAACCTATATTTTCTGGTATAAATTTAAAAGGGTTTAAAGTTCTGTTTTTTCACTTGACTACTGCGGCAGCCAACTTGACCTACCTATACTAATTTAAAATTCTTCAAATCTCAAGTGGAGATTTGAGCAACCTAGTCTAATCTGTCCCTGATTCCTGCCCATTCTATGAGAAATAGGCATTCTCATGCTCACTACCCTCAGGTGGCTCAACTGTTAGAAGCGCCCACAGCTCACCTACTATTTATCCATGGGGTTGAATACCGAACAAAGTACAGTACTTAGGGGTAAATATAACCAAAAGAAGTGAGTCTGTGTATGCCTTTCAGTGCTGTTACTCATATGTGAAGTGGAGAAAACTGCTTATAATTTCTGTCCTACTCTCAGTGGAGACAAACTCTTATATCTTGATGGTATTACTCTCAAAATGTTGTTGGTGCAAAAGGGAACATTATCTCTGTATTTGGAGCTAAGACTTCATTGTTAGTTTAATTAATGTTTAACAGTGTAGTAAAAACCTAATCTTTTTTTCTTATTAGTTCCAGTACCAATGCACATAGTGAAAATTAACACAGAAAAGCCCTTTACAGCTAAAATTCTATTCAGAAAACTTACTAGTTCTCTTTGCTTTTATGCTTACCCTTGCAACGTGCCTCTGGGTCACAATGTTGAAAGCTTCAGTCCTCCCAAAGAGGAATGCATGAGATGGAGTTACAAGTCAACAGTATCTTGATGCTGAGAACTGTATGATGTTCATAGTGGGGCATTCCCTCTCCTTAGCTTTCAGTCCACTTAGATATTTCCCCCCACACATATTTTCTTTGCATGATCTGCTCCCACTTCAGCTGGGTTCCCAGCTGAAGTTTGAAAGTGCACCATAGCCTCTACAAGTCCAAAATAACATAAAAAGCTATTGTTCCTTACACAGTTGTGACTTATGTACTCAGTTCAGAGACCCTGTACTGTCAGGTCAATACAAAGCCTGTGGGCCTCTACCAACAAAAAACAAATTTACTGGGACAAATCAGGGTAATACCAGAATTATCTATAGTCCAGGTATTTACATGTACCCATCTTTGAAGGTCAGCCTTCAGGCAGCAAATTCTGAAGGGTGAAAAGGAAAGAAAACAGACTTTCACTTTAGTATTTTGTTGTAAAATAAAAGATTTAAATTGCCTTATCTGTTTGTAGGATTGTTTATTTATGTTATCCAGTGATAGGTTTTAAAAATTTAATTATGTATAAACAATCTTGATAGTAGATCAAGATCTTCAACTACTTAAGTAAAGGACTTTTTAACCTCTAGACTGCAAAAGTACATCCTCTCCATGTACCCCTGAATCCATGATGACTGCTTTCACAAGTTAAACAGCTACGTTTATCAACCTTGTAGAGATTTTTGATGCTCTTGGGCATGAAGATGACTTGAGATCTTACAATTCCTTTTAATTTCTCTAGGAAGGTACTTAATGCAGCAATGGTAATAACATATAACCCTGTTCTCTTTCATATATATCTATATATTTTTATATATATATACATGTATATATAAATGTTTATATATATCGACTGGCAGATAGATGCAAAAGAGAGGAAAAGCATATTTAGTGTTTCTTTAGTCTAATAGTTTAATGTTTACCTGGGTTCAAGAAATGATAGATAAAGAAATGAAAGGAAAATCCACCTAAGGCTGCTAAATACAAACGTGCAACCTCTAGCTCAAGCAGTTTCTAAGACAAAAACCACTGAAGGCTCTAAGAGTACTCTAGGAAAAAGTATTGCGGACCCGCC
Source organism: Phaethon aethereus (assembly GCF_964289735.1). Taxonomy (NCBI): domain Eukaryota; kingdom Metazoa; phylum Chordata; class Aves; order Phaethontiformes; family Phaethontidae; genus Phaethon; species Phaethon aethereus. The sequence continues at coordinate 7,872,217 of NC_138577.1, read as the reverse complement.
CGTTATTCTGGTTTACTTCAGTTATCAACCGCTAGCAAGTAGTGGAAGGGGGATATTGGCCTAGGTGAACCTCTGGTCTGATCCAGCATGGCCAGTCTTATGGTCTGATGCTTTTTCTCCCTCCATGAGTTAGTGAAGCAAGAACCCCTACAGCAAAACATGGAATATACCTGGTTTGATCTCATTTTAAAACTGACATGTTTATCAGCTGCAAAACCAAGGTTTAATAGCAAAAGAGATTAAATTTTCTCAAATTCTGGATTAAAAGCATGCTTTTGAACCAACAAAAGCCTTACTACTTTCCACGCGTTGTGGCAACCATATGTTCACTATAACGGACAGAAAATGAGTTTCAAGGGATATTGAAAAATTATATTAAAATGAAAGGTAAATGGGGTAGATGATCATGCCATTTCTTGCTTTGTTGGTAACTTTTCTGATGTCACTGTGACAGATCCTGACAGAGAATAGAACAAGGTAGTACTGCAAAGCTTCAAGTGAGAGATACAGATATTTTTCTGGAATAAAACTAGATCACTGAAAAATAATCTTTTACTTTTCTGCTAAAAGTTCTATACCTCTGTCCCACTGATGTACAGAAAGAGGAAAAATATGACCTCAATATTGCTCTTTCACCATTGACTCATCCCAGAATTGATACACTTGTGCTGTGGTTGCCCTGAAGTGTAATACTGTACCATTAAATTCCAGCTGCAATACCATTATATTGCTATTAGAAAAGACTGCCGAGCAACACAATTTTTCAAATAAATATAAATTGTGAATGGCTGAAATGTGAAATGCCCTCAAGTGCCCAGGATTTTCAAGTGTCCTTTTTCAGTGGACAGGTTTTATGCTCTCCAGCAAAGGAATGGCTCAGTTTCTCTTTTAATTTTTAGTGGTAGGCTTAACAGGCACATACAATGAAGAGCTATACAGAAGGCTGGGCCATGACCTCTGTGTATCCTGGTGGAAGCACTGAAGTTCTGCTGAGTATTACCAGTGAGAATGTTGCATCTGTAGCCTCAAAGGGCTGGTTCAAAACCTGTTGTGATTCTCAGTCCTACCCAGTTGTCATCCTATTATTTTGTGCTATTCACCAGCTTGCTTTGTTTGCCTTAAACTGGGGCAAAATTCATCTAACGATAATAGAATAACATGAGAAAAGTACATGACTCTTTAACTAAACAAATGAAACAAATACATATCTCTGGCTTTCATCAGGCTTGTCTCCCTGAAATTCACACTCCTGTGTCAAGAGGATGTTTTTGACACCTACTCAGCTGGAATACGGTACACACTGCATGTTGATAGCCAGCATTTTCACACCCACTTATTCATGCATATGCTAATCGTTTCCTCCCTGCAACTGCTGTGCTTTGTTCAGGACCCCTTACAGCTGTTTCAAGCATGCACAACCGATCAGACAGCTTCTGAGTAATTTACACCTTCTCTCTACCCCGTGGTATTTCGATAGCTGAACATACAAGGTATGTTTGACCATCAGCACTGACCGCCGAGAGACTTCATGTTCTTTCCTCTCAACTTATAGGTGTAAAACAGATGGGATACCCAACAGAAATAGCCTGAGTGATGTTAGCTGCAAGTGGAACTCTAGAGTATAGTTGCATACAGTTACTTAACAGCACTTTGTTCACAATTTCCAACTGGTTTTATGCTGATGTTGAAAAACATGCTTTTAATCTTCAAGAAATATGAGTTTAATCATTACTTTGTATTTAAATAACTTTTAAAAAGGCAGAAGGATGGTTTAAATCACAGATAGGTTGTGATTCCTTGCTTAAAATACTACCCCAGTTGTTCAACTAGTGTGCCAGACACTGAATTACAGCTTCAGCAACTGCCGGTGCATTTTATTGTTAAATCTGCTGATCTTTGTTCATTTAATACGTTTAAATTAAAGATGGGAAAATCTCCAAAATATGATTGGGCAAATCTGTCAATGGCAAAAAAGGTCTTTTTCTCTGTTAAAGGTCTGCCTTGGGACTCGGGAGCGTTTTCTTCATTCATCACTGCACTACAATCTTTGTGGACTTTGACTTAATGGCATCTGGGGATTTCATTGCAGGAGCTGAAGAGATCTGCCTAGCCATCGGTGTCTGTCCCGTCTTGATGCTCGAGGTGGAAGAATGTGTGGTGTTTTCAAACATCTGCTGTTGCAAATCACAACACTGAATATTAGCTAAACCCACAAACAACTAAACTTTCTATTAACACATTGGACTGAGGATCATGGCCACACCATCCTCTCTGCCGTTATTGCTAAGGGTGGGGAAATTCCTTCAGCTGGTGTGAGGCAGGCAATTACACAGTGCAATCTCTTCATAGATCTCAGGTAAATATCTACCAAGTCTGAGCACTTGTGTCACAGCAGGTGAACTGTGTAATCATTTTTTATTTCAAGAATTCCTCTCAAAGTTTTCCTTATCCCTGTTCCTGTGTCTCTACCTGTTTAAATTGTGAGTCTTTTGAGGAAAGGACTTGTTCACACAAATATTAGCACGATGCGGTTCTGACCTTAGTTAGTCTCATGAGAGAATGGAACACATCTGAGCTTTCTAAAGTCTCCTCTTATGATAAAATATGGTCATACAATGAGATTTTTGTGAAACATGGAAGACTAAATGAATTAATTTTTGTCCAATGACTTAGTGAAAGCCTTGGAGATGTTACCTTGGGAGGATTCATCAGAATCTTTTCTGTAAATATTTTTTATTATAGTGTTTTCTTTCATTACCTTATGCACTTTCTCCCTATTTGGAAATCAGCTGGATATACACCTATTCAGCAATGAACTGCCTCCAGAGGTTCATAGGGATGCAGTTTGACTGGGGTTATTTGCTCATATAGTCTGACTTCCTGCACGGCAAAAAACTTTTTTTTTTCCCAAAGTATATTGTATTAAAGCCATTGATTTTATCCGAAGTTAATAATTTCACTATTTTGAAGGCCAGATTATCCTACTGAATTTAAACAAGGAGGGGAAAAATATGAGGTTTAAGTTCTGTGTTATGACATAAACCTAATTAAATGACTCACTACTGCTGAAAGACAGATTAATTTCTCCCTCCCCTTTTCTTTGTCTATCACTCACACTCATTTGAATCATTTCACAATATATGGAACATTTTTACTACAACATAAGTGAACTGCCTCAGACCAGAGAGGGATAAAATGAATGCCTGAATTTGTGCAAAGTGTACACAACAAATGAGGGACCCACAGGAAGAAGGAGCTTGGACCAAAAATAAAATCGCAGAATAATAGAATCGTATAATCATTTAGGTTGGAAAAGACCTTTAAGAATGATCATCAGGTCCAACCGTAATGAGCAAGGGAAAAGAGATGAGGGACCAGGAGTTGCTCTTTGGTGAAAACAAACTGTTTAGATTGTCTTTGCCATCCATAAACATGACAAATCGTACCACACCAGCTCTCCTTGGCTTCCTTATTTTTAATTTGAGCATATGAAAAAGAGAGACTACATTGGCATTTAAGAAGAAAAATTCTCTGTAACACAAGTATATCCTGTTAGTTTGAACTGATCTATTTTATTTGCTTATTTAGGATTTTGGGGGTTTTTTCACTAAAATGTCATGGGATACTAAAACTGTGTGTGCTGAAACACCCTTCCCAGATTTGAACGACTACACCTTTATTTTGTCAAAAATAGCAAATGGGTTTCAAGACCCACCTTGCATGAAACTGCACTAATTGCTATTAGTAATATTTTTAGCTTCTAATTCTTTGTTGATACATTCTTAGGATATGATGAATGACACACCTAAGTCAGAGTTTAGCGCGGTGACAAGACCTTTATAATAACCTGGTGGGTTAATGACATTGGAGAAAAGAGTTTGCGAGTGAGAGTGTGTGAGGGAGAGAGGCAATCGTTTGCCTGGCTTGCTTAGGCTGTTAAAATCAGCTGCATCAAACTACAATGGTCTGAATCAGAACTTGTCTCAGACGTTACATTTCAGTCCAGGATTTTTAAAGGGTAAGTAGATTCACAAAGTGAAAACTTACAGTTAATTTTTAAGCTAAAGTTTTCTTAATTTTTAATTAGAATCAATGTCAGACTGCTCTGCTTTTTACTCCCTACACCATGTTCTCTTATATTTTTTGTGATATTGGACTCTATGTCAGCCTTCTTTACATATTAACAATTGCAAAAAGAAGAATTTTATATTCATGACCTCATCAGAATGCGCAGTGAACCAGAAGGGGGTAGTAATGTGTAGTTAGCTCTTGGCTTTTGTCAACCTGCTGATTAGAGGGAATGCCTGGGATAGAGCTGTCTGATCCCTTCATGAATTGAGTGGAATCCAAGCATTCTAGATCCCAAGAGAAAAAAATTCAGAGGAAACTCCATATAGCTCCACATGTTGAAATGCCTGGAGTTTTCTGCCTTGCTGTGGATTCTCCTTACCTAGGGAAAAATTGCACTCTTTCCAGTGATATAGATCTTCCTTGGACAAAATTTAATTTTATATTAATTTATGGTACCTACCATGCTTCTAAATAGAGCAGGGGCAGGAACTACACAGCTATTTAGCTGTGTCTGCATCATTCAGATATGCAAGCTACACCTGACAATACATCTGGTGTGCAGTCAGAGAGGAAACAGAAAGTTTACTTTTAGTTGACCACTGGTTTGGAATCTAAGTAAAAAACTCAACCTGTGAAAATATTAGACTTTGGACTTCAATAGAAAAGAGAAAAGAAATAAATGAAGGGGTTTGAGTTTGTACACCAGGAATTTTCATTCAAATTGCAAAATGCTGTGTTTCATTTTCAAGTTATTTAAGCTTCTTTTTTTCTCTTTTCCTTTTCTTACCTTTTAAAAAGACCAATTTCAAAATGAAAATGACATTTTGAAATGAAACATTCTAGTTCATTCTGAAAATGTTGATATAAACCATTCTGACATTTCCTAAAACTAGTTTCTTTCATATATGCATGTGTATATGAAGACTACTTGAAGGATGAGACTTGACCTTATAAATTCATACTTGTTGATAGAACAATACAGGTAGATGTGTGCATAAAAAAGTACTTTTTCTCTTGTTAAAAATATTTCACTAAGCTGTAAAAAGCCCAGAGGAATAGATACATGATTTAACCAATTATTGTGAACCGTATGAAGCAGAACAACCCTTTGCTGTAGGCCCCACAACGTTGCAATTGGAAATAACCACAACCCTGCCTCCTTCTAAATCCATTTTCTATACCATCATGCAACAGCAAATCAACAAAAAAAACCCAGCAACAAAAAATGTATTTTAGGGATTCAGTCTTTCTCCCACTGAATTATGTTTTAAACACCATCTATACCAGTAGGCACAATGCCCGCTTGAATACAGATGACAAGAAAGAGGGGATCATCTTGGACATTCAGCTTTATAAGGCCATATTTTGTTATTTTGATGATCTGGGCTATCCCCAATACAAAAACTTAGTGCAATATTGTATTTAAAAACAAACAAACAAACCAACCCCTAATCATTTCCTCTTTTGTTCTGCAGTGTCAACAATTTACCTCTGTGTGTAACAGCAGGGCTGAGATGTGGTGGGGTGAAAGGGACTCAGTCTTTGGCCCTGCTGCACATCTGGTCTGAGGACAGCAAAAGAGAGTACCTACCCTTGACTCTTGTTCACTCTCGGATCAGACGTCTGTGTAGGTCAGTTCAGGATGGGAAAGGAGTTCTCAATTTTCTGAAAGGTTTTGCTGGCCAAAATACGATGCATAATCTTGCACAGTTAGGGGATGCCATCCAGATCAACACAGTTAGTATCTCCGAAGTTGCAGGAACCTGTTGAGAAGACTTTATTGATAGTGCTCAAGTCTAATTTCCTGTGAATACCTTGACTGTTCTCTAGAAGAGGAGAAGAAAGGGAATCTAAACCCCAGCATTTTACATATTAAAAATTACAGCACTGAAAGGAGAAGTGCGGGGCACATACACAAATCTGTCTGTATGACCTCTCCTTTCTCTCTTTTTCTTTTTTCTTTCTTTCTTTCTTTTTTTTTTTTAATTTAAAAACAAACAAAATGTAATTGGTTTTAATCCTGCTGAAAATTGGGGAAGATTTATGAAAAAGGGACTTGAAGGGCTCATTTTCAGTGGATTTGATATTATTGATTAACTGATATTTAGACTCCGGAGGCATTGCTTCTCATTGTGCAAAATAAGCATAAAAACACTACAAGCAATTAATTGCATGGTTTTTGTACTATACTTTGAGATGGCCTATCAGCCCTTTATTAATATTAATGAGAAGAATTAGTACCAAAGATCAGGGATCCATGATAGCTGGAAGAACCTGCAAGGACCCTCCAGCTCTCATGCTTTATTATTTTTTAATCAAAGTGGCTGACTTGAAGGCACAGAATTAAAGAACGGAGTCCTTTATGATTCTACAATGATTCAAATTAAAATGATCTATACTTGCATAATTCCAACGAGCCATTTTGTGCTAGTTAGAAACAGTTAAAAATTGCATAAATGCATGATTTAAGGGCTGCAGCTTTTTAATCTTAATGAAAGGGCTGTTTTTTGTATACTTCTCAACTTGCACATGTGATCAGAGACCAGAGAAGAGCAAGGGATGGAGAATATATTTGATGGCAACATTCTGCTAGTAAGTTATCTTGAGAAAAGATGGGATTTGGGATCATAGGTAATAATATTTTTTCTGCTTTTATGAATAGACAATTATCTACTTGTAAGTACATAAAATCCCCTGTCCTACTTTTATTTCTGTTACAACAGGGTTTAAATGTCTCATCCAAGATGGCTTTTCTGGAAGGCATTGTCTATACAGCAGTTAGTGATAAACACAGCTGTGACGAGCTCTTCACAAACAATATAAAAATACAAGAAGACGAGGCAGGAATGGAAAAGGAAACGGTGAGTAGCCTACAGTTATCCTGCAGGTAAAGAACAGAATCAGGGCTGTGACCAAAATGCAATAATGCAGTAACATTCAGTGGATCATAATGCCTCTCTAAAATTTCTGTTACTGTAATTTATGTAAATTCAGGCAATCAATAATTTTCAGAGATCTGTATTATGGGGTATTACTACACTGATGAAATAAGGGAGAAAATAAATCCTTAGATCCAGACTCTTTCTTTTGGATACCTTTCTTGATCCCTGACAAAAAGTACATAATCTGTGTAGCACTGCCATACACTAGCTAAATGAGGCTTCAATATCCGTAGAGCCGTTGCAGCACAGAAATCAGTGTGAGCTGTAAGAACCTCCCAAACCTCTAGGAAAATTTTTGAGCCATTTTATGCTGAGATCTGTTTTGCTGTGCTTAGAATAAGACCATTTCCCATGTGAGCTTATTTGAGGTAAGCGGTGTTTGGACTGTGCCAGAGTTGTGACGGCGTGCCAGTAGTGAAATTTTGGCAAGCTCTAATTCTTAGTTCCTCTTTGGAGTCATGTCAAAGTGCGCTGATCCTCAGTGCCTTTAACAAATCCTCAAAGAACCACACCATGGATTGTAAGGCATAGTCCAAATATCTACAATCAGCCCATAATCTACATACCATTGCTACATTGTAATGGATCATCAGAATACTCTGCCACTGTGCATTCAGAAGTCCTAAATCCATGGATCATGAACAAGATAGACCGCAACAGTCCCTTCAAAGAATTTACAGTCTATCCTATCAATACGGATGTAGAAACCAGCAGATTTCCACGTATATAGCCCCTCTGCATACTAAGAAACCTTGTGCAGTCTTAATGGGCAGAAGTTATGGTGTATGAAAAGCAGGAGCATTTTATAATTCTCCTGTTAGGAAAAACACTTTTTTTTTCCAAACGTGTATCAGATGTCCAGAAGCTATCAATTTTGTCCCCTTTAGCCACGACAAGAGGTTCCTTGCAACCTTCCTGATAGCATAACTAGACCTCCATATCTACAGAGTTGCTTTTATGTCAATGTATTACATACATTTTGTGAATGGGAGCAATCATCTGGTCCCAGTTCCCTAAAAGGTGTAGTGAAAATGAGATTAGAATAACTGCATAGAGCACGAAGCTTCTGTGATGATTTGTACCAAATATTGTTGTCTTTAATATTTTAGCCCAAAGAACAAGAATAATTTACACATAGGTCAACTTCTCCTACCCTTTAGTATTAATTGGAAGATGTTATTGTTTAATTCAGTCCCTATGGTTCAATCAATATGTCCCCTCAAATGAATTTCTATAAGGCTATCTATCTTCATCAGCTGTGAGTTCAGTTTTTCATTATACAAGTTTTAACATCTTTGCTTGCTGAAAAAGCCAGAAGCATGAGTTTAAGCCTTACCCAGACTTAAGAGCAGCCTAAGTAAATGTAAATATGTCCTGGGGCATCCAGGCTGAAAGCCAAAGTTAGCCTCATGTGATACTAATCACACTATTCTTCTGACACTAGCTACAGAAACCTTTGGGACTTTTATCAACCTGGTAAGCTATTTTTGCTCCAGTGGATTCTTGACCTTAGCAATGACCTTGTCTCTAACCAGGCTTGAATTTACCCATGGGAATTTTTAAGGGAACTCAGCTGATGTAAACTATTTTCTTCAGTACGCACTGGAGTAACCTCAGTTCAGTTACATCAATTCATTAATTTACGCCAAACAAGGGTATATAAAACACTATAGCCCACTTCCCAGATAGATTACAGACACCTTCTTTCCAGTTGAAAAGTATTACCGACTGTGTATTTTCATTGTGTAAATTCTTTGAGGTGCATATTTGCATCTGCAGTAGCAAACCCCTGCAAGGCATTAGATCACAGAAACACAGAAATGGACATAAAGAACTTATATTAGTTGGTTTTCTTTCTTTTCGTGCTCTGTCTCCTTTGGCCCAGCTGCAACTTCAGAATCGGCTTCTGTGATTTTGCTTTCTGAAATTTGCGAAAGAAATTTGTTCTGGGACTGAGACTGTGCAGGTCAGATAACAAATTTATAGGGCTGACGTACAATGTACGTGGCCCAGAATGTAAGTCTTGGTAATGGACCTGACAAAATCATAAGTGGTCCTAGTGGGCAATACTATAATACAGTGTTATTATGCCAGGTTTCCAAAAACGTATATTACTCAAGAACTGAAATTACTGTTTGGCAACCCAGGAGCTTGTAATGCATTGAATAAGCTATAGTTTCTGACTAATATTTGCATGCTTGTCTAAGAATATGTAAATGTGACAGTTTCCCTCCTGGAAAAACTAAAATCTCTAATGAATTGAAGGGCCACACATGCAAATAAACCTCATGATTCACACATGTGTCTCTCATTTAATTTTTCAAAACGTATTTTGCATTTTGATTATGCTACAAAATGCAGCACAGAGGGCAGAGCAGTGAGAAAAATAGGAGTGTGTGTACAACATATTTTTCATATCAAACAATGTGATTTACTTTAATCATTCCAGGAGTAACAAATAACTGCAAGTGCAGGCTTTGAATGCTTTCCAGGTGTATGTAGTCAAGTTAGAAAAAAAGTAATGCTATTTCTGCTTGAACTTTATAGGCGGTAAGCCTGATTTTTCTCTCAATCACTCCGGCTTTCCTCTGGTATAACTTTAGTTTTGACTTTAACAGGACCGTGCTTGATTTTTACAGATGTAACTGAGAGGAGAATCATGCCTCAGATGCCTCTGCTGCGGCAGAACTGAACCGGTTCTCTTTGGATATGTTTATACCGTTGGACATAAAATTCAATATTATTTATTTAAACCCGCAGACACATTGAGCAATACAAAGACTCTCCACATAGGAGAAAGTTCACCCAGGAAATGCCCCTCACTGCATCCCTAAGTGGAGAACTTGGCATTAAACTTCCCAATTCCTTACAGATGTAAGCAGAAAGTATTTAGCTGTCACTTGTCCTTCTTCTCAAGGTCGGTGAAGACAAAGGGCAGTCGAGTAGAATCTCCTCCTTGAAAATTGTTCTAAAAGAAAAGACAGCAGATGTCCTCTGGCAAAGCTGGTTGCAGAGGTTTTACGACAAATATTTGCTCAGCCCTCTGGTTCCCAGTCTCTAAGCTATTCTCCTCTAAAAACGTAACAGAAAAGAAAAAAATCTAGCTGCGCCTCACCACTTCAGCTCACAGTTAAATCCACTCGTGTAATTTAGTGCAACTTAACTTCCAGCTGACACAGCTGAAAAGTGGATGCTTCTGCCATGCTCTCTGTAGGGGTAAGTAGAGGGGGATGGTGGGTAGATTGGGTTGTGGTAACGTCTTAAGCTGCGACGAAAAGATTCACCAGGAGATGCTTCCCAGCAGTCAGACACTGGTACTTTGCTAGTCCCCACCACAGCTGCAAAATATCTGCAAGGCAAAAGTACCTTATAGTTCATTTACCTATGGTATCTTTGCCCCAGATAAGGATTAGAACATTTCAGATCCTCACGTGCAAGACAAACTGTTGTGGTTGAGCTACGGGGGCTTTTATGGGTCAACAGATGGTATCGGCTTTCTTCTCTTTACAGTGCTGCTGTTGAAAAATAAAAAGAATCAGTTTTGGCTTGTTTTGGTCCTGGAAGGTGTTTTTTACTTCATTCAAAAAGTGAACAAACAAACAAAACTGCCTCCATTTTTTTTTTCCTTTTCAATTTTGAAAAGATGATTTTTTTTTCCAATTATTATTTTCCAATCAGCTCTAAGGTAATAAAAATAATAACCAAGCAAGGCCAAAGACGGTGATTTTTTTCATAACTGTCAAATAATGACAACATGAAGCAGAGACAAATATCATCCTGAAATTCATTATACAGAATGGATCACAGCAAATGCCCTCTCTTTCTGCCCCAAAGATGCATTTAATTTTCCTATCTTTATTCACATACAGATTTAGGCAGAGAAAGCAGCCTCCAAAAGCCATTTCCTTAAGATATCACAAAATAGAAAGGTTAATAGTTAATGCTGCTAAGTGTCCCATTATTAAAACTGCTTTGCCATGCAATACCAGGACAAATGGAAAATGAAAATTAGCCTAGACATCCACAACCTCACAAAGGAGATTCAAAGTCTCTGGGGTTGTCATTCCAGCATCTTTACACGATAATCAAGCAGGTTTTGTGTACTTACTGTAGTTAATGCCACCTCTTCCCATTTTCATTTTGTTGCAAGCACAGAAAATATAGCAAATAAAGTGCATGTTCTTTTTTCTTTGAGGGGAGGAAAGGGGGAAAAAAAGAATTTAATTGACAGATAAAAAGGATGTAGAAAGGGTAATTTCATTTTCCATCAGAAGAAGTAAGGTTTTATGTTGGGAATTAAATTAACAGCACATGAAATTGGCTTTTCCTAAGTTCATATTTTTTAAACTTTTTTGTAAGAAGAAGAAGAAGAAGGAGAAGAAGCAGAAAGAAAAAGACCCCCAAACCAAGGTAGAATTGTAAAAAGCCTGACAATGAGCACAGATGATTTCCAAAGCTGATAAAACTTCTCCACTGCAGTGTGGTTGTGGGCTTGCTTGCTTTTCAATCACTCTGTGTTTTCTGCTTGTGCGATACTAAAAAGTTATGCTTATAAATGTTTCCTGATTTCTGTGTGTGATGTTCCATCTTCCAACTCCAACTGGTTTCAAGCTGCACTCCCCAGCCCACATCTTTTCCTTGCTTTCCTCAGCTTATTCACGTTGCCTGCAGGCTGTGATTTATCTTTGCAGTTAATACATTTGTATTCACGTAATTTTTTGCTTCTGTTTGGCTAGGCAAATCTCTATTGGAATACTAATACGTATGGATTTCCATATTGTCATCACTGACAAAATAACAGCATGGGAGGGAAAAAAATCTAAGTGATGAGCAAGAAAAAAAAATGCAGAAAAGGGAAAAATAATTTTGAAATCACAAAATGTGCTGGGTTCCCCTTCCCCCTTTTAATGCATAAAAGTCGACTTAATGAAAAAAAACCTTTACTAACGTTGTGCTTAGGAGAAACAAAGAGGATATTTATAAAGAGATCCCTTGGTAATTTATCAAGACAAGTGTAAAAATCAACTATGAACCAAGTGAAGACAAAAATGTGCACACACGGGCACACACACACTTGGTATGTGCCCATTAAAAAGAAAAAGAAAAAGAATACCCCCCCCCAAATTATAACAAACAAACCCAGAGACTGAGTAGCATCATAATCAGCTAAAAGCTGAATGCTTTTGACAATTTTTGATTTGATGAGTTAAAAACAAATGTTCTCAGGCTTAGTCACACAGCAACACTGTTTTTTAGAAATTATTTTTATTCTTAAAAATCTATTACTGTGTTTCACTAGCAGAATACCTTTTAATACCAGAAGATCAAAATCTGCAACATATTTGTCTGGAATAAAATTTCTGATCAAATCCTTCAGGAATTTAGAGGAGACGGTGTTATTTTCTGAAGTATCTCACAATTTCAAATCGAATACCAGCTCTGGGTGCTCAGAATCCTTAGGCAAATTTGTGTAAGGACGCAAGAGGCACTACATGCTTAAGTGCATGTAGCTGGTCACCTAACCTTAGGCAGTCTGATATATTTTAATAGGCGATAGTCAAGCGTATGCCTGTCTTTGTAGTGAGCTGACCTTGTCCAGCTGCCATATGCCCACCCAGCTGCTCGCTCATTCCTCTCCTCAGTGGGACAGGGTGGAAAAATAGAATGAAAAATCTTTTGGGTTAAGATAAAGACAGGGAGATCACTTACCAATTACCATCACAGGCAAAACAGACTCTGCTTGGGGAAAATTTATTTAATCTATTGCCAATTAAAATAGACTTTAGTGAAAAAGTAAGGCAAAATACTAAAGCAATGTTTCCTTTGTCACCAGCCCTTTTTCCAGGCTCAACTTCACTCCGAGACTCTCTACCTGCCTCCCTTGAGCGGTGCAGGGGCTGAGGATGGTTAAGGTCCACACACAGCAGTTTCACACTGCTGCTCCTTCCTTCTCACACTTGTTCCCTGCTCCAGAGTGGATCCTTCCCACAAACTATGGTCTCGTTCAGGAATATCCACCTGCTCCAGTGTGGACTCTTGCTCAGGCTGCAGTGTAGATATCTCCTCCAACGTGGTCCTGTCCCATGGGCTACAGGAGAAACTCTGCCCCAGGGCCTGGAACACCTCCTCCCTCACCTTCTGCTCTGTTCTTGGTGTTCACAATGTTGGTTTCTTTCAACTTTTTTCCCCCCCTCACTCATCTGCTCATCTGTCATTTTTGCCCTTTCTTAGCTATTTTTTTCCCAGAGGTGTCACCAGCCTCACAGGCTTAGCTGCTCCCTGCAGTGGAGCTGTTGTGGAACCAGCTGGAACCAGGTGGAAATGGCTGTGTCTGGCACAAGGCAACCCCAGCCTCCCCTCACGGATGCCACCCCTGCAGCCCCTGTGCCTATACCTATACCTATACATATGTGTGTGTATATATGCTGGTGTGTGTGCATAATACACGTGTGATTGTATAGGTAGCATGCTGTGGAGACAGGCTACAGTTTCATGTGATGGGAAAGGATTACAAAAGCCATGTGGAAACAACACTGTCGAGAAGGAGGTCTGTCTGTCTTCCGATGAAATCCGTGGCAACATTGCACTTGATCAGAGTAGGTTAGACTCTGGTAGGCTAGGCTCTCTAGGACTGATTGATGGATCCAAATGACGTTCATCTTCACCATGAGGGGTGGTCATCAATATTCACTGACACTAGCTCTGATAACTTCAAAGAACTCTGGACGAAGTCTCTCTGGCAAACACCTTCCAACTGATAAACCAATTTAGATTTGCCCATGACACAGATGGCTTTTAAATGTCTCTTTTTATTTTTAATTATTTTCTAACTATTCAACTGATCATAATTAGCCTTTTTTTGGTATGCTTATGTGAGTATTGATACAACCAAAATAATCAGGTTACTTTTGATGTCACTTTAAAGTGAAATGCCTTTGGTTTAGGTGTGATTCAGGTTACCCAGGTAATTTGCTAAAGCTCTCAGTTATTGCCAGTGGAGAAAATGGGCATGTCTGAAAGCCACCAGATTTCCAGGACCTGATTTTTGGAGTCAGCCTCTGCCTACTGACTTTACGTAGGGTGAAGGCATGAGTATTTATATACTGAAAGAGAACCAGAGCAGCCGGCAAAGGGTTTATAAGTAAATCTTATTTCAGGTGTCTCAGCAGGGGACTTTCCTTCTGTTATCTTCCTCCTGCCACATCAGTGAATGCATCAATGAAACTAAGAGAAATAGGTGCAAATGCATGAATACTTCAGGCCTTCTTCAAGAGTTAATGAGGTCGGTGTCAACCTCTTTTACCAAGTAACAAGTGATAGGGCAATAGGGACTGGCCTCAAGGTGCCAGGAGAGGTTTAGATTGCATATTATGAAAAATTTCTTTACCAAAAGGGTTGCCAAGCATTGGAACAGGCTGCCTGGGGAAGTGGTTGAGTCACCATCCCCAGAGGTATTTAAAAGACATGTAGGTGTGGTGCTTAGGGACATGGTTTAGTGGTGGACTTGTAGTGCTAGGTTAACAGTTGGACTAGATGATTTTAAAGGTCTTTTCCAAACGAAATGATCCTGTGATTCTACCTCCCTCTATTCACTCTCAGCTGTCTCTGGCTGTCTCCTAACCCAGCTCTTCAGGACACTCTTAGCATCTGAACATGTGCTTTTGTTTAGACACAGCCTAAGCTGAAATCGAAAAAGAATGTGTTAGTGGTTTAATTTGACTACAGGTTTTTTTTTCGATGTTCTAGCAGAGAGTATTTATATTTTGGTATTTAAACCTATGTGCTTTTTTTTCACATATTCCCTCCCCTTAACTGTTCCTCGGCGAAGTGATAGCTGGGATTCTGTGAACACTTTTAAGAATTATCCTGATAACTTCGGTGAGGATGACTCAGTTGCTGAGTACTACCTCTGAAAGAAAAACAGGTGGGGTTCAGCTGCCCTGGCTTAGACATCTGGCTTGTAAGCCTGAGGGAGTCATCCCTTAGAAACAACAGAGGAAAATGGGTGCCTCCAAAGAGCAATTACTCTCACTCCAGGATAAGTGTCTAAAATAGGCTCCAAGAACTTTAATCTCAAAGTATTTCTCTCGACTGATTAAACAGGGTCCTTAGCATAATTAGTTCAGATAGTGCTAACTAATTGTTAGGCGTCAGTTAGTAGGTAAGCACGGTGTTCATCTGATACACAATTATTACCTGGGGGCTGGGGAGGCAAACAAGGCAGAAATTTTCCATCAGTCCAGCAACTGTTAGGAACGGACTTGACGCACCCACTGCTCTGGTGTTCCCAGCTTCAGTGCAAAGCAGGAACAGGAATGTCCACTGGGGATGGGGAATATGTATACAGCCTTTCTTCTCAGCATCATCCCACACTGGGAGAGGACTAAGCAGGGTGTAGAACTGCACACTTTGTCCACTGTAGCATCTGTGCAAAAGACAAAGATTTCTTAGTGAACAGTTTGAGAGAATGGAACAAACTCTGGTAGGATTTAAGAACCTGCACAGATTTTACCATGTTTGGTGCTCAGGTCAATCTAACCGATTTTGCTCCCCCATCTCTCATGTATACCTCAATTTGGGTAAGTATTTCGTAAGATGAAAATCAAAGACTACCAAAATGAAGTAACATTCTAGGCATGTACAACTCTGGCTGAAGAGAGGATGAGAGAAAGGAGCCACACCAGACAGATGTCAATCATGTTATTTAATACATTACTGTCTTAAATCTAGAGTAAATGGATGACACTGAGACCATTATGCAACTAACCTCCATAATGAGAGCTGAATTCCAGCTTCTAAGAGCTCCTTTATATCCTTACGTACATATATATACATATGAAGAACGCTATACATATATATATACCTACATATATATACTTACACATATATTTATTCAGCAATATATATAAATATGCAAATGTGAAGTTATATATATATGTTTGTGTGTGTATGTATATGCATATATACATATTTCATTTCTCAAAGTTTGATTTTGCTCCTGTTTTTCCAATACTGTAGGTAGGATCTGTCAGAAGGGATAAAATCCACAGTAATAAAATTTACATTAAAATTATTTTATTAGGAAAGAAAAGAACATGAAGAAGAAGAGACAGGAAGAGAAAGAAAGAAAGAAAGAAAAAAAAAGAGAGAAAGAGAGAGCAATGTGAGATGGAGGTATGCATTTTAGCGTGGCTGCATTCTCAGAGAATAAGAGCTTTATCTTGATTTCAAGCTCTTCTTCTAACAATAAGGGATAGTATCTCAGGAAATGGGACTTTTTTCTTTTGCTGACCTACTAAAAAAATAAAACACACTACAAAAAAAATCTCCATTGCTGAGATATTTCCTTTTTCTTACCTTTCTGCTGATAAGAGCTCTCCGTGTTTCTGGATAAGATATATCCTGCAAAGATATAAGAGAAGAAAGGGGAAAAAACAATGCCTTTTGTTAGAAAGGAAACTAACTGCAATTTGAAGAGCGATTGTAATAGACAGTATTGCTGAAGGCAAACAGAAACTAAAAAGTAAGCTCTTTAGAATATTATCCTTCCTTAACATTTTGATAAAGTTCCTTCAAATGGGAGCCACTTTTGCCTCTGCAGCACTTTAATTTCCTATAATCATCTCTGATGGAACAGATGATACACACAGAGTTACCCCAGGTATTGTTTAAGTGGGGACTGAATTACTTTTATACTATCACTAAATGATTGAAAAAAGGAAGCAAAACATGTTTTCAGCATTGCTCTGCTTCCACGCTGCAAGCCCAGAATAGTGATGCTCTCTCTAATTCTGTTTAAACTGCGTTCCAGAAGTATTCACAAGTCAATTTTTTTAAAGCCGTTAAAAAGAATGTAGAAGCAACATAGGGTGGAAAGCAAAGGCAATGTTCATTATCGGGCCCAGAAGAAAAGGACATTTTGAAGAGAAAACCCACAAACTACAGGACTTTGAGGAATTTGCTAGTTATCTTTTCCACTTGGGTGACTTTAGGCTCTGCTACCAAATTGAAACACCATTTTCTGAAGAAAAATACTGTCCTTTTTTTCTGACATCACAAAAGAATGCTTTTAAAGGCATAAAAAATGTATTTCGCTTATGTAATCAAAAACAAAACTCTATAAATTATAGTGCAATGTACAGTCCAATTCCTCCATTCAATGCATTTAAATGGTATGTGCTGATTAAGCTCTTAGTCATTTATGTTAAATGTCTAAAGAAAAGCTTTGAATCTGGTTTAACCCGTATTAAATGCCCTAGTGGTGCCCCTGGAATTAAAAAAGAGGACGAAAATTAATCCTATTCTTTGTTCCCTTTGTACATTTTAATAAATTATACTGCATCTTCCTAATGCATTTACATCTCAGACAAAATGCCAAATGGTTTGATCCTTTCAACAAAAAGCCAAGGAACAAATTTGCACATTAAAATGTAGAGTGATTCAACAATTCAAGTCATAGTGTTTTCCAGAAGGAGATGATGTGTTTTCTATGTTTCTTAATAACTCTGCACGATGGTTTCTGCTTTGTGTGTAAGCAGGCTCTGTTGAAAGTTTGTTGAGTTTTGACTTTTTTTCCTTTTCTTGCATTCTGTACAGCTTAACAGAATAAACATAATTTTCAAAATGCAATTGATCCCAGAGAATAATGTTGTGTTGGTACAAGGGCTCCAGTAAGCTTGCAGTTGACAGGACCATAGATAGATAGCCAAAGTAAATTCAGAACAGTCGGCGTGTCCTCTCCATGTCTTATTTATGTAGAACCATAGAAATTCAGCATTGGAACTGACCTCCAGAGCTTACCTAGTTGCTCTTTCAGGTCTAAAGTCAAATCATATGGCCAGACAACTCCTAAGGGATGTTTTTAAAAAAATTTAAAAAAATCTTCAAGGGTAGGGATTCCACAACCTCCATAAGTCCCTAGTTTCTTTCTTTTTTATCCTAAAAGAAAAACATTTCCAACAGATCCCCATTGCCGTACAGGGTAATTTCTCTAGCTGAAGAATCATCTGACTGTTTCTTACTCTCCTTCCAAGAACATGGAAAATAGTAAGTTATTTAACTATGTTTCTTCATCTGAAAATGGTCTCCTCTCTTTCACTCCACAGTTAGCAGACTTGTAAGTTGTTTGAAGACCCAATATCTTAGCACTAGAGAGTTTTTATGATCCAAATTTAAAATCTAGCGAAGGGTAAATTTCTATAAATTTTAGGCAGACATTAGGCACAGTAATGTCAACAACAACAGTAATGATGTAAATATCTCAATAAGAAAATGAAACAAGAGATGAAAATACTTACATTAACAGAATTCAAGATATGGGAACTAGAGTGTAACTAATAATTGTTAACATTTGCGTCGAAAAGTGTGTAAAGGAAAGAAAGAAACTACACTTAAGTACGTTATCTTTCATCCTGGTTACTAAAACAAAACTTTAGAAATTCCTCAGACTGGAATAGGAAAAATCTACACATTACAACTGAAAGTCTTCAGACAGACTTTTAAACCTAAATACACTGTACTATTACAGGATTTCGGTTTCTTCATTTAAAGGGGAAATGACATTTATTTGCTTTGAATCCAACAGTGGTCCAAATGGGAAAGTACTAACTTTGTTAAATACACCTTCAGGTCTAAATCTTCTGGGAAATGAAAAATTACAATGAGAGTTAATGGTAGAAAGCAACTAGCTACTGTGGACTTCAGCTGATTCATGATACATGGGTCACTACTGAAGAAGCTGAGGCCTCAAGGTCAATAACTTCTTCCCTGGAGGCAAGACATTCACGTTAGGTTTTTACCCTAGGTGTGTCTTAAACTGAGTGCTTGATGCTTCCAATTTCTGTGGCTTAAAGACAGTCTTGAAGCCACAAAATCTTATTCCTGACTATATTATGTGATCAGTAATAAGAAAGTCTCAAGAATTCAGTTCTTGAAATTCCTAATGTTCTTGCTATGGAATAAGGACCTTGAAAGTCCTCAAGCCCTTGAAGACAATAGCCCAACAAAATTGTCAGCCTAAACTTCCAGATATGCATGAAGAAGTCTAGGATCCTGGAAGGTTTTCCAGACTTGCAAACTCTTCACTGCAAAACAGACTTGAGAAGCAGTGAGAGCTGTGGTCTTATTCGTACCACTTTACATTTCTGCTGCTGGGATTCCTGAAAACCTACACCTTCAAGGTCCCTGTTGCAAATGTGGGAGCCTGAAAACATGACAACTCTGTGCCTAGTAAAAAAAAACCCACAACCTTGGAAACTTAGTACTTCTACGTTCATGTCTTCAGAGTCTCCTGGTTCCTCATCTGGCCAGCCACTTCTACATCATCCATAAATTAAATGTAATAAATTTGCCACTAATATCCATTCTGGCAGTGGTGAAAATCTTAAGAACATATTTCATTTCAGAATACCCATTTGTAAATGTACCTGATATGAGAAGTCTTGCTTGTCTATTTTAATGAAGGATTTCTTACCTTGGGAAAAATTTAAAATGGCAAAAATGGCAAAGCTTGGATATAATTCTGCTTTGTTATGTTATAACAACTCCCTTTGTTCTAATGTTTTAGCTAGATTGCTTAAAGAGAGGTTGGAGGAGGTAACCTGATTGAGGATGAGGAAATGAGGTTGTCAGCAGTGGGAATTTAGGAAGTTATATGCTGGACCAGCTGTACAACATTCCTGCTGGGTACAGCTGTAAACTGCAGTGCATAAAATTAACAAAAGAAACCGAGAAAGTCCCAAGAAATTCAGGGAAATTGTTGATGGTTATGAATAGGATACAAGCAAAGGCATTCATTGCATAGAAAATACCTCTTGTTGTTCCGTATTTCCACTGTTAAAGAATGATGGGAATAAGAATGTTAAGAATTGGGTGAAAAAAAAAAAAAAAATCTCCCTGTGCTGTACATTATCCCTTCGTCATGAAGCCATGCTCCAAACCACTGTCACAGGCAGGTGGTACATCCTGAAGATGAATCAGCAGCGGCTCACAAACATCTGCAAAGGCCTGGCACAAGCTTTCCCAGTTTGTATTTGCCAGCTCACTAGTCAACAAACAGAACTTAGTAGCAGGTTGGGAGTGCAGGGTCCAGTCACCTGCAGACGTTTCATATAGAGAAAAAGTGGGCCATATAGTTTGATGCTTTTATAATAGGTCTCCCCAGTCCAGATCTGTCCGAATACTCATCCACAGTCATGCTCTGTAGTCCCCCCATGTCATGCTACAATTGCCTTCCATAGGGCATCGCTCACCTTTGCATCCGCAGCTGTAAAATAAATGATTTGGGCTGAAGTGTTCTGTTGGGCGCAGAACAGATGGTACTAGCCACATAAAAAACCAGCAACACCTGGTTTCAGATACTCAGGCAGCAAATTCCCTGCCCTCAAAGCCAAAGATCATTATTCAATCCAGATAATGGACCATTCATACAAACTTCTGCTATTTAAACCTCAGTTTCTGAAACCAACCAGACTCTCCAATTCCCTCTGCAGATCCAGCTTTGCCTTGGCTACATCTGTCCCCAACTGTTCTCTGGATGGACTTTTCCATACATATGAAATCCTTTCCTAGTAACAAATATATGCAGCTGTAGCTGTTTCAAGCTGTTTTCTGTGTAATAGTCCCAGCAGCTGTTTTCACTTCAGTGGTCTCCTGTTGAGCTATTATTTTTAAAAAAGTTATTCTCCAGTCTCTTATCTTCATTCATTAGACCTGTCATCTTCTGAATCGATTTTTAATTTTTTCTTTTCTCTTACCCATTATTTGACAACTCTGCATAACCTATTGTGTTTACCCTGAATACCTTTATAGCAGTTGACGTATTAGTTATATCTAAACTATAGATTGAGGAGCAACTAGAAAACAGAGAATGGCCACAAAATCCCTTTTCTGTCTCTACATTTTGTAGATGTGGTCAAATTTCCCTGTACTGTAGGTTTCCTCATTATGCCTTGCAGTTCATCATCAGAATTCCAACTTTGTGTGCAGAATAATGGGAGAAAGTAGGGGATACATACATCTCCAGATTCAGAAAAGTAGGTCACATCCATAACTGGAAATTAGATCTCAGTTTGAAATCTGGACCTGTCTCTTGTGCTGCAAAAGCATTAGGAACAGTAATGTTCTCTCTACTTTACTGAGCTTTATAATTGGCTTCTTTTTATTTGCACCCTCAAAATAAACCATCAATAAAAAAATGTTTTGTTTTTCAGGACCCTTGAAAGCAAAAAGATTCACATTGATTAAATGTCCCAACCCTTCTCATTAGGGCCACCATGAAGGTTTGTGCATCTTTCCTAATCAATTAACTTATGGGGAGAAATCTGCAGTGACATAATTTTCTACCTGCCTCTCACAAACATAATAAAAAACCCCAAAACAGCAGCCATTCTCAGGGGATAAATTAATCCAATCATACCTTAACATATGGTCATTTCACCTTCTTCCAGTACATCTATTTCAACAGAAAGAGTAAAGAGTGTATATGGCTCCATAGTTAATAAGGGAACTGCATTCATGCGATGTACCATCTAGGCATACCTGAGAGGAAAGTGTTTAAAGAATCAGTATTCCTCATCCAAAAACGTGCCCGAACTGAATGCAAACTCTGCAAATCCTTGGTATATGTCCATGTAGTATAATCGTAGACTACGTTATGCTGGTACCTGAGCAAGTGACGCTGCATGGGTCCTGTTCCTTGCTTTCATTCAGTCTGAGATGACTTTAGGGAGGTTCCTTGCCCTCATCTGGCAACTTCTTTCAGCAGCAGACCAGCCAATCTACTTCAGGTCTTCAAGGGCTCGAACGGCATATGATTCTTCTACAGCTAAACAAACTGATGCCCAGTGATTTGCCAAATGTCAGACAGAGAACTGTTTATAGTACTCAGGACACCTTACTCCCAGTCTGGAGCTCTACCCATTAATGACACTCCTTTCCTCAGCAGTTCTTCATGAAGCTGGTGTGATTCATCCACCACCTGCTGTACAATACAGCTAGGCATGACATCTTGCGGCAAAATTTACTCCTAGGTGCTACATGCCGATGACAGTTTGCAATTAAGGGAATGCTTTTTCCCTCTGTTTCTCTCCTAAAATGAATTATTTGATTCCATAGACCTTAATGATTTTCTTTTCTCTTAATTAGATAATTAAACTCTGAGTTCAGATCATAACATACCGCATTAATGATATCTATTTAATCAAAATGTCCATTTGTTTTCATTATATTATATTTTGTCAGAGATGTTTAAGAGAGTTCTATGTTAGTTCAGCTTTTTTCTTCCTGTTGGAATTTTGTTATTTATTCTGTATATATCTATGGATATATACACCAGAAAATGTTAATATAATAATAATAACTAATAATTGTTATTTTAGATAAAAAAACATGGTATGTAAGTCTGTTGCCATTATACTGTCATAGCAGAAATGGCACGATCGTATCTCCAACATTTTTCAAAGTTGGCAGTGATCACACTCAATCCATCTAACAGTTCAGATTTTAGATAACATCTTTCAGAATATTTTAAGGAAGCTCCTTTTGAACTATATGTTCATCATAGACACTGAGAAATAAAGGTAACTGAAAAAAATTGGTCATATTTTAAAATCCTGTCTTACAGATTTGTAAGTAATTTCCATAATAAAGCTGGAATCGTTTATAGCACACCACGGATTTTACCTTCATTATTTCCCATGAAGGCTTAATATCCATCAGATGTTAAATGCAAGATAGAAGTAGTGGAAATCATCTTATACTCCATGATATTGTAGGGGGTATTTTTAGCCCTACATATTTGTTAGCATGTTTTTCCTGCTATTTTTTTCCTTCTTACAATGCAGGACAACAGCAATGATACTTAATTTTTCAAAAGATAAAAGTGAAAATGATGAACCCAATCACGTAGTGTACTAAAACCAGAGAGAAAATGAATGGCTACCTGTCCTCTGATTTTCTTTTAAAAGACCTCCTTGGCCTTGCCAGAAATTTGGCAGATAATCATCCTTTAACATGACAACTCCATTAATGAAAGCCTGGCGCTCTCACTTGCTGACTCATAGCAGGACGCTTCTCTAATGGAATATCAACTGCATCAGCTCTTTTTCTGCTGTTACCATTGAATGAGGAATTTTCTACAAAGCATTCCATTAAACCGGATTAGGAATGACACTGAAGCTTCTTGGTGGAAACAAAAATGGAGTCACTCATCAGGGGCATTTATTACCTCAGTATTTTGGGATCCCTGCAAGAAAACATGAGTTAGTCAGGACCTTAAAAATAAGATTGTTGATACAAATATCCTGTGAAAACCCGTTATGATCACACAAACAAAACTTAAATAAATACATCCCTGTACCTTACTGGTGCAAGAGCAATGTAAAAAATTATGTTCAAAGTAAGGTACAAAAATGAAAAATACAAGGTTGGTTTAAGAGTTTGGGCAAGGCTTGTTACCTTCCTATGTCTACTTCCAAACTCAACAAGAAAAAAATCACAAACAAAAAATGAGGGAGGGAGGGAGGGAGGGAGGGAGGGAGGAAGGAAGGAAGGAAGGAAGGAAGGAAGGAGGGAGGGAGGGAGGGAGGAAGGAAGCAAGAAAGCAAGCAAGCAAGCAAGCTAGCTTTTTTCTCTCCTGTTTAAATTATCATAGTTAATTATATACCTATTACCACCTACGTGGCAGTCTTAGTATAAGCAGAGAAGTATAGACTTCTCAGCCAAAGATGAGGTTATGAACTGTATTGGAATGAAATATAGAATAACGAGTCACCATGGTGTCAAGTGTTCTGATACCTTTCTCTAAATTAAATTAAAAAAAAAAATCTTATTCTTTTCTACTTCAAAGAAATATGAAAATTTCTTCTTTTAGGAAGAAAAAGCACATTTGCTACTGTTTTGATTTTGAACATGGTTCAGATATATATGGCTGCACTACTCTTCTGCCAATCCTATAGCATAGACTGTTTTTACCACATCACAGAATCTAACATGACATTGTCATTGCTAGTGAGAGCTGTTTTTATTGTATTTAAAAATAAAATTAATTAAGGAATAAATAATCATTGGTCATAACATCTTTATTAAATCTTACACAGAATTTTAGGGGCATTCATTTCCACAAGCACAGCACCTAACACTTTATCTGGGCTTGAATGGTGTGTAGCACAAAACATTGCATACATTTGAAATGGCTGAATGCTGAAGGAGTGGTTAATTGTAAATCCATGCTGCCCATATTGCATGCTGCTATTTGTAATTCATGCTGCCAAGAGTTTTCAGTGGCCAACTCAGGGGCTTTTCATAAATCTTACATCATTTATAAAGCACAATATGATAACCCAAGTACTTTGGGAATGGACAGAAATGTTTGCAATTTAAAAAAATAGCTCCAGATTTTTGATCCAAATTCCAAGATTTGCTAATGTGTTTAGAAAACTGACAATTTCAGTCTTAAACCTATTCAGTCCAGTGCCTTGTAATTATGCACAACTAAACAGTCATAATTTATGAAGCAGTAGAAGAACATCCAGGCTGAAGCTTTGCATCTGATGTCAGGCTATGGGGACAGGAACAGTGGTGGGGGCAGCATCTGAAAGCCATCCTGCTACTTGCCAATCTTATTTAAATTTTATTGCTGCCCAAATTGGAAAGATTAGATGGTAATTAGCAGTTTCCCCACCAGTATAGATTCT
The DNA here is from genome assembly GCF_964289735.1 of Phaethon aethereus. Taxonomy (NCBI): domain Eukaryota; kingdom Metazoa; phylum Chordata; class Aves; order Phaethontiformes; family Phaethontidae; genus Phaethon; species Phaethon aethereus. The sequence goes on along the minus strand of NC_138577.1, from coordinate 7,847,511 downwards.
GCCTCTCCAAACAATCTTTGATAATGATCCCGTCTCTCCTCCCTGACAACTTCAGGGAAATTTCAGAGCCAGATATTAAACAGGCAGTTATGAAATTGCGCTCAACCACCTGTTCCCTTGACCCATGGCCGACCCACTTAACAAAGGACTGTATATCTCAATTAGGCCAGGTGATCCCATAGATTGCCATTCAATAATTAGCACACTCTCCCCTTCTCTCAAGTTTGTACAATGCTCTTCTCATGAAGATGCCTTCTCTGATACAGGAGGGGATGTCAAAATGATGCCCTCTCAAAAACTTTGCTAAAAATTTGAGTAGTATGTTTGAAGAGTGATAAGGTAGAGTTGAAATCATGCATAAGAATGTAAGATCAGCTACAGTGTGTCATACCAAAGGCTCATCTAAAACAATATCCTGCCGTTGTCCAAAAATAGATGTCCAGTAATGAGTATAAGATCAGGGTTAGTGTATGTGATATTTTTCTTGCTACTTCCTGAGCCTGCAATAATTGCAGCTCAGGGTTTTTTGAGCTGGAGATGGGTTCTACAGATGTAATTATCCTCAATGACCTTGTCCAGTCTCCCCTTGAAACCGTACAGACATTCAGATTTGACAAGATCCTGTGGCATGGAGTTCCATGACTTAATTAATGCAGAAAAACGGAATAGAAAGTGATCATTCATTATTTCTCAGAATACAAGAACAAGAGAAATTATCAGGCAAAGGTTAAAAGAAAAAGAACTAGATTTTCAAACAAGACACTGAGGAAGTGGTTGCTGCTGTATGTTGTGGAAAATGGAAGTACCAACGGATTCAAAAATTTGTTGATGTAATGGATGCATCTAACCATGGCTATTAATTAGTGTTGATTTAAATATAATTTTCAGCTCTGGAGGACCAGTCATTATCATAAGATGGGAGGTTATTCAGGGAGATGAAATATGTCCCATTATAGACATTTGTTGTGTATATACGAGCACTTTATAAATCTACTATTAGACAGTTTGGAGGCACAGTTCAAATGGCTCTCGCTGTATTATAGAGATTGTAGCTGTATAATCTAATAAATATTGAACTTCCCTCACATCTTCTATGGAAGTAGCAAGGGTATACGATGACTGTGCTAGCAGCAAATGCAAAGGGAGGAGGACTGCGAAGAGGATATGCAGATTTAGGATAAAATATTTGTCCTTTAACAACTTCTATGAGAGCCACAATTGCTAAAAATGCTTTTTGCCTTACAGATCCTTTAAACTATTTGAACAGGAAATGATTACAAGACAAAACTGTCAGAGAAGTAGTGTAGAATAAAGAAGTGAAAGACAGCAAAAAATACGAAAAAGAACTTCAAGGAAGAGGCAGAAGGATTAGACACGAAATCAAGGAGGACAAGAGAAAGGAAATATTGGTGAAGGAAGGAGGGAGATGAAAGATTATTTGAAAAATGAGGAGACAAAAAGAAGAAAAAAAAACAATACAGAGGAAAAATGGGAAAAAATGTAAAATATAAATTAAAGCTTGGAGAAAAGAAAGAAAAGTATTTCAAGAATGGATAGAAGGGTGAAATGAAGAAAGAAGGTAACCAAAAGAAGAAAACAAAACAAAACCCTAAGCAACCTAATGTAAATTTGAAGTTGGACCTGCTTTGAGTGAGGGTTTGAACAAAGTGACCTCCAGAATTCCCATCTAACCTTAATTATTCTGTTTCCATGAATGAAATATCTCCATGTTGAGCTTTAAATAGTTCTGCTTATAGTCATAGTTGTGGATATATTGATGAAAAAGCATTACTATTTTATGTAGTGTACTTTGACATCTACACTTGGAAGGTTCTATAAAAAGTTGCAGGAATTTGCCTTAACTACAATACAAACCATACAAAGGCATTGTTTTCTTTGAAAGAGCAAAGTGTATTCCAAAACAACAATGTGTTGATATGCAGATCTTGCCATTTCTTCAACTAGGTTATAAATTAATTGCCATGATGTAAAGAAAATTGCTGGCCTATGAGCTAAAACCCCATTGAAATACTGAACTGAAAGCTTTATTGCCCTCTGCGATCAATGCTACTAATTCTTTGAGTATTTTTACATACACAATTGCAGTTGCAGGCCTACAGTCTCGAGTGTGTATTTGGAGGCTGCTAATGGAAAAATCAAACATGAGTACTGTTTTCCATTCTGTTCCTTAGCTCTTGGGATTCATTGTTATAAGACAGACTGGAGCGAGAGACTTTCTTCTTCCCTTACCAACCATTACAGAAACACACAGGTATTTTTTGCTTTCTTCATTTCCAATAGCCAACAGTTTTGTTAAGTTTCTTCAAACGAAGCAGGTCACTAAGGAAGCAAATGAGAAAGATAATTGCACAAAGGAACTGATAGCAGCTCTCTGCAAATGATAGTTGTGCTGTAACATGGTCAAAATACAAACACAATGTACCAAAATTCCTACATTTCTTTTAGGGATATCTGTAACAAATAGCTTTAACCGAATCAATTTGTTATAAGAATCACCTGTCTGGCCAGAGTTGTCTTCTGCCCAGAAATGTAGTCCAGTCAAAAAAAACCAAACCAAAAAACCCCAAACAAACAAAAAAACCCACCAAAACAAATAAACATTTGCCTGGGTACGGAAGTCCTGGAAAAATAACCAGTATGCCTGTGGAGATCTCCTCAGCCTCATCTTGTCTCTTCTTCCCTGAGCAGGAACAGATCTGTCTCCACAACTCTAGAAGGGAAAAGAAAAATAGTCTAGAAGAAGAACAGGACAACTTCCTTTTGCTCTCCTGGAATGCTGGAATAGAGAATAGAGAAGACCTGCATAGAGGAGTCTATGGCTACATCTATTATAGTAAATTAAAAATAAGATAATTTAGATTTGAAGAAAGCTCCAATTCTAAATTCCTCCTCAGATTAAAAGTTAGATTACACTGGTCAGGACTGTATCGTTGTTACTGTAAAGAGCTTTTTACCTTTTATCTAATTGCCTTGCATTTTTCCTCTGTGCATGAAAGCCATATATGCTTGGAAATGTATTTGACAGTAAGACTAACTGTCACAGAGCACCATATCCAAGCTATTAAATCCTCTTATCCTTTAAAATGGGGTGTCTGTTTCTGAATTGCCTTTTGCAAGTGGTCCTTGGCTTGTGCAAAGTCTTGAGCCACGGTCAAGAATCCTTTGGGAGAGTGTTAATAGGTTTCTTCCAAAATCTTGGTATAGATTGCTGTGATAATTTCAAAGTATGACTGAGTTCTAGTGCTCAAGAATGCTTCTTGGGACTCTCCAATTTGCCAGTGTAGACAGACATCCTGGGAGAAGACTATACCAGCAAATGATCCCAAAGCCAAATATAGGGAGAGAGGGAGAAGCATTAAGTACCACAGCCTCCTTAGCTCTGAGTCCTCCAGGAACAGGCTGTTCTCCTCTCACTGTGAATATATTGGCTATTTCTCACAACTTGTGAGAAAAGCAAGCTTTACACTAGTGATCTACGGGTGACCAACCTGTATCATTGATATCAACAAAGAAGTACATTTCTTTCTGTTAGCGAGATACATCTTTACTGATCAGATTTCAGAGTGTTATTTTATTATTTTTCTGTATTGCACGTATATACATCTATATATATATTTAATTTACTTGGAACTCTAGCCATAGAGTTCTACCTTCCTTACATGCAACTCTTCTGTGTTCCTGAACAATTCATCCATATTCTTAAGCATCGGAAAACAGCTCAAACACATACTCTCATATGTCAGGGAGGTTGCCCACCACTGACTTATTCTCTGTGTCCGAAGTTAAAAGAATCAGCCCTAGAAAAAATAATTTTCCCTGTCAAAAAGGGATTTTTTAAATCTTTGTTTGTTTGTTTACTCTTGTATTCATTCTGTCGCCCGTTGGAGTCGTGTTTTGCTTTGAATTAAAATGATAAACTCACCATCATTTCTGATCTCTTTGTTGTACTTTGTCTGAGCTCTGGTTGGTTGTGTGATCAAAATAACAGATTACCAAGTAAAAAAGGACAGTGATACCAATTCTGTGTGGCTAGTTGTCCTGGTTTCAGCCAGGATAGAGTTAATTTTCTTCACAGAAGCTCGTGTGAGGCTGTTTTGGATTTGGGATGAGAAAATGTTGGTAAAATGCTGATGTTTTGGGTTGTTGCTCAGCAGTCAAGGACAGTCCAGCTTCTCGTGCTGGGCTGCCAGGAGAAGACTGGGGGTGCACGGGGAGCTGGGGGGGGGCACAGCCAGGACAGCTGACCCAGGCTGGGCAAAGGGACATTCCATACCATACGACATCATGCCCAGTACATAAACTGGAGTTGACTGGGGGGTGGGAATCGCTGCTGGGGGACGGGCTGTCGATCGCCGGGTGGTGAGCAAATGCTGTATTGGGCATCACTTGTTCTTGTACATTCCTTTGTTGGTATTATCATTGTTGTTTCCTTCTCTCTTTCTGTCCTATTAAACTGTGTTTATCTCAACCCACGAGGTTTTTTTTCTAATTCTCTCCTCTGTCCCACTGCGGGAGGGGGAGTGAGTGAGTGGCTGCATGGGGCTTAGTTGCCAGCTGGGGCTAAACCACGACACTAGTGCAAACAATTTGATTGCTATTACATGTCCATGCATACTAGTATCCTTGGGACCTTAAGAAAGAAAATTATGAAATAAAAACCTCACATTTCTTTTGCTTAGCAAGCAAAACTGATGGGTCAGGTACTCATCTGGTGTAAATGTACAAAATTACAGGCTCATAATGGGATTTATCAGGCAATGTTTAGGTGGCTGGTATGAGTCAGTGCCTTTCTAAACTTTACATAGGTAGGTTTCACTTTCAAAACTCAAATACATTTTCCTGCAGAAATGATTGATGTTTATCATCAGAAGAAAAACTATTTCCATGTAAAATATATATAGAATGGACCACATAATTAGCAGCAAATTGTCAGTCAGTTAAAATATTCTGATTTACTCATGGTTCTTCCAGAAAAAAAAAAACAGCCTGAGGAGCAATCCATTATAAAAGTTCTTGTTACAGGCGATCAGGTCACTGGATGCTTTAATCTCTATGTGGTCAAATATCATAAAGAACATGACTCCTGAACCACAGTCAGGGAAGTTCCTGGTGGGTAACTAACTGCTCCTGACATTTCCTACAGCACACGGATGTCTGCCCTGAATGTCTCCAAATTGCCTCAGAAGTTCTCTTGTGACCCTAAAGAAGCACAAGAAGTGCCTGACATTTGGAGAAGGAAGGATCAAAGGTAACCCAGTGACATACTGAAATCTGGCTTTGTTTTTTATGCCAGTGGAACAAAATCTGTCTTCTTAGATAAAAGCATAAGGATTCATTGCAAGTGAAGGAATCAGCGTGTTGTATTTGATTTCACAGGACTGCTAAATAGAACAACCTTACATTTCTGAATTAAAAATTGACACAAAGAAAAAGAGACCGATACAACTAAAATCAGCTAACAGAAGTTTCTCATCTCATAAGCATGACTGCAAGTTAAGAAGGTATATTGCTGTTGGTCTGAGTCCCGAAGTGATAATATTTCAGCACAACTTCACTTAAGTTAGCACAGTTATTGGTTTAAAATGCACACCAATTTATTTTTATTTGTGTCTCTCAAAGCCTTCTTATCTCTCACAATAAAAACTGGGTGGCAAGAGGCATAGTGTTCAAGTCTGGTATGATCATTTAGTTTGACCTTGTATGACACAGCTTTTCTTGAAAGGCAAGTATCTCATCATGCTGACTACTTTTATTTACTGAACAAGTGAAGGGACCACATTTGTTTCCCAAGATGTAGCTCTAAATTGCAGAAGGCGAAGAACTGTGAGATCTTCAGATGAAAGTTGCTGTGGAGAAGCACAGATCATGCATTTATGAAGAAAAATGAGTATGAGATAGGAATAGGTAAAGTTTGTCAAGTGTTTTTCTGACCCTAACTGCTCATAAAGGCACTTCAAGTACCAGCTAAATGAAGGCTAAGGTGTGAGAGTCAAACACATCATATTAGCTGCTAGTTTCCTAATGGATCTTCTGCTTCTGTAGTCCAATCTACTGCTTCTGCAGTCCAAAAAAGATTTATTCTGACTTGTAGATTCATATCATAAACCTGGTTCCATTCGAGTGAAAGCATAAGCCAACAGATTACCTAATCAAGAATAAAGTTCTCTAAGAAAGTGGAAAGCTTCAGTGAATCATGAAGTCATTTTACCATTTGTGTCTGATAACTCAATACCTGTAATCTTTGCTTCATCAAACAATCATAAAGGCCATTTAGCTTCCTGTTGCTTTTAAATCCTGAACAGTTGCTCTGTGGAAAAACCTGTAGCAAGCAGGCATTTGAGTGACATCTGTCACCCAAATTCTCTGCCCATTTTGAATGTAAGAGCATGTTTGGAGATGCTTGGGTAGCACAAGGGACTTCTGATGGAGAAGGCTTTTCACATGTATCACAGAATCACAGAATCACAGAATCACTAGGTTGGAAAGGACCTTCAAGATCATCAAGTCCAACCATTAATAAAGTGCCACCATGTCCCCTAAACCATGTCCTGAAGCGCCACATCCACACGTTTTTTGAACACTTCCAGAGATGGCGACTCCACCACCTCCCTGGGCAGCCTGTTCCAATGCCTGACCACCCTCTCAGTGAAGAAATTTTTCCTAATATCCAATCTAAACCTCCCCTGGTGCAACTTGAGGCCATTTCCTCTTGTCTTATCACTAGTTACTTGGGAGAAGAGACCGACACCCTGGTCGCCACAACCCCCTTTCAGGTAGTTGTAGAGAGCGATAAGGTCTCCCCTCAGCCTCCTCTTCTCCAGACTAAACAACCCCAGTTCCCTCAGCCGCTCCTCATAAGACTTGTGCTCCAGACCCCTCACCAGCTTCGTTGCCCTTCTATGGACATGCTCCAGCACTTCAACATCCTTCTTGTAGTGAGGGGCCCAAAACTGAACACAGGATTCAAGGTGTGGCCTCACCAGTGCCGAGTACAGGGGCACAATCACTTCCCTACTCCTGCTGGCCACACTAGTGCTGAACAGGCCAGGACGCTGTTGGCCTTCTTGGCCACCTGGGCACACTGCCGGCTCATGTTCAGCCGGCTGTCAACCAGCACCCCCAGGTCCCTTTCCGCCGGGCAGCTCTCCAGCCACTCCTCCCCAAGCCTGTAGCGTTGCATGGGGTTGTTGTGGCCAAAGTGCAGGACCCTGCACTTGGCCTTGTTAAACCTCACACAGTTGGCCTCTGCCCATCGATCCAGCCTGTCCAGATCCCTCTGCAGAGCCCTCCTACCCTCCAGCAGATCAACACTCCCACCCAACTTGGTGTCATATGCAAGCTTACTGAGGGAGCACTCAATTCCCTCATCTAGATCATCTATAAAGATATTGAAAAAGATCGGCCCCAGAACCGAGCCCTGGGGAACACCGCTTGTGACCGGCCACCAGCCGGATTTAACGCCATTCACCACAACTCTCTGGGCTCAGCCATCCAGCCAGTTCCTCACCCAGCGAAGAGTAAACCCGTCCAAGCCACAAGCTGCCAGTTTCTCCAGGAGAATGCTGTGGGAGACGCTGTCAAAGGCCTTACTAAAGTCCAGGCAGACAACGTCCACAGTCTTTCCCTCATCCACTAGGCGGGTCACCTGGTCATAGAGGGAGATCAGGTTGGTCAAGCAGGACCTGCCTTTCATGAACCCATGCTAGCTGGGCCTGATCGCTTGGTTGTCCTACAGATGCCCTGTGAGCACTCTCAAGACCAACCGCTCCATAATCTTCCCTGGTACAGAGGTCAGGCTGACAGGCCTGTAGTTCCCAGGATCCTCCTTCCGGCCTTTCTTGTAGATGGGCGTCACATTGGCAAGCCTCCAGTCTTCTGGGACCTCCCCTGTTAACCAGGACTGCTGATAAATGATGGAGAGTGGCTTGGCAAGATCCTCCGCCAGCTCTCTCAGTACTCTCGGGTGGATCCCATCAGGCCCCATAGACTTGTGGATGTCCAGGTGGCTTAGCATGTCCTTGACTGCTTCCTCCTGGATTATGAGGAGTACATTGTGCTCTCCATCCCCATCTTCCAGCTCAGGGGGCTGAATACCCTGCGGATACCTGGGCTGGCTATTAAAGACTGAGGCAAAGAAGGCATTAAGTACCTCAGCCTTGTCCTCGTCCTTGGAGACAATGTTCCCTGCCATAGCCAGTAAGGGATGGAGATTCTCCTTGCCTCTCTTTTCGTTGTTAATATATTTGTAAAAACATTTTTTATTATCCTTTACGACTGTGGCCAGACTGAGCTCTAGCTGGGTTTTTGCCTTTCTAATTTTGTCCCTGCTTGACCTAACGAGATCCTTGTACTCTTCGTGAGTTGCCTGCCCCTTCTTCCAGAGGTGATAAACTCTCCTCTTTTCCCTGAGTCCCAGCAAAATCTCCCTGTTCAGCCAGGCCGGTCGCCTTCCCTGCCAGCTCTTCTTACGGCACATGGGGACCGCCTCCTCCTGCACCTTTAAGATTTCCTTCTTGAAGACTGTCCAACCTTCCTGGACCCCTTTGTCCTTCAGGACTGTCTCCCAAGGGACTCTTTCAACCAGTGACCTGAACAGGCCAAAGTCTGCCCTCCAGAAGTCCATGATAGCAGTTTTGCTGACCCCTTTCCTTACTTCACTCACAACTGAGAATTCTATCATGTCGTGGCCACTAAGCCCAAGACGGCCTCCGACCACCACATCTCTCACCAGTCCTTCTCTGTTTGTAAACAACAGATCCAGTAAGGCACCTCCCGTGGTGGGCTCACTCACGAGCTGCGTCAGGAAGTTATCCTCCACACACTCCAGGAACCTCCTCGACTGTTTCCTCTCTGCCGTGTTATACTTCCAGCAGATGTCCGGTAGGTTGAAGTCCCCCACAAGAACAAGGGCCAGCGAATGCGAGACCTCCGCCAGTCGCTTATAGAATGTCTCATCCGTCTCTTCATCCTGGTTGGGTGGCCTGTAACAGACTCCCAGCAGGATGTCTGCCTCATTGGCCTTCCCCCTCATCCTTACCCACAAGCACTCTACTTGGTCTTCACAATCTTTGATTTCTATGCAATCAAAACACTCCCTAACATACAGAGCCACCCCACCGCCTCTCCTTCCCTGCCTATCCTTTCGGAAGAGCTTATAGCCATCCATTGCAGCACTCCAGTCATGAGAAGCATCCCACCATGTTTCTGTGATGGCAACTACGTCATAGCTGTCGCGCTGCACAATGGCTTCCAGCTCCTCCTGTTTGGTGCCCATGCTGCGTGCATTGGTGTAGATGCACCTGAGCTGGGCTATCAATTTCAACTCTGGCATGTTGAACCTCCCCCTAGGTTCAACTCTAGTGAGCCTGGTTTTATCCCCTCCCCCCTCCAAACCTAGTTTAAAGCCCTCTCAATGAAGCCTGCCAGCTCATGAGCAAGAACCCTTTTGCCCCTCGGCGTCAGTTGCACTCCATCAGCTGCGAGCAGGCCTGGTGCCATGTAAACTGCCCCGTGGTCAAAAAACCCAAAATTCTGACGACGGCACCAGCCCCTAAGCCATGTGTTGATCAGGTGTGCTTTCCTGTTCCTTTCAGCGTTCTTCTCCGTCACTGAAGGGATTGATGAAAACACTACCTGTGCTCCCGCTCCATTGATCAGTCGCCCCAGTGCCCTCAAGTCCTTTTTGACTGCCTTTGGGTTTCTTAGCGCAACCTCGTCGTTGCCAACCTGCATGACCAACAGTGGGTAGTAATCAGTGGGCCGAACCAGACCAGGGAGTTTCCTGGTGACGTCTCTCACCCAGGCCCCAGGGAGGCAGCAGACTTCCCTGTGAGTTGGGTCTGGTCGACATATTGGGCCCTCTGTACCCCTCAGAAGGGAGTCGCCTACGACAGTCACTCTCCTTTTTTTCTTAACAGAGGACGTCTTGATGCGTGGGGCTGGTTGACTCACCCTAGGCACCCCCTTGGATGGACCTTCATCAGGGTCCTCCTGTTCCTGTCCCTCACATTCCAGAGCCCCATACCTGTTGTGTAAGGGCAACTGGGACGGTGAGGGAGGCCCGGAGGGAATTCGCCGACCTCTCCGAGGAGGGACCTGCTTCCATTTCCCCTCATCTCGTAGGTCCTCTCCTTCTGCCCGGCAGCAAGAGGACAGGGGATCTCCTGCTGCTTGTGGAGCCTCCACCAGCTGCCCCTGCCTCAGGGCTGCCAGGGTGTGGCTCCACCAATCTATCTCCCTCTCACACTCCCTAATGCTCCTCAGCCTCTCCACTTCCTCTGTCAGCTCTGCCACCAGGCTGAGCAGGTCGCTGACCTGGTCGCACCGCACGCAGGTGGTGTCCCCGTCGGACTCTGGAACAACCGACAGGCTCAGGCACTCTCTGCAGCCGGATACTTGGACAGCCACGTGCCTGAGCGGGAGCTCTGTCTGTGTCGCCACAGTCTTTCTGGCCCCGGTTTTCAGCCGAGTGGCGACCATGGCTGCGCCTCCTCTGGGAGGACGATGGCCACTTGTACTGCACCCCGCCCGCACGCCTCCCCTGCACGCCCTGCCCGCGCGAACTGACGCGCTACGCCCTCCTGACGTGCCACGCCCTGTTTGCCCGCCCTGTTCGCCGCGCTGCGGGTCGCTCGCGCTCCCGGGGGCTGCTCTTGTAGGCGGGGGGCTTTGGCTGCCGCTCCCGTCCCCGCCCGCGTGGAGTCAGAGCTGCCGCTCGTCAGGAGCCCGCTCCGCCGGCCCTGGGTGCGGGGCTGGGGCACCCTCCCTCTCCCTGTGCTGCCGCCTTCACGGTTTGGCCGCTTCGGGAAGGGTCCCCCAGCGCGATCCTTCGCTCCGTAGCCCTTCGCCTCGGTGGCTTCCGAGAGATGTAGAGAGATATCCTCTTCTGTCCCGTTGAAAACAAGTCTGGATTCCAAACTAAACAAGTGTATTGTGGTGGTTATCGATTTAACAGAATCTAGGTGAAAGTTAATTTGACAATCTCAGTCCACTTCTCAGGAGTGAGGAACATGTGTCACAATGCGCAGCTCACTCGCTGCACAGTGTGCCCCCTTTTTGGAAGTCCCAGCTTCTAGACAAAGGATTTGGAAACACTGTTTGATATAAGAACTTAGTATGCTCATTTATTAAACATTTAATATTTTATCCTACCTGGTTAAAAAGTCTCCTTCTTTCTTTAAACACCCACCTGACACCGAAAAATAAAAAATCTCACTTTTCTCCCTGATGCTGTTTTTCTCCTTTTGTCTGCATAGTTTTGAAAGCATAGTGTAAATAGAGTAAATAGAGTAAATAGAGTTAATAGAGAAATTCTATCCAAGACCTCAGGTATTTGAAATATATGCTGAATCACTGTTGGTAATTATAGGAATAGCATAACTAGTTTAGAATCTCAAGGTAAGCTAGATACATTTCAATATTTCCTGATCAGAAAGGCAGCTAATGTCCTTGGAATTAGTCCATTAAAGATACTTTGCAAATTGTCCTGATATCACTTCATATTATTTCCCTTAAATCTCTATCTTCCAAAGAACATTTCAATATTGGGTCAGATTATGAATATTAAAGGCTCTCCAAAACCCACGCTAATTTTAAACTACAGGCACTGTGAATTGCAAATGACCTGAACTGTTTAAGCCTCATAGTGTATGTGACTCATCTGCTGCCAAAAAATCAGGTCATGAAATTTTCTGTGTTCACATCTCAAGTCCCTGAAATACCAAGTCAGTGTTATGATTCTCCACACTTTCTTTTCAGACATATTTTTAAAAGAGAATTTATAGCCTGAGAAAGACCTGTTATCAGAGATCCACAGTGCCCCAGAGACTAGAGACTTCTCTTCAAGCACTGGGTAGGGTTTGCTGTGCACCACGATACCCTGCCTTGAACTGAACTGCTGCTGTTCTTCTCCATCACCCCAAGGTATCGTACCATCACTACAGGGCAATGATTTTCAAGAATTCCTTTGCCGAGATTCAGGATGGACATATCAGATAATGCCAGCAGAACTCCATATTCTGCAGAAGAATTCATGAGGATTAAACTAATGAGCCCGAGACTCAGACTAGATAACTTATCTAGTTACATTTACATATATATATATATCCCTAAACATATCAACAAAAATATGCAAACTTTGATAGAGATCAACCATAAACCCTGAGAAAATTCATTTTGTAATCCCACCTCTCCGCATCTTCCTCTTCCTTAATGCAGAAGACGTTCTCACTATTTTTCAGCACAAAGCAATAAAAGGTTTTTAAGCTTAAATAAATGTGTAAGTAACCTATGCAACAGCGTAGTGAGACATGGATTTTTTGCACAAAAACTGTTGGACTGCTTAACAAAAATAGAAACCACAGAAAACAGAAAAAAAATTGGACATAATGCACTTTTTGATTACAGTTCCTGTTGTGCTTATCCACAAAACTATGGACTGACATAGAACGGCTGGTGAAACCTGCAGACAGGTGGACCAGCCTTGCCTAGAAACTCCCCCAAAGCATAAACTTCTTGAAGAGGCTGATTCATCTGATCTAAAAAGCATTTTTTTAGGATCAGTTTTCTTGCAGCCTGGAGTTGCCTGTTTCTCTCTATCATTTATAAAGGTGTGGTGGGTTGGCCCAGGCTGGCAGCTAAGTACCCACTCAGTTTCTCCCTCAATCCCCATGGTGGAAAAAAGGGAGAAAGAGAATGAGAAAACCTTTGGGTCAAGATAAAGGCAGGGAGATAACTTACCAATTACTATCATGGGCAAAACAGACTCAACTTGAGGGAATTAACATAATTAATATAAATATTTAATTACTGATTTGGGTATTGAAAAACAAACAAACAAACAAACAAAAACAAAAAAGAAAGAAATATTAAAATGCTTAAGTAAAACATTTTTCTGCACTCTTTCCCAGACTCAACTTCACTCTTCTCATCAGACTCCTCTCCTTCCCCCTCGCCATCACAGCATGTTATATTCAGCAACCTGAATTCAGGTTATTGGTTTCATCCTTCAGAGAGGACACAAGTGGTGCAGGGTGGTGGTTAGTCAGCATGCAGAATGATAAAATTATAGAATAGTTTGGGTTGGAAGAGACTCTTAAAGTCCAACCCCCCTGCCATGAGCAGGGACATCTTCAACTAGATCAGGTTGCTCAGAGTCCCCTCCAAACTGATCTGGGATGGTTCCAGGGATGAGGCATCGACCAACTCTCAGGGGAACCTGTGCCAGGGTTTCACCACCCTCACTGTGTAGCAGTTTCTCTCTGTCAGTCATTCCTTCTTATGACTTTCCTCTGCTCCAGTGTGGCATATATGCTGTACCATGGAGCACCTTCTCCTCCTCCTCTGATCTTGGTGTTCCCTTTGCTGTTCCTCACTCTTTCTGTCTTCCTCCTCCATCTGTGTGCGTTTTATGCCCTTTCTTAAATGGAATTTCATAGCCATAAACTTGGCTGATGAGTTCAGCTGTGGCCTGAAGTGGGTCCACTGTGGAGCTGGCTGGAAAAGACTGTATCTGGCAGCCCTTGACCTCTTCTCACAGAGGCCCCCCCTGCAGCCCCTCTGCTACCAGATCCTTGGCCTATATATCCAATACAAAAGGAAACCTATGTAGTGAAAAGTTCAGATGTTTTCTGATGCTTAAATTAGTGCAGATCTTTTCCATCTCTACCTTTACTAAATGCAACTTTGCTGGATAAAGTGCTTTCTGCTCCCCGTGGGCCCACAGACAACCAGCAAGGCTAAGTGAGTGTCCTGAATGAGCTGTTCTTGTAACTGATCCTTACATTTTTTCAACAAAAACGAATTCAGATAGAGAAAATAACTGTTCTATGGTTGGAAGTAGTAGGTGGTTACCTCTGGAACAGGACTTCTGTTGGTAGCCTAACATGTCACGCACAGACCTTTTCTCCTGGGCTGTAAACATTTTGTGTAAGTTTTAATTAACCCTTTCTTTGTTTGACCAGCTCAACAAACAGAAGGTCATAAGTCTATTACAATTAGTTGGCCTTTTGCATGACAGCACCTTTTGTAAGATCTCTATTAGCATTTAAATGAAGAAAGGTCAACTGCACACATTATAGCTCAATTGTACAAAGCCAGCCAAATGATCAGGGAAAAAATACAATATTGCAATAAAAGCAAGAGTTAGGAAGCACACTTGGAAGGTATGTTGGCCTAACCCATTTTAAAGAAAGGTGTAGAAGCAAGATGAAAAGTTATTTCTGAACACAAATATTTTCTACAGGTTGTTTTATTTGATTAGTGGTGAATTGCTTTCCTGTTTTCTCTTTTCATAAGGCCAAAAATCTGTTTGACTACACAAACCAGAATCTGAAGTTACTCTAGATTCATGTTTCCCTATATAGAAGAAGAATTTGACCCGTTGACTTTCTAAATCAAATATGATTATTGACTTCTGTAACATCAGAGGTTCAGTTTTCCACTTGGCTATTGATTCAGTCTCTGGTACCGGAGGTTCCCACATTCCTTTTGCTGGATGGACAGTTCTGATGAAAAACTATTTCATATTTGGGGTTTTTTTAATATTTTTTCTATAAATTCTAAGGTATGATTTCTGGCCAAAGTCAGAGGCAAGATATAGTATAAACGGAATTTCATTTTGACCCAGTGCAATATTATTATATTAACATTATCATGACCTTCCCACACTTTTGTTTATTTATGGAAAATTGCTGTAAAATATTATATGTGTGGGTGTCCTTGTTCTGTCGTGCATGTGTAATATTGTATAGTTGTCTGAGTATCACAGGTGTACACACTCCAAATCTACACAACTGGTGCACATAGTCCTGATTTTGGCAAAGGCGTCTTGAGAACAGATGAAAATGAACCACTTAAACCAGAAAATATTTAACTCTTTCAGGAGAAGGAGTGTTACATGCTTCCCATTTTAATCTCATCAGAGAATCTAATCATCCTGTACTGTGCCAGCGCCTCAAGGGAAAGAGAAATGTTTTAATTTCATAAGGCTTAAATTGCCCAAATGGTTTGGGATTTCACTTTTTTAAAAATTTACACTTCTATGTACCCTCAAAAGAATCCCAAATAATTGGTCCACCCAAAATCTTGTTTTGGAACCAGCAATAGATCCATATCGTTTCGTTTCTGGCATGAGCACCTGTTCTGTTTGGTTTCCAAGAATATAATGTGAGTTTTAATGTAATTAACACAAAAGCAAAATATAGTTTAAGTCTGTGTTGTTGCTAAAAATAAAAAATATTTTATTTTATACGCAACAGCAATGTGGGACCCCTTGGAGATAGAGAGCATGATGTGTGCATCTCTGGTAGCTCATAGAAGCCCATCCATGCAGAGTCATTGAAGAATTCCTCACCGGAACACGGTGCTTTATGCTTCCTCTCTCATTTTTCAGTTTTTTTTTTCTCTTTGCTGGTTATATCTCTCAGGTGGTGATGACTCTTGTGTGTTACTGTCATTTGCTCCTCGAAGAAGTGAGCGTTTGTTCACTTGCAGACATCCTCCAGCCCTTTCTGTTATATAGAGAGACTGTTCTCGAAGGGTAGGTCACATCATCCTAAAATAAGCAGTAAAGAAAGCTGGGATTAATTGCATTTTTGGAGTTGTCTAATCTCTCCATAAAGAGAACCTTGATGGTAGTCAACTTGCACACAGCTATCAGGTAGATAAATTTAATTCAAGTGATCCCATTAAAGATGTTTATTACTATTAAAGTTGAGAAAATCTTCTAAGAAGATTTCTTTAGAGTTTTGTTTGCCAAAAACATGGTGCTCAGTGGTGCTCCTACTCAAGAATCATTCTTAATAGTCTTTGCAATGCTAATAAAGCAATAAGTAGTGGAGACATTTCTGTTTTGAAGGGTGCATCAGCCATCCATGGTTTTCTCAGACTCAATTTATTTTAATAAATAAAATTACTTTTATTGGGCTGCTTATCCTCACAATAGAAAGATAATGTAGCTACATTTAGACACAATTGCATGCAATCCCTTACCAAAGGATTTGACTGCACGTTCATAATTTTGGATGGGTCAAAGCCATGTTTGATTTATTCTCTTCCCTAATTGGATAAGTGTGCCAAAAGACTTGGCCTCAAGATTTGTATTAAAATTAATAGTTTTACAAATATTTATGCACATGGCTTTGGGATTCTATTCCGGCCATAGTCAAACAAGGCCACCTGATATATTCATGAGAAAGCCAGTTTTACCTAATTGCAATAGATGTACAAAATTGCAAATTAAAAGTACTTTTCCAGGGGGAATCTATCAACTTCTGGTGGGTTTCAGGAACAGATTTCTTCAAAAAATATTGTTTCTCCTGTAGGTATTAGGTAGCACGTTTTCACCATGCTAACAACTAATGGCTTTGTAAACAAATTCCTTTTACCTCCAGCCAGGTCTCACTGAGTTGATCGCTTACAAAAAGACCTGACTGATCTTTGGAAGACTCTGAGTGTGAAATAAATGCAGTAATGTTGTTTGATGTGGTCACAGAATAAGGAAATGCTTGCCTTGTCCCTTTAGCTCCCCTCTTGGCTGTCAGTAAATGTACTGCCTGGCTGTATCTTGCCTCGTGGTTTTTCTTTCTGTCCTGGTGGATGAGTCTAATTGAGAGGTTTTAGCACGACTTCACAATCATCAGTGCAGCAGTAACGAGAGAGTCTGAGACCATGACAGAACTGCTTTAAACAGTGACAAGGTCTTTTACAGAAGGTTGTAATTATTTTTTGTTTTGTTTTATTAATAAAGGTGTGGGGGGAAACAACCTACCTTACATGAGTCATGGGATAAGCCGTAGAACAAGCAGTTGGGTAATAGCTGACACATTCCAAGCTCATCATGATTCAGCTTATTCTGGTAGAATTTTCTCCTTGCAACAAAGCTGAATGTCCCTCTTTCTTAGAGTATCAACTTAGAAAACAGCATGGTTATCTGGCAAGCAAATGGACTTGTTGACAGAGCATTGCATTAGCCAGGTGTTACTCCTTTACAACTTTTCTGACATGTTTTACAAAATACAGTTTCATGCTTTGCAAAGGTTTTTGTATGGTTTTTGTTTGTTCCCAAACAGTAAAACGTATTCTACAACGTGTTTTCATGCTCATTTTTTTAAAGAAAATTGTGAATGACTGTGAGTGAAGGTGTATGGATGTCTGTGTGCGTACTCACCACACTTGCTAGCTAAGCTCTGTCCAAATAAAAGGAAATGATAACCAGGACTGCAAAACTCCATTCATTTTCTTGTCAGTCTGTGCACAAGACAGAGAGAAATTGCCTCTAATGATGCTTCCTTCCTTATTAGTATTTAAAAGGGCAAAACCATCATGGAGGTCACTTTTGACAAACCTGTTTATTTTCTGTTTTCCACAGCATTTGCTGATCATCCTGCTCAGATTGTGATTTCATCTATTTATTTATTTATTTATTTATTATTTTATCTGCACTGCCCCCTCCTCTCCTTAGCCTTTTCCCCCTTTTTCCTCCTTTAAAAACTCTAATGACTAGAATCAACTAAAATGTCAACATTTGCAATTCCGGAGCTTCATTTAAGCAATAAAAATAATAATTAAAAGGGTAAAACCTTAGAGAGATTTCTTCATTTTATATGGTTTGCCAGAGATGATACACATTCAAAAAAGCCAGTAAAAGAATTAATTAGAAACAGCTAAAGCTCAACAAGCTATGCAAGTTAATGAAGCAGAGAGGGAAATGTCATCTTTGAGACCCAGAGCTACATTGGCTTGGATAATATATACTCCTGCCTCACTCTCCTAGCTAAACCTTTTTTAATCTCTCCTTTAAAAAATCAATGCTAATGACACTGATTTGCCAGGAAATGACAGGTGAATAATACCACAGGAGTTGTTCTTGTTTAATGGTAACTCAGTTCTGAAGAAGAACGGTGAGGATTTTATTTTGAAGCGTAGATTTGGTTACTGCAAGTTACCTTCAACTTTTATTTTTTAATTTTGTCCTTCTGTTTTCTTTTGTAGCTGACCCTGAATTGGAGCAAAACCTTCCTCCATTCCTTGTAAGAAATGGTAAATATCTAACAAGTTCAGACCAGAAAGATCCATCAAGCCTACTGTCTTTTCTAAGTTTCTCTTGCTTTTTCTCTCCACCTCTCATGTGTTATGCTGAAAGGTAAACAAAGAACAACAAAAAATAGTGTATATAAGCAGCACTTACCAGCAGATCTTGTTCTCTAGGAGCTACCTATGTGAGTTCAAGTTTACAGAACAATACATGGCATTGGAGGAGGAATTAATTTATTCTAAAAAAGTTGACAGTAATAAAATCACATAAGACAAAGGAAAGTTAACATTTTCTCTGAATAAATATTAAAAAATACAGGAAAAAAAAAGGTTTTTATAAAATGTCCTTTTGTTTTGAAGAGTGTTTAACAGTACTGTCCCTTCAGTTAAGCTCTCACTGTCATCTAAATATTTGTCCCAAATACTTCATCTACATTTCCAACTACTGTCAGTATTATGCTGTCTGAAAATCTTCCAGTAGTTCTGGGACAATTTTCAGCAGCTCTTGTGAACTATCTTCCAGGAGTTCATTGTGACAATTGTCATGGCTTTTCTATGCTTTCTTCTCATTTTTCCAAATATTTCTTTTTTTCTTTGTAGAGTCCTAAAAAGGGCTTACTGTGTTATGTATTAAGATATTGAAGGTATTTTGTCTTTTGTTCATTCACTGAAGCCTCCACCTGTCTAAAGAAAGCTTATATACCTAGCCATGCAATTGCTTGACAGATCCAAATAAGAAGTAGGAAAGAAGTATATGAAGTATGAGTCTAGACTGATGATTTTCTAATGGATATATAAAATCTGATATATAAATATCTGCTTGCCTTTTAAAAGTTCTAGTTATATTACATATATGCATCTCTATGACTTTTTATACAGCCATAGGAAAACATTTTATTACTTTTTTTTTTGTTATGTCTATATGTGTCATTAGCAGAATTTTGTTCTAGCTTGATATATTATGGACTTAGAAAACCTGATTAAGATAATTTGCTGGTGTTCTAGATGGTTCAAACAGCTCCTAAAGACTATACATCTGCAGAATATGCGATGGAGGAGGAAAATCAACCTTTCCAGGCAAAGTATCTAAAACTGGCTAAAGAAAACCATGTACATCCTAATCTGTTTGGATATGTGCCAACATCCAGCAGTGCTGTTTTGCGCAAGCCTGAGATGGGTATCAACTCTGGAACCCTGATCCAAAAAGTTCTTGGTCTCAGTTGTGATAAGTGTAAAGTGTGTACAATACTATTTACCTCCTATTTACACTGCTGTGAGCAGTAACATATAAATAGATTGGATATTCATTAATATTTTTAAAGGTGTCTAAGAACCTTAGCTCAAAGGTAGCATATTCATGCAACGCTTTATTACTGCTATCACACAAGAGAGCCATGAGAACTAATTAATTAATGTTTGTAGAGTATCTCGCAAATGTGAAGTGCAATGTGAGTATGGATCATTATTATTTATTATCCTAAAAGATATAAAGATATATGGGAGAGCCTGAGCTCCTTTTAAGTTGCACTACTATTGCATCAAAGTGGGCATAAAACTGCCTTAAGGCACCTGCTGAGGATTCAAAAGCAACAAGGATGATCAAATGTGTAGGAAGCATGATCAGTGAGAAAAGAGCAAAGTTTATGCTAAAGAAAAGATTGATGTGGAACCTGATAGAAACCTTCAAATACTTTAAATATGCAAACAGGAGGCAAATAATCTGCTCACTTTATACCCACTAGATATGACCAGATGTAACAGAAGAACAAAAAATAGAACGAAATCTAAGAAGGTCTTTTGAAAGGGAAGATAGTTTACATTACATTTCTTCTGCAGGGTTAGGGCTTCGCTGCTGAGGTTTTACAAATGTTACACATACAACCGGCAAAAATGACCAGTATATTTGATTTTGCCTTTTGAAAAGTTACTGGACAATATGACTAATTTCCTAAATTTCTATTAACGTCAATTTTAATTGACAATAATAATGGTTCCCCAGAACCATTTTCTATGTTTCTCTGTGTCATTAGGACCAGAGAAGTTTGAACCATACATGGAGATGAGATTTTAGGGTGGATTGGCATAAGACATACAACTTATTCCGATCATTATTGAGTCCAGCATCCTTACACAATTTCCAATACACACTGAGTTCCCGAGAGCGCTTTCCATCTTCACATCTGGCTCCATAATTGTTACTGGAAATATGGAGGAGAAAGAATTTACTTTCCTCATAGTACACTTTTTTTTTTCTCCCCTCAGAGAGATTTTTTTTAAACTTGGGCTGCAATTTTAGCTTTGAGGAATAATATGACTTTCTTTTTTAATTTAAATAAAGGTAATAAAAAAAATTTACAATGGAAAGAAATAAATATTAAAACTGTAAAAAGTGATATTTTTAGACTCCTGCAGCTTCCAAGAAAACTTGCAGGAAATATTTACTTTTTCTTTTTTGCCATGGAATTACTTTGTGAGTCTTAGCATGAAGATGATGGCTTTTTCCAGGTATTCTCAAAATCACTGCTCTCTGGGTGATGTCTGCTTATTTTCCCCCCTCCACCATTTCACACTGTAATGCTATATGGAAAATGTTTAAACTGTGCCTACACACTGTGAATTCAAAAAGATAGTTAACAAACAAAACCAGCAGTGTTGCTTTGCCCAGGTTTGCTTCTCAGCCATTATTGAAAGGTGATAAACACTGTTTTAGCAGGATAAAAAATACAAACCTAAATGAGGAAACGGGAGGAAACAAACTAGCCTTAGTAATATCGTCTTTTTCAAAGATAGATGCATATAAGAAGTGTCATTTCCTGGATATGTATACATATATACACATATATAAAGTCTGTAACAATTTATCTTTATTTGATAATAAACTGCATTATATTGCATCATCTGTTTACAATGCACATATTGACAAATAAAACCCCCAAAGATCAGTGCTTTTAGATGAGGAAATGAAGGTGGATATAAGCCAACAATGTGACCTTGCAGCCCAGAAAGCCAACTATATCTTGGGCTGCATCCAAAGCTGCGTGGCCAGCAGGGCGAGGGAGGGGATTCTCCCCCTCTACTCTGCTCTGGTGAGGCCCCACCTGCAGTGCTGCGTCCAGCTCTGGAGGCCCCAACATAAGAAGGACATGGGCCTGTTGGAGTGGGTCCAGAAGAGGGCCATCAAAACGATCAGAGGGCCACAAAAATTATCAGAGGTCTGAAACACCTCTCCTATGAGGAAAGGCTGAGAAAGCTGGCATTTTTCAACTTGGAGAAGAGAAGGCTTCGGGGAGACCTTGTTGCAGCTTTTCAATACTTAAAGGGGGCTTACAGGAAAGATGGAGAAAGACTTTTTAGCAGGGTCTGTAGTGACAGGCTAAAGGGTAATGGTTTTAAACTGCAAGAGGCTAGATTTAACTTGCGTGTAAGGACAAAGATGAGGGTGGTGAGATTTGGAAGGTTGCCCAGAGAAGTCATGGACGCCTTATCCCTGGAAGGGTTCAAGGTCAGGTTGAATGGGGCTTTGAACAACCAGATCTAGTGAAAGATGTCCCTGCCCATGGCAGGGTGGTTGGACTAGATGGTCTTTAAAGGTCCCTTCAGATGCAAACCATTTTATGATTCTATGGTTCTGTGATTTCCAACAGCAAATTGTTCTCAATGTTTTTATCCATTTATTTACTTTCCCCAAAGGCTTCAGTATCAGTACGTCTGAGTGAAGTAACCTGGATGAAATGTTCAAATTCAAGTTACTCTGGACATGAGACTTCATCAGAAGAGACTGAAGCTTAGGTTACTACTACAGTTTCAAATGTATCAGGAATCAATATTACTCCCAGGTGTACTGGATGTCCAGTCCCAAAAGCAAGAGGAAGTATTATATTTTTAATGCAGGTGAGCATTAACATTTCTTAAGCTTATTGAATTTTTCTGTGCCCCGTTAAATAATGGCATAGCTATTACTTTATTATTCATGGGCAATGCTAGGAAAAGAAAAAAAAAAATAACAAATCCTAAAGTTGATACTTTCATTTACAGATCATTTTTCATCACAATGATATATGGATATCTGAAGCCTGAAACCTTCTCTATATTTTTAAATATACCACCATGCCCCTGATGACAGCAAAAGGAACGAAGACCTTAATTTCTATTAAGCAGTAAAGCCTAAGGGCCCAGATCCTTTAAGATATGGAGATATGACCAGCTCCTACTGAAATCATCATGTGATCAGGAAGTGATGTACCTAAGTGACTTCTCAAACCTACACAGAGAATTCATGACAGAAGAGGTATTATGCCCAGTTTCTTTACACACAGAATAAAACAGGAAGAGGCCTTTTAGTTTACCTTGATGTACCCAGACCTTAAGAAAAATTGCCTCAGATACTAGTAAATGAAAAAAGGAGTGAGAAATAATGGTACAGAAGTTGTAGATAGGTAGATAAATTCATACTTTATAGAGAGATGTGGTTAACAAAGAGGAAATTCTACCGCATCTACTTCCACTGGCTTTAATCACACTGACCACTGCGTGTGGATCACAGACCTGCAGTTGTGCACCGTTTCTGAAAGAAGAAAATAGGATGATTTCCTGGTCAGGAAGGTAACCTTTCATGAAGGTAATTTTCACTGAGTCATCCTCTATCCTGATCAAAAGATTTAATAACTTTATTTCCTATTAAAGCATCTTTTTCCTTGTTCATGATGAAAGAACTCATTTAAACACAAAAGCTCAAGTACCTTTTATTGAATACCTACAGGACCTTACTTTTTTTCCTTTTGTCTTTCTTAGAATCATAGAATCACTTAGGTTGGAAAAGACCTTTAAAATCATTGAGTCCAACCATTAACTTAGCACTGTCAAGTCCATCACTAAACCATGTCCCTAACCACCACATTTTTTAAATACCTCCAGGGATGATGACTTAACCACTTCCCTGGGAAGCCAGTTCCAATGCTTGACAACACTTTTGGTGAACAAATTTTTCCTAATATCCAATCTAAATCTCCTCTGTTCCAACCTGAGGCCAGTTCTTCTTGTAATATTGCTTGTAACTTGGGCGAAGAGACCGACACCCACCTCACTACAACCTCCTTTCAAGTAGCTGTAGAGAGCGATGAGGTCTCCCCTCAGCCTCCTTTTCTCCTGGCTAAACAACCTCAGTTCCCTCAGCAGCTCCTCATCAGACTTGTGCTCTAGACCTTTCACCAGCTGCGTTGCCCTTCTCTGGACACGCTCCAGCACCTCGATGTCTTTCTTGTTGTAAGGGGCACAAAACTGAACACAGGATTCAAGGTGTGGCCTTACCACTGCCGACTACTGGGAGAAAATCACTCCCCTAGTCCTGCTGGTCACACTATTTCTGATGCCAGCCAGGATGCTGTTGGCCTTCTTGGCCACCTGGGTACACTGCCGGCTCGTATTCACATGGCAGTCTACAGTTCCTTCAAATTAAGTTGTTCTTTGCAGTTAATTTGCTGTGAAAGATAATCCTCATCTCAAAGCACTCTTCTGGCAACATCAGCATTTGATACAGTAAATAAATTTTCAGTTATCTTCATATTCCACCAAGTATACCAAGTACTGTCCCACCACAAATTGTGATCAAGTATTAAAGACTCCTGAGAACTAAATGATCCAAGCTCAGAAGCTCTGAATCCCATGATAAATTATACAAAAGGGGCACTTGAAGGGATTTGTAACTGGTTTTGCCATTCAGAACACCTCCATTTCAATTAGGGGCAACCAAGAGGCATGACACTGAAGAGCAAAACTAATAATTTTTGCTGATGTCAAGAAAGGTTATGGGAGTTGAGGGGATAGAAGCAATGACTTCCATAAAATGTATGTAATAGAAGTGCCTTTGTCCCTGTCTTATTTCCTTGAAGGTGAGAATGGCCATTTCTACTTTTTTTTTCTACCCCACAGTTGTGGCACTGCCCTGGAGAGTGAACCCCACCCTCCATAGGATAACTTTGGTTCCAGGAAAGCTCAGATGGAAACGGAAACATGTTTATTTCACTGGTTGCAGATAAAAATGAGCTGTTTTCGTGGTCATGATTTGCATCAAAACATGTACATGATGGAAATCCCTACAGACAAGCCAACCAAAACCACAGTATGTACAATTCCTCTGGGAAATTGCAGCAAGAATTTTAGCAACTAGCGCATTAGTATTTTAGACCAATTTTGACTGCTCTGACTCTCAAAATTTTGGGAACCTCTGACCCATATGTTATCTCACTATGGACTTCAGTGGCAGCCACCCCACCACCACCTCTGCCACAGCTGCAGCATCTATTCCCTGTGGAGCACACAAATCCTGTCCTCCTGCTCTCTCTTATAGATAGGACTTGTTCAGCTCAGCACCCCTGTACCCTTTACAGCACAAAAAGACATTTTCTTCTCACGTTTAGCAGCCTTAGTTGGGTTGTCTGTGTTGTGCAGTGGCAGGTATAAAAGTAGGCTGGCTGTTCCAGTTGCATTTGCAGCTAAAATACCTTTTGTTTTTCCTTTTTTTTCCCCTTCTTCAAGGAACATGAATAGACCAGGCAGATGTGACTTGTGTTACCACATACAGCTGATTAGACCATGTTAGTGTAAATGATTACAGTTACTCTGTAGTCAACAGATCAATGACAATTTACTTCAATGGAAAGTCTTCCAGTGGTTATCTGACTAATTTTGTGCAATAATTTCTTGAGTTTGTGCCTCCAATACATTTACAAGTCCAAAATATGAAGGCAGTATTTTTATAGGTACAGTAGAGTTATATTTCTGTGCTTTATCGGTACTACTGACCAGAAGGCCAGACCTCAGTGTCATTAATAATTGAGTCTTTGAGGTTTTAAAACTGGTCTTGGTCTTTGGATATGTTGTTCTTTTTTTTTATAAATTCCATTTAGTCAAAAGACTTAAATCACTTTTTTGGGTCCAGGAAAGCTGAAAAATATGGGACTCTGCTTTCCTTATTGCTAGTTAGGAAATCAAATTACCCACTTTTCTTACGGCATCTGTACATACAGAAAAACACAAATCTTATGTAGGAAAAAAATCTTATAGCAAGTAAGAGGTCAGACTCAATGACATTTTGTGATAAAAAGAAAGGCAGAGGATTAGATAGAAAGGTAAGAATACAGAGACAATCACCACTCGAAGACAGATAGGAGTCTGTATAGGAAGTTCAGCCCCTGAGAACTGTATTTCAGTGTTATTGTATGCCACCTACTCATAGAGCTCCTGAGAAATTATCTCTGTCCTTTGAAGCTAACAGTAAGGCTTGGCAGAATACAGTTTGGGCCCTGGAGAAACCACTTAAGCTGTGTTTAAATATTAACCAGTTTAAAGAGTGCATCTGCTAACCTAGAGTGGGACCTTAGGGAGTGTCCACATGAAGGGCAGAGAGGGTAAATCAGAGGGGGAGGTGATTTTCAGCAATGGGAGAAGGTGAGAAATAACTGGAGCACAAATCCAACTGGTAGAGGACATAACTGAAACTATTGTTTCTATTACCAGTGTTAATATTGCTGTACTCTTTCCTAAATGACTACAAGCAGTTATGTTTTTTTTAACTCAACTTTTCTTATAAAATAACTTTTTCCAGAAATTTATTGCATAGGGTAAGATTCATCTTGCTTTTCTGTGATATAGAAGTCTACACATTAATGTGCAGGTATGTATATGTTAATGTGTATGTATGTGTGTGTTTCTTGTTCTAGTCAAATTCCAAAGGGTGGGTTCTTCTAAAAGATGGATATAAACTTCAGACTGCATGTTTTTTTCTACCCTTTGGCTTTATAAAAACAACTTTCAGAGGAACTGCAATACTATTAAAAAATATAGAAAACTGTAAACTCAGCCTGGTTCCACTTCCAAAAGTACTTAAAAAAAGTTTTTTTGAAACTTAAAATTTTGGAGACATGTTTCAATGCTTTCAATTCTTATATGCAGTTCTCAGGGTATTCTGGGTACTCCTGGCTGTCAATAAAGGTAACACAGGGAGGTCATAGGGGAAAAAGCTAATACAGTGATTAGTAGATCACTACATTACATTTAAAAATACCATCTGAGAATAAGTACCATCACAGCTGGTACTATAAAATCATTCATCGTGTTACTGGATCCATCAGAAATAATCTGTAATCTGTACCTCAGACAGATGGGCAAATATAAGATCAGATAGATAGATATGAAGATTCAGTTCTCAGTTCTGCCACTAGCTTCCTTTGTGGTCTTAAGTATGTTGCTCACTCTCTTTTTTATATATTGTCCCTTTACAGACAAGAGGTAATAGGTCTTTCTTTATGAAGAATTTGAAAAATACATTCATAAAGATCTGGGCTTTGTTTAGGTCTCTAAGTGATGAGAAGCATGGAAGTACTTTTTGATTTTTGAAGAAGATAATTTTGTCTGCAAGGGAATCAGTCCATCTGTCCCTTCGTGGGCTAATCTCTTGCTAAAGTCATTTGGATATTGTCCATGACCAGACTGTCAAATCATGTATTTTGGGGTAGATAATTAAAACCCCAAGTACTTAAGCATGTGGCTAATTCTGAGTACAGAAATGATCCCATTGAAGCCAACATTTGAGTGCCTTCGGGAATCAGAAACTTATGGAACATCTTAAATTAGGGGGAAAAATCCTCTTTGAAATTCTCCCTTCTCTGCATTTCAGAATCTTCCCCAATGAACCAAATGTTTTGCTTATGTGAACTCTGTTTGGCTTGTAAAGCAAACTGAAGTCTCAGTTTCAATGCATTTGACCTTGGTGACAACTTTGTTGTTAGACTTTGCAAAGCTAACTAGGCTCCTGTGCCCATTCTATTAAACCTTACATAAATAGCACAGAGTACATGGAAAGAATAATAATAATTAAAAAAGTAAAAAAAAAAAAAAAGCACCATAAATTGATGGCATGTTTTCCTGAATTTGGGCCATATTCAAGCTCAGATCACTGCCACATGCCACTGTGCCATCTAGTCCCCTACTCACACAACTACTGCAAATGGTATCATTTTGCAACTAATTTACTCGCTTGGTTTTGGCCATTAGTCATTCCCAATATCCTCAATCTGCAGGTAATTTTCCACATTATTAGTTACCCACCTGTCTTATTAAACTGGACTTTCTGAAACCCTGTGTGTCTACATTTTCTGCACCTTTAGATCAAGCAAATAATTGCCTGTACCTGGATGGAAGGATTTAATAGGAAGATTATAGTTGATTCCAAAAGTTAATAACTATAGCATCTGGTTTCTCTTTTTAACATTTAGATGATAAATTCAGTGTTTGAGACGAAAGGAGAAAAAAGTGAGAACACAGAAGAATGACATCTTCTTATCATTTGTAGGACAGGTTAAATATAGATGGGCAGAAGGTAGGTTTTACTCTTTCCCACTTAATGTACCACTACTTTGACCCAAAGGGACCAATCTTTATCACATTAAGAGAAAGAATTTCTCAGTGCCGAGACAAGACTTGGCTTCTTTTTCACTAAGAATGCCAAGTGTGCTGCATTATGCAAAATCTTAGGTATCTTCCACTGCTCTTTATGATAGACTATGGCTGTTCTGAGATGTCTCAACTCATTTCTATTCAGACCTCTATAAAACCATCTGCATAGGAAAAGTTTTAAATATTGCTGGGTAAAACTGAACATTATTTTCCAAGTCTGTTCAGAAGAGATGGGGGGAAAAAGGAAAGAAACAGAAAGAGAGAAAGAAGAAGGAAGAAAAATTTGGGGTCTGGCTGTCCAAACTTGAGATTCTAAGGGCTGTGTTGGCAGCGGTCCATGGGCACAAGTGCTAAACCTATTTTGCATATAAATTGACACACTTAAAAAAGATGCACACATCTTTAGCAGATGCATTTTCCTTGCTAGGCAAATAAAAACATGCTTGTTGCTTAAGTTCACCTGCAATGAAAATAAAATGCCCAAGAGCTATTCAAGAGGAATAACAGACTTGAGCTCCAGCCTGCATGACTCATTAGTCTTTATGGATTCAACATCCAAACCTAAGTGTCGAAGGCCTGACAGCCCACCCTGGAGGGAAAATACTTTCAAAAAGAGCTGAGTATCATAGGCACATTGTGGGCAGTGTAATTAACCTACCCAGGTAAAACTCTCCTTGGGGAGACATTTACTCTACGAGTCTTCAAGATTTGCTGAATATGGTAGCAACAGAAATGGAGGAAGCTATCCTAGTCCTGTTGCTTCATCTGGGGTTAAACATAATGTCCCCTTCTTGTAAGATGTTTCAGAAGATAGAGATTCACCAAATTCAACTGGAAACACCTTGGATCTTCTCAGTAAACTCTGATATGGAATAAAGAGGCTCTCTCCTCAAGTAAGACTTTTTGTTCTTTTCTGAAAGTTGGGATGGAAGGGTCGCCCTTACAGAAATCTGACCAGAGAAATCAATATGCATGATTCCCTCCCAGACCTACTATGTGGACTCTGATGTTCCTTAAGTGATACAGTTATGGCAAAAAGACTTCCTGAAGTCCATGACAGTTGAAACAGTTGAAATCAAATCTGTTCTTGCACCCACCCTTTGGTCAAAGACTTTTCTTCATATACCGACATAGAACATATAAATAGAAATAGTAACCACTGAAATCAACAATACTGGAGTAATGGATGCCGTACGATGCGTGAGCGTCTTCCGGACAAACTGAAATCTATGACAGAATGCCTTGCCACCTTCAGCACTGAGGTTTTATCAACTAGCTGTCTTCACTCTGCTTCAGGCATTTCCCCACATGTTAACTTCTGTGTAACTTCAATGTGTTATCTGTTGTGAAACAGCTACTTTGGATTTGTACAGCTGAAAACATTATTTCAAGACACTGTCATTACATCTCTAGCTCTGTCACTGGCCTGTTTCTGTGCTGATTTTGATTCCCTTCTTAGTTCTCATCTTACTCCATAAAAAGCCTGAACAAGTCTGTCCTGTAGCTCTGTTATGACACTACATGAAATCTTAATGTCATTTCAGCTGATGGTAAAATTCTTCTTAATTTAGACAGTTTCAGTGAAACCTGGTATCTTTAATAGCATGGCCAGAACATGAAAATCTGTGGATTTATGTACTTTTATCAGAAGTTGAAGTATTTTGCTCCTTCTACAAACTGGCTACCTGTAAAATGGACATATATCTAATAATCTACTTCATGAGTATTTAGTGAATACTATGTAATTAATATTTTGGTAATTTTTTCAAGGACAAAAAAACTTATAATTGATATTTTTGTTAATTTTTATTTGCATGGTACTCTAAACTGTTTGAACTTGTGACTCTGTAAACTTCCATATTTTCCTTTCTCCCTCCCTCTGCCACCTGCCCCCCGCTCCTGCTTTCCTCTTTTCTTTCTAGGTAAAGTCCATATGTAATTTTCTGTAACAAAACTGTGCTGGTTTTGGTTGGGATAGAATTATTTTTCTTCATAGTAGCTAGTATAGGGCTAGATTTTGGATTTGTGCTGAAAAGAGATGTTGTCGTTATTGCTGAGCAGTGCTTACACAGAATAAAAGTTGTTTCTGCTTCTCACCCCACCCTACCAGTGAGTAGGCTGGGGGTGCACAAGACTTTGGGAGGGGACACAGCCGGGACAGCTGACCCAGACTGGCCAAAGGGATATTCCATACCATATGACGTCATGCTCAGTTTATAAATCTGGGACAAAGGAAGGTGTAGAGGAACATTCGGAGTGATGGCATCTGTCTTCCCAAGAAACCATTATGCGTGATGCAGCCCGGCTTCCCTGGAGATGGCTGAACCCCCGCCTGCCCATGGGGAGCGGGGAATGGATTCCTTGTTTTGCTTTGCTTGCGTGCGCGGCTTTTGCTTTACCTGTTAAACTGTCTTTATCTCAAACCATGAGTTTCCTCACTTTTACTCTTCTTCTCTCCCCCGTCCTGCCGTGGGTCCCAGCAAGCAGCTGTGTAGTGCTTAGTTGCTGGCTGGGTTTAAGCCATGACAAAACCAAATTCTTAAGCAGGCAACCCATCTTTTTTTTTTTGTGTGTGTGTATTTTTTCTTTTTTTTTCTTCTTCTAATGCAAATGTGGAAAAGACAGAATGATTATGGAAAAAGATCTTTTCTCTTGTTAAATTTTTGCTCCTGACAATATATATTGGAATGACTGATTTAGTATGTGCAATGAATGGAATATACCAAAATGGTGAATTCAGACCAGCACTACCAATGGGGGTGTCAACTGAAGTCTTTGAACCTTCAAGTCCTATTCATAGCAAGAATGACATTTTTACAGACAGAAAAACTTGTAAATTGGGGAACAGAGTTGTGATCATTTACTGGAGATTGCTGGACATTTTTAACTGATGCTGATTTCTTGGTACACGCAAGTTGTAATCCATTGCCCAAAAATTAAACAAAAATTGTTTTGCTGCCAAGTCCTTTCTACTGTTTCATGAAAGAGTATGTAAAGGATGCAAAAGATCAAGGTTGCAGTTGCCACTGGTATCAAACCCTACAGAAATCAGCTGGAAAGTGTTTGTCACAGGATGCTGTCCTTAGTTCTAAAACTTGTCATAAAAAAGCAAATCCTACCTATAAATTTCAAAAATAATAATGAAACTTCCCCATTCTTTGTTCTGATTTGCAAAATACTGTATTCTACCCGCTGTTTGGAAATAAATGCTCAGCATGAAAGCTTTTCTGTGACTTCATCCAATAGCTGAAAGCAGCGAAAAACTAAACAAAAAACGCCGTTTGGGCAATGACATTGGGAAATCCAATTAACATTAAATTAGGCTGAGATTATACAACATAGGCAATTAGGGTAGGGCTTTGACAAGTACCTTCCGTCTCCAATGCTTTCAAACCTTTCAGTGTTAATATTCCAATAAAAATGTTATTTTTCCCCACAGGTTCCACAAAGAATGAATTTTTGATTACTCAATATGGTTGATCAGACTGAGTTTATTAGAGTTGCTTTTTTGTCTACAAACTTCAGTCATTTATTTCTCTCTCCTTCCCCTCTAAGAACTTCAACAAACACTGCATTTACTCCCCCACCCTGCAAATGGCAAAAGAAAGTTACCTTTTATTTACGAGTCATAATTTTTTCCTGTCTATATTTTGACAAATAACATGGCAGAAAATGATTAAGGGTCTCATTTTACAATGTGACTTGTATGTTATTTATTGTCAAAATAAAAGTCACTTTGTGAATTGAAGTTTTTAATCATTTTTCCCCTCTTTCAGAAAATAGTTTTGTCAAAAAAGTGAAGATATTTGAGAGTGTTGGTTTTTTTTAATGACTGGTATGATCCCTGTAAGGAGTTTATCACTAATTATTTCACTACTATAATTATATTGATAAACTATTATTTATTTATTTTCCATTTAAATAATCTTTGTTTCCCCCATACTGTTAATAGGAATATTACAGTGTCCTGACTAGGTTGCACACAAAAGAATCAATAACGTATTCAAACTTCTTTGAAAATATTTTCGCTTCCTTTTTTCAGGAACATATTGTATCAAACACTCAGTTCAATTTAACAACAAACATCACGAATACTCTAATTTCTTGGTAAATCAGACCGTAAATCATCTCTGTTTTCAAACCTCTCATTGTCCCATTTTCACATACGCAAGAGAATTAATATGTTTTCCATCTCCCTGTTACATCCCACCTAACTTTATCCACTTTCTAGGAAGTTAAAAATAAATTTTATCAGTCTCCCCTGGTATTATATAAAGATAGTCAAGGACTCCCAGAAGATGATGCAGTCAGCTTTGGTTGTTCATTGAATGCTCAGGTCTCCATCAGCTGACTGTGAAAAAATATAAACAATCAGCTCTTTCATAAAAGTGCGTCAAATGCTCAAACTCGGGTACAAGTGTGTAACTTTGTTCAGATACACCGACACGTGCCCTTTGAAAAAAATTCTGCCAGCTACACTAATAACGTACTAGAGGTTTTATCGCACTGGTGCAAGTACCATACTGGCACTTACTCTGTCAAAACTGGGCTTCTAATTTCTAATCTAGTTTAAACACTGGGACATAAAAACGTCACTTTTTATCCCAGAGTACAACTATTCTTACGGCATACCCATTCGTTCAGCATGGTCCAGCCAACTGAATACCCTTTCCCTGCAGGAGATGAGGAGAGGTTGATTCAGTGAGCACAGCTCAGACAAATGAATGCTGGATGGGCTGAAACAAGGAGCTGAGCTGCTCTTCTTACCAGACACACGCTACAGGAGTTGGGAACGGCCCCTGACACACAGCAAGCAGCCCGTGGCAGTGGTTTTGACAGGAGTCATGAGAATCGGCAGCTGCTGGCAAGGGATAATCCAGCTTAAAGAGGAGCCCCAAAACCTAAATTCGATTTCCCATCCCTACCCCCTACCCTATAAACTCACATCTGACATTGTTTCCAAAGAAAGGAGCTGCAAATGGAAAAAAAATGGTATATTAGTGGCAAGGAGAAGACTCAGAGCTCTTCACTCTCAGATGAGTATCAACCACAATAATCACAATGCAAACTTGCTAATGTGTTTCCCAGCTTATTTTTCCCAGTCATGGAGATACATGGCTCAGCTGAGGAAAAAGCCGAGTTGAGGTGATATTCTAAAAATGTCATCTTGCTGGTGTTTCTAATCAGGGCAAAGTGTTTGGATTATTCAGAGAATGGGCTGGTGCTGATGGTACCACATTGCATCTTTCGCACTAATTATCTCTAACTGGTCACTAATAAGACTTTAACATCTTACCTTATTTTTACATGCTGTCTGCAGTAGCGACAGACATAATTTCCCTCCTTTGTGCTGGGCAGTTCTTACTTGCTTCAGCCCCTGATCATGTCAGCCTCGGGAGGAAAGAGGTACATATGTAGGTCACAGAGATCAGAAAAGAAAAAATTTAGGCAGCAAAACCCTGATGCAAAACTTCTAAGGAGGGGCAATTTGAAATGGCCATGCAGGACTCTGAAGCGAGTGTGCTAACTGGCAGTTCACAAGCTGTGCTTATTCCTCTGCTCCTGCTCCAGTTTGACAGGATTGGCACAAGGAACCTCTCAAAACTGTGAAACTAGCACCTTTGATGAGGCCTGGTTCTTTTCAACCCCTATGGCAACGTCATTGTTTCATGCAGTAAAAGCTTGTTACCTGTTCACAAACATAGTCTTGCTTCAAAGCTCCCTGCTCTGTTTCTACTGCTGATTTCTGTATTTTCCCAGTTATTCAGCATCAAACCCAGAAAGTCATGGACTGCTGGACTCCTGAGGCTTTCTTTTTTTTTTATTTTTTTTTTTATTTTTTCTTTTTTCTTTTTTTTCTTTTTTTTTTCTTTTCTTCCCCTCCCTCCCCAAGTTCCTATGATGAGCATGTCCCCTCTGCCATTCTCCTTTATGAGAACAAAATCAAAAGGTGTAAGATTGTTTAGCTACATCTAACACACAGCAAACAATTCAAGCAAGGAAGCAGACAGCTGAAGATCCTCTCCACAGATCTGTGGAACTCAGATAATGTTGGTTTAATAAAGCACATCAGCAGCTCAGCAAGACAGTACATAATGAAGCACAGCACCAGCCAAGTAAGATCCCGTACAGAAGCACAGGCTATGAGCACGGCACAGATGTCACCAGCTCTGTAAGACTATTACACATATAACACAGGACATGACAAAATATGCACTTACCTGGCATGAACTGAAATTGTGCTGTGTGCCAGTGTGGACATGCTGTAATAACAGATTCCTATCATTTTTTTTCAGGTCATCCAATCTGGTGTAATCTGGTCTGACCAACTATTGTGCCTTGCTTTTGGTCCCTGAGCAACAGAGCTGTGCATGGAAAGTTATGGGACTGCTGAGGTAATAATAAAATATGCAAAGGGTAAAACAAAAAAAGCAAAAGGAGTCATAAAGTAATTTCTGTGGCAGCAAAATGGCTTTATCCATGATGAAATTACTCCACAATACCCACTGCAGTGTCTCTGAGCAGAAGCTCTCTGTTGTGTCCCTCTGCATGACAAAGGATGATAATCCATTTAGAGAACATTTAGATCATCTAAGCTGGAAAGACATTGCCAGGAGATGCAAAGTGCAAAGCCAGGAAATGTGAGGCATATTTTTCACTTGTTTTTCTTAAAATTGTTGCTATTTTACTATATGAGTTACTTTCCTTGTACTCAGCTATTTGTTGTACTTGTGTTATAACACGGCCAAGTCTTGGGCTTTGGGTAACACTAGGTTGAGAGGAAACTTCAGCCATTGGTGATGAGCTGTGTAAGGTCTTATGCAAGTCTGGACCACAGAGAATATATTGTCTGCACAAGGAAGATGATAGTTGAATTCTGAACTTTCCTGTTTAGTTCGGGAACCTCAACCTGACTACAGTGCTGCCCACATGGGATATATAAAGTCTATGCTCATATTTCTGCTCTGAGTTTCCAGCTTAATTCCATCCTCATCATCCACACCTTTTCTTATTTTCAAAAGTTAGCACAGAACTTTGTGCAGGATGCTAATGAGAAATATCACCATCTGGGTTTTTATTCCCAGCTACATTGAGTTTTCTTCACTGTTGTGAGATTTCCTACTGCATGATAGGAACCAGGAAACCAGAACTCCCTGCTGGTAAGTATTGACACCAGCCACACAAGCGAGGACCTTCCCAGAGCTGTTTATAATCTGAAAGGCTAGATACCAAAAAGCCTAAACACTATTTCATGAGTGGTTTTTAATGGTTTACCAAGTGTACATCTGTATCCACAACCCTTTAAAAAGCAAAATCCTTTTCCATACATTCCTGTGGGACCTTCTAAAATCACAGGCATACAAAGCAGTCATGAAACACCAAATATTATTATTTCATCAGGAGGCATTGGAGGAGCCTTCACGTCAGCCATGCCAGGTGAGCAAGCACAAAGAAATCAGAGAACGCTAATTTGAAGTGCTGATGGTAAAATGTTGTTCTCTCCCTGAGAAAGCATCATTTTTTTTATTTCATGGCACTTGCAAGAGAGGTGTTGTATATGGATCAAA
Organism: Phaethon aethereus; assembly: GCF_964289735.1. Lineage (NCBI taxonomy): Eukaryota > Metazoa > Chordata > Aves > Phaethontiformes > Phaethontidae > Phaethon > Phaethon aethereus. The sequence goes on along the minus strand of NC_138577.1, from coordinate 7,812,436 downwards.
ATCAGACAGTTTCTGAGTATTCACACGTGTGATGTACCTGCTGGAGACAATGACTAAACTACACGAAGAGCATCAATATGTACCTGCTTGTCTGAGGACAGTAGCAAGGAAACTGTCTTGCATTAGGCCAAGATTTGCAAGAGTTAAGTACTGATTTTCAAAGTATGACTATAATTCAGCTTCAAATAATGTGATAAGACAGGCAAAGGCAGAAAACTCTGCTAAACTCTCTGACAAGGGAACAGAAAATCCTCCGCAGCTATAGAGACTCTAAGGACTTCTCTCATTTGTAATTAACTTCTTCCATATAAACCCAGCCTGACCTTGTCTGTACAGTATTGTCCAGACCTTTCATGTGTCATATGGTATATGGCTTGGTAGCATAGCTTGTGTCTCAGTGTCAGTGAGTGTCTGGGACTTGCAATTTTTTTATTGTGGTTTTTTTTTTTCCCCTCCACTTTATGATTTCATTCACTAAAACAAAAGCAGCAAGAGTGTAGATGTCAAAAAATGTCTTCAAGTCTTTGCAAGAGTATTAAAGGTTGGAAAAGTATGGTTATAAGATGGAATGAAAAAAAATAAAGAGAAAATCAGAATTTCTCAAGTCAGGTATCAACACCTTTAAGGTCAGGTAGAGAAAATGTGTTTTCCGTACTTTCCTAATGATCATATGAAAACTATCTTTGGTTGCACTTTTAGTTTAAAGGCAAATTAATCACAAAAAAGAATAGTTTGGATTTTGTTTTGTTTTGTTTTGTTTTTAATTATAGAGACTGAGAACACTGAGAGGCTTTACATTCGTTTTCTTGTTTCTTTGTTTGCTTTTAAAGTAATTAAGTGTACTTGATCACTGAAAGATTTTAAGTATGAGTCCCAAACCTACCGAACTGTCTTTATGGAACACTAATGTAAAGTAAACTAGAGGATGATTATACAGATTGCTTTGTACTGAGAACCAAATTTATCTTCTGTAACACATCTCAGTGAGGTATCATAATTTAGCTGTGCTGCTTTATGGTAGCAACAAAGTTCAGCTAATATACCAGCCCTCGGTATTAAACCATGTCTCACACATGAACTAAGTCAGCTGAAGGTTTCCAAGTTTGCTGTCAAACACACAAGCTCATTGCACAGCTTATTCTTTTCCTTGAAGTTCAGAACTAAGATTTCACTTTTCTTTACTAAGACAACACTCAACTGAGCACTGCTCAAGAAGACACATTTTAATTGCATGTTTGTGTACATGTGTGTTCATGTTTATTCATGGTGTGCAGATGTATGCATGCATTGTATGTAGGAATTTGTGCATATGGATTTCTACAATATGCCACTTCCAACTGAACTGTTGCTGTGATGAGAGTCTTCCAGAAACAGTGTTTGCTGCAGTAACCGGTTTTTAAAATTAAAATATGACATCTACATGAAACAGAGAAGGTATTCAAGTGCCTTTCAAAATCCCTTCTTTCTGGGACCCTGCTGAAATCATCTTTAAATTTATTAAGAAGTGAGCAAGTGTCATGGTTTAGCCCCAGCCGGCAACTAAGCCCCAGGCAGCCGCTCACTCACTCCCCCCGCCCTCAGTGGGACAGGGGAGAGAATTGGGAAAAACCTCGTGGGTTGAGATAAACACAGTTTGATAGGACAGCAAGAGAGAAGGAAACAACAATGATAACAGCAATAATAATACCAACAAAGGAATGTGCAAGAACAAGTGATGTCCAATACAGCAATTGCTCACCACCCAGTGATCGACAGCCCGTCCCCGAGCAGCGATTCCCACCCTCTGGCCAACTCCAGTTTATGTACTGGGCATGACGTCGTATGGTATGGAATGTCCCTTTGCCCAGCCTGGGTCAGTTGTCCTGGCTGTGCCCCCCCCCAGCTCCCCGTGCACCCCCAGTCTTCTCCTGGCAGCCCAGCACGAGAAGCTGGACTGTCCTTGACTGCTGAGCAACAACCCAAAACATCAGCACATTATCAACAGTTTCTCATCCGAAATCCAAAACAGCTTCACACGAGCTTCTGTGAAGAAAACCAGCTCTATCCTGGCTGAAACCGGGACAGTAAGGTTTCCCCAAGATCCAGTGAGCTTGCTTAATGACCAGTTTTAAATTCATGAGGTCTTCCTTTTGGATCTGGAGTTATAAAAAAAAGACGAAAAAAAAAAAAAATCTGTGAAACACCCCACACACCTCCACAAAACTTTCAAAGGCATAAGCTTGTTTCAGAAGATTGCAAAGAATGCTATGCTACACAAAAAAAAAAAAAAGAGAGAAAAAGGAGAAGAAGTAATATTCAGAATTACCTACATATTATACAAAGATGACTTGAAAAATTCCAGCTTGTCAGTTTTCAAATGTTCTGCTAAACTCCAGAGACAGAAATTCACACATATGTTAATGTATGCATTTATTTGCCATCTCTCCATGGAACAATGTATTAAGAGCTGGACAATTTACTACATATTTGCGTTGTGAAAAATAGGCACATCAAAGTGCAGAAGGGGAGGAAACATGAATATAAAAGAAGGTTGTATGTAAGAGGAAAGATTTTCAGTATGCCAAAGTTTAAATATTTACCTTTTTGTTTGGGTTTTTTTCTGTTTTTATTCACTTTACCTCTACTGTCACTGAGGCCTGAAATTTATCCTAGGCTTTATATATGCAATGAAAACTTTGCATATATAAAGTACATCTAGTACTTCTCAAAAGGAACAGAAAGTCACCATCTTAAGTAAAAATCGAGAATAAGCTTGTCCACAGTAGAACAAGCTTTGACCACAGCAAGGTCAAAGGGCAGTTAAAGAGCTGGGCGAGTGATAAGAGCACTACAGTAAACGTGGGAGCATGTGGCTGAGATCCAGAGCAGGAGAATCCGTACTTCTTGTGGATGGGCTTATAAAAACACTTCGACTTCTTTTCTCTTCGATGGCTGTTATTTTGAGCAGTCCTGAGAGTATCAGCTGAGGCAAAACTTTGACTGTTTCTGTAGGACTATTGAAAGAAATGGGATCTCATGTAACATCTGAGTCCTATTCCGTAAAATGCCCCTGCACCTGGAGTTAGCATTGGTCTGTGCTTGCTGTGTTCCTGTTAGCAAACCGAGGGTGGAGGAGCAGCTTGTTCATCTCCTTTGCATTGATCAAGGCATGGCTGGTCAAGTGCAGGGAGACCCGTGTAACATGATGGGAACTTCATATCCACGCTTTGCTGGATCTCCTTCCTGCTTCTGCGGCATCCTGCGCCTGCGCCCTGTTACCTCCCTGTTTCATAGCAATGGCCCATGCGAGCAGTCGAGGCTGAATTAATGTATCCAATCTACAGGAGCCTTAAGCAGCTTCGTATAACAACATCTTTAGGTTCTTTCACAAAAAACCCGAAATACCAAAAGCCAAAAACCCCAAATCACAAAAAACACCCAAACTCGTGGGTTTTAATGTTTTATTTAAGAAATTACAAAGCAACCTGCACATGTCAGCCCAAGTGCTAACAAACTTACTTGCTTTATCTGGACAATTTGCTGTCTACAAGTCAGGTTTTGAATTCCCCAAGAAGCCATTCTTCTCTGTCCCTTTTCTGTACATATCCTTGAACTGATCAGCTACATCAGCAGCGTTAGGTATGAAATAAGAATCCTGACCTTTGGAATTGGCTCTCCCGGCTGATCATCTCACCATTGATGTGCCTGGCACGTTTTGACAGCGCTGGGAGTTGCACCTGGGAATTGCACATGTCTAGATGGGAAAATATTTTAGCGAGAAGAAAATTCTATAGAGAGAGGTGTAGGGCAGGGAGAATTTGGCTGAACAGAGAGCTGCAGTTTGGCTGGTTATTTTCCGGCCAACCTGTGGTCTATAAAATCAGGTTACCCTCAGTATTGAATTGTCTATGCATTTAATGAGTTCACAGCCAAGGAAAAGAATGTCCTACAGATACAAAAACAATTAAGATATGATCTGTGTGGAGCTTCGGAGCAGTACCAAAGACCAGAAGTCTAGAAACGTCATCATATGGTCAACTCCCTTTTGAAGGCTGGATCTGAGGCTATGCAAAAAATTCTTCCTTAAAAGATAACTTCTTTTTGATAAGGCTTTGAGTGTCTCAAGCTTACTGCGATGATTTAGTTGAGTCCTTGATACCAGTTATGCTTCCTGAGATGTTCTGTTTCATGTATATTTATACCTTAATGCACAGCTGTATCTGAGCATTTTGACATGGTTGATTCACCCAGACCATCACTAAGAGTTCTTCTCCATGACTGCAGCAGTAAATCCATGGTTTTCAGTGGCTCTGCTGTCATTAGGGAGAACATGTGACAAGTGTCTGTGAGTTTTAAAGATGAACCTGTGACTGCCAGAAAACAAACCCAACAAATGAAATCCAAAATCTGTGTGTGTCTTATAATTCACACAGTCTCCTATGGACCTCCCCTACATCCTATGAGAGTGTGGTGAGGACTTGATCCCCTCACACATTCTTATTCTCTCTGAGTGACCTAAGAAGTTACCTTTTTAGCTGCAATTGTGAACACCCCTACACATCTTCCACAAAGGACAGGCCGCCCAGAGCTCTTGCAGTGTTTTTTCTATTTACAATCATCTCTAGCTCGTATTCTCTGAGTGTATCTGGACACCTGTGGGAGACTAAGCAAGGGCTGAAGGATGCAATCATATATCCTCAAGTTGCAAGGGCCCCATGGCTATTTTGTCATAGGTTGCTGCTCCTCTGGTAGAAAGATAGACCTGCATCCCCTTTTACCACGGTTAATGGCACCTCCTTTCCCTGGATGTGCTATGCTTTCCTTGCTATGGATACAAAACCCCGGGGTTCATGCACACTCTTTATGCAGTGTAAATCATTAGTTTTGGGAATATAGAAAATGACAGAAAATGGCAGGAACATTGGGATCAGCTCGCAGGCCAGGAGCTTGCTGTAACATTTCTAACACCACCCACCCACCACCCCATGAGAGCAACGGAACAGTATGCCATGTGCTCAGGCGACCGAGCAGTTCCATCAGAAAGGGTGATAACCTGTAAGTCAGTAAAGCTTGCTGTAAAATGGCATTACCACCTCTTTGATGAGGAAAGGGCTTTTGCTTAAGTAATGACATCAATCTTGAATAGATCTGACAATAAAACTTGCCATCGGTGGAGCTTAAAGAGCTTTCCGTGGGAAGCTGGGATCAGCAGTCTGATGTGAAGTGACTTTCCCAGCTCAGCAGCAGAACCAGGAGCGGAATTAAAGTCCTCTGAATTACAACGCATCTTTCCGTGGGCAGTACTAGCGTGTCCCTCTCTAAAGTGCCGCACTCCTTCACCTTGATCTATGTGTGATCATACCCCTAAAACAAAGAAAAGCCATGTGACAAATGTTTGCGAGAAGAGCCTGTTCAACTGCTGCCAGCACATGCCGGCATGGTTTATGACCGTACGTATACTGCCTGTTAGACAGCAAAGAAGGACATTCTTGCAGTTAAGGTAGTGACACAGATAAAGTCAGATTAAAATTGCACCTCTGTTACCAATCTCCATGCTGGGCATGGCTGTTAATTTATCAGACCTACTAACCATACAACAGGGAAAACATCATGCAGCCCCAGTGAAAAGAACTATTTAAAATAGCAGATAGAAAAAAATGCAGGTTATAAATGAATTTTGTTTATACGGAACAATGTGATCATTTCAGAAGTGCAGACATCAGAACTTTCTCTTTTCTTTTTCTAGGCCAACAATTTAATATTTTCCAAAACTTCCTGTCTCAAATCAAACTGGAAATACAGTCAAAGCTTTTGCTGGACTATGGTTAAAGAAGATACTCACATTTATGGGAAGAAAAGGAACAGTTTTGCCTACTGTACAAAAGCACTACAGGTATCTTCACTGTTTCCTTTGCAATCGGCTAAAATGTGGCAGCTTTGAACAAGCTCAGCAGCAAGCACAGGCCAGGACACACTCAGTTAAAAGCAACTTCAGCTAGGCTGTTTAAAAATATAGCAAGTTCATAAAGGATGCTAATCTGAAACACCCCATAACAGCACTGGGCTTGAGTTCCCTGAAAATGCTTACAAGATGCTGTAGAAGTCATGCTAAAATTTTTTAACCATGACAAACTGACAACCGTTCTGGCAAAGAATACAAAAAGGAGGAACAAAATTGCAGGCAATTAAAACTAATTTGGGGCACCATAAAGCTTCCTTGTCTGTTCTCCTTGCCTGCATCCTTTATGTCTGGCAGGACTCAATGTGAGGAACTCTTTCACGCTGCTAAGACCAGGCTGTGCTCCCAGTGTGTACCCCACAGCCATCATGCAGCAGAGAGCCATGGCACACCCTCTCCCTGGCCACGTGGCCATACAATATGGCAACCGACCATCCTAGGGTGTATGTTCTGGTATTGGGCTCTTCTGTGCTGCCTTCAAATGCAGAAAGTGCACATCTAGACAATGTAAGCTCTGAATATTTCTGTAGCTGTTGGTAGTTCACCATAAATGCCTGTGTCTGATGAGCCATACCTCCATCTGTATGGTGCAACGTTTGTAAGCGTAGGTGGGAGTATTTGTGTGCATCTGGTGTTGTGTGCACGTGGATGTTTCTGTACATCTGCATGTGATGGAGGAGCACCTCTGGACCTCTGTGAAGAGGAGAAGAATTTGTAAATGTGATGGGACATTTGTGCAAAATAAGGGCCGGGGGACGTCTGCTCAGCTCTGGGTACAGGAATTTCTTTGCCTCTTTCTCTGTGGAGAGTTGGGTACTTGTCAGTACTTCTGTCTGTGTCTGCATGTCCCTCCCACTGATAATGTAGGGCCTTTCAATAAGCTATAAGTTCTATACTCGTTCTTCAGTTTTATATCCCCTGACTTTTCCAGGTGTTCTTCAGAAACTTGCATTAGAGATTTTATGATATTTAGAGCTCTCAGGTTTCCTCTACCCTCTCCTCTCTGAGGCTGGGCAAATGCAGCACAAACATGAAAATAAGGTGAGAAGGTCACAGTTTCCTTCCATGTTCTCTGGCAATAGTTTTCTTCTCCCTGTCCTCTTTATTTCCCCCGCCCTTACACTGCTCCCTCTACCCTGGAGCTTCTTCACACTATCGAATACACCTAGATTCAAGGCTTTCTGTAGGTTTCAACTTTATCAGAACCTTGGAAATCATCTTTCAGGTAGGATATTTTCCGTAAAAACATTTCACTGGAGTTGCAACTTAGAGATTGTTAAAAAGGATCACCTCCTCCTAGCTCAGGAGCAATGCATCGCAGCAAAGAGGAAGTCAGGCAAAAACACCAGGAGGTCTGCATAGATGAACAAGGAATTCCTGGACAAAATCAAGCGCAAAAAGAGGAAGCCTACAGAGGTTGGAGGCAAGGAGAGGAAACCTGTGAAGAATACTGAGAAATTGTCTGAACAGCCAGGGATCAGAATAAGAAAGCTAAAACCCTGATAGAATTAAATCTGGCCAGGGATATCAAGGGCAGTAAGAAAAGGTTCTATAGGTACGTTGATGGTAAAAGGAAGACTAGGGAAAATGTGGACCCTCTCCAGAAGGAAATGGGAGACCTGGTTACCCAGGATATGGAGAAGGCTGAGGTACTCAATGACTTCTTTGCCTCAGTCTTCACTGGCAAGTGCTCAAGCCACACTGCCCAAGTGCAGAAGGCAAGGGCAGGGACTGGGACAGTGGGGAACTGCCCCACCATAGGAGAAGATCGGGTTTGAAACCACCTAAGGAACCTGCAGGTGCACAAGTCCTGTGTAGCTTGGAGAAAAGAAGGCTCCAATGAGACCTTATCGCAGCCTTCCAGTACTTAAAGGGGGCTTAAAAGAAAAATGGGGACAGACTTGCAATAGGACAAGGGGTAATGATTTTAAACTAAAAGAGGGTAGATTTAGACCAGATAGAAGGAAGAAATCTTTTACACTGAGGGTGGTGAAACCCTGGCACAGGTTGCCTAGAGAGGTAGTAGATGCCTCATCTCTGGAAATGTTCAAGGCCAGATTGGACGGGGCACTGAGCAACCTGATCTAGCTGAAGATGTCCTCCTCACTGCAGGGGGGTTGGATGACCTTTAAAAGTCCCTTCCAACTGAAACTATTCTATGATTCTATGATTCTAGGTCCATGGGACCTGATGAGATGCATCCGTGGGTGCTGAGAGAACTTGTGGATGAAGTTGCAAAGCCACTATCCATCATATTTGAGAAGTCATGGCAGTCTGGTGAAGTTCCCATTGACTGGAAAAGGGCAAATATAAGCTCCATTTTTAAAAAAGGAAAAAAAGGAAGACCCAAGGAACTGCAGGCCAGTCAGTCTCACCTCTGTGCCCAGCAAGATCATGGAGCAGATCCTCCTGGAAACTATGCTAAGGCACATGGAAAATAAGGAGGTGACTGGTGACAGCCAACATGTCTTCACAAAGGGCAAATCATGCCTGACAAAGTTTGTGGCCTTCTATGATGGGCTTACAGCATTGGTGGATAAGGGAAGAGCACCTGACGTCATCTACCTGGACATGTACAAAACATTTAACACCGTCCTGCATGACATCCTCATTTCTAAAGAGACACGGGTTTGACAGATGGACCTCTCAGTGGATAAGGAATTGTTGGGATGGTTGCACACAAAGACTTGTGGTAAATGACTTGATGTCCAAGTGGAGATCAGTGATGGGTGGCATTTCTCAGGGACCAGTATTGGGACCAGCACTGTTTAACATCTTTGTTGGCGACATGGACAGTGGGATTGAGTGCACCCTTAGCAAGTTTGTTGATGACAACAAGATGTGTGGTACTATCAACATGCTGGAGGGAATGGATGCCATCCAGAGATACCTTGAGAGTCTTGAGAGGAATAGGCCCATGTGAAACTCATGAAGTTCAAAAAGGCCAAGTACAAGGTCCTTCACATAGGTCGGAGCAACCCCCAGTATCAATACTGGCTGGACAGAGAATAGATTGAGAACAGCCCTGAGAAGGACTTGGGGGTGTTGGCTGATTAGAAGCTCAGCATAATCCGGCAATGTGCACTTGCAGCCCAGAAAGCCAACTGTAGCCTGGGCTGCATCAGTAGAATTGTGGCCAGCAGGTTAAGGGACGTAATTCTGCCCTTCTACTTTGCTCTGGTGAGACCCCACCTGGAGTCCTGTGTCTAGCTCTGGAGCTCCCAACATAAGAAGAACATGGACCTGTTGGAGCGAGTCCAGAAGAGGGTTTTATCATCATGAAGATGATCAGAGGGCTGGAGCACCTCTCCTGTAAGGACAGGCTGAGAGAGTTGGTGCTGTTCAGCCTGGAGAAGAGAAGTCTTTGGGGAGATCTTATAGTTTGGCCTTCCAGTACTTAAAGGGGGCTTACAAGAAAGTTGGAGAGGGACGTTTTACAAGGGCATGGAGTGATAGCACCAGGCGTAATGTTTTTAAACTAAAAGAGGGTAGTTTTAAACTCGATGTAAGGAAGAAATTTTTCACAATGAGGGTGGTGAAACCCTGGCACAGGTCACCCTGAGAGGTGGTAGATGCCCCAACCCTGGAAACATCCCAGGTCAGGTTGGACGGGGCTCTGAGCAACCTGATCTAGTTGAAGATGTCCTTGCTCACTGCAGGAGGGTTGGACTAGATGATCTTTAAAGGTCCCTTCCAACCCAACGTATAGTATAATTCTATGATTCTATGAATAGAGTCACATTGCCTACCTCTAGGTTCACATTATTTATAGGTTAATGAGCCAGACCACTTCCTTATTCTCAGATCTTGTTCATTCAGAAATTTCAGAAAGTAAACCTGGATATGCTTACTGGACAGTAGATCTGATGTCCTCCAACAGGGTTGTGGCCTGGACAAGTAGAAGAGGCAGATCCTGAGGCACTTCACAACACACCCTGAGAGGTACATCTGGACAGAGCAACAGAGATTATACCTAAGATACTAAAAATACAGCTGATAGTTTCTCCGTGTTTTGCCATGAAGACCGTAAGCGCCCAGACAAAAAATGGTTCTACTTGGAGCTAGGGCTTCCAGTAAGCACAAACCAAGTAACTACCTGCTTAGCACAGCAGACTGCAGGGAGGGATTAGACGAGGTGAAGTGAAAAGCATCCATGTCCCACTGATATCTCCATGGCAAAGCTGCATAAAACAGGTGTGTGGCACTCACGGGGGAGTGGTTGTGGGTCCCCCCCCACAGCCTCACCTGCTGCTTCAACTCCTCCTCTTTCCCTGTGAACAACCAGAAGAGCAAACAGGGCTGTCCAGCAGCTCTTTACCCTGTGCTTGTTCTCCTGACCTCTCTCTCCTTTTCCGGCTGCAGGAATAGTTGGAAACTGGGTGCTCCTCCAGGACCTGCTGCAAAACCTCGAGCCTGTGTGAAATAGTTCTCCAGAGTGTCTAATGCCTAAATCTTTACCCGAACACCAAATTCAGTCTCCTTCCAGAAGAAGCTGTGGCTAAAGGCAGTGATTAATCATTTGGACAACAAAATATGGAAACAAGGGAAAATCTGACATCTAGATGTTCATTCCCTGAAAGTGAAACCGTAGTCATTCAGGAACTGAGAACTCCGAGTCCTACAGGAAGAATGAAGCTGTGTAGACCAAACTAAGAGAAATGATCAAAATATTACACTACAGAGTGAGAAAGCAGGAAAATGAAGGTGACCTCCAAGTCCTGCTGAAGAAATTGTACAATCAGATGGCATTTTCCCCCTATTCAAAAGCGTTTACCAAATATATGTATTTTCTCTGATAAAACCATGGTGTGAATCTAGCTTGTGAGCAGATGGTTGTAAGTACATAAAATTTCAAATCTGAAATTCAAGATGGTGTGAGCAGACACATAAATCATATGATATGTTATTCTGATTGGATGAGCAAACCACAACTCTTAAAACCAGACTCCCATTGCAAATAGCAGCATTTTGTGAAATTCACCTTCTGTTAGTATTTTTTAATAGTTGTCTAAAATTAGCAGTTCTCAGGAACATCCCAGCCAGCAAACTCATTAACTAAAATAACTGCAGAAAACAAACACACGGTGGGGGCTAACCTAGTCACTGAGAACTTATTTTAAAAATTCAAGTAAACATTAGTAGAGCATTTAAAAGCACAGTTTGCTCAGCTCTATCAAAAGTTCATATGTGTTACAATTGTGCAGGGAAAATAAATAAAAACCCACACACAAATCTTCTCAATGCAAGAAAACAGAAGCAAGAAAAGCATAGCTTCATGAATAACGTTGACAATTCAAATAATGCAATGTACGTTCTTCTCACACAAAACCATGCTTACAAAAACTTCTTCAGCTTTGTGCAAATAACACTGAAAATTTTGATTAGTCTGAAGAGCTAACTGGGCTTCTACCTTAAACTTCAGCATTTGCCTGATACCTTGTACCAAATGTTAACTAACTGGAAAAACAAGACCAAAACCAAATTTCTGTCCTCCTGTGCCCACTACCTCCCTGGCAAGCCCTGTACTACTTTCTCCCTCTTTTGCAGAGGCTCTTCTCACATTAAGACACAGCAAACTTTGTGTATGACTATCGCAGATGGCTGGAACATTTTCACCTGTATAAGTTTGATTGGAAAATACACACTTACTGAATCTTTCTCTCACTGGACTATAGTGGTCTGATTAGAGCTTCCATGAGGAAATTTTATTATAAAGATTTGTGGTTAAGATAATGACTGTGAGAGGTCTAGGTTCAGAATCTGGATTTTGGTATTTTAGAAATTATTTGTAGACCATTATGTTGACAGAAATCTATTGTTTATGTGATATAATCAGAATATCATATAAATTATATTTACCTCTGATGTTAAAAAAATAATCCTATTTAATGTTTTCTAAGGTGATGCAGTGAAATAGGAGAATTCCTGATACTACTGTTTATGAGGATATTTCTTATATATTTCCTCTGCTTGTAGGAGAATCAAAGGAGGCAAAACACACTAATGCCTTCTGGAAGGGTCATTTCTGTCTCTCTAAAAGTGAACTGAGAAAACCTTTGGCAGACACCTGAGTCCTTTCAGCAGGACCCCATCTTTCTCCAGGAACTGGTTCTACTCATATAAAACAAGTGAATAAAGTGGATTCTCTCCAGGTTAGAGAATAGAGAAGAGTTCTCAGGATGAAGCTTGAAAAATTGTATTAGATAAACCTAAAATTAGAGCCTCTTATCTTCAAAGGCACCCTTAGCATACAGATGCGTGAGGATTTAGGCACCCATCTAAAGTAAAAAAGGAAACTGATGAGCAATTTTACATGAATTTCAATTTATGTTAAGTTCTAATGATGGTATTTAATTTTATTTTCTGTATTTTTTTTAAGCTGAACCACTCTGTTTCACTCTCTCCTGTGGCCTTATGTCAGCCTGACAAAAGCAAAGGTCCTTATTATTTTGTGACCCCAGACAAGACGTCTGATTTCCTTCTTAAGTCCTGCTTCGCAACAGAAATTCAGCTGGCCACAACAATTTTCATGATTCTAGGTGAAGAAAGGGCTTATAAACAAGTGATGGGAGGTTGTTATAAAAACATTGTTGTTAATGTTTTTTATCATGGCTCTCTTTCTGTAACGATCGTCATGTCAGTCTTTCCCTGAGAAATCAATCTGAGCAACCTGCTCTAGTTGAAGATGTCCCTGCTCATTGCAGGGGGGTTGGGCTAGAAGACCTTTAAAGGTCCCTTCCAACCCAAACCATTCTATGATTCTATGATTCTATAGTTCTATGAATCCGTGATTCTATGATTCTGTGAAAGGAAGCATGTAAAATCTCCCTGGAAATATAGTGGCAGTGACTGGAAGAGCATCATCAGTCTGTCATGTTCCTGGCTTAAAAGTACAAACCCAAATTCTTCCCCTAGGCCTGTCTGCCACCGAAACTGATGAGCACTCAGCACCAGTGGGTCTTTTGTTTGTCATGGGAAAGTGGCTGCTTTACAATTCAAAAATATGATAGATGAAGAGAAACCTGCTGCACCCCTGAGTGCAGAAGCACACTGAACAGATTTTAATATTAGTTTGTTTTGAAACCAAACATATACACACTAATGTAGCATAACTGTATAAGCATTTTTGTACCTAATGGCCCATAAAAACAGTATAACCAGTGCTAATAACAGAACATAAGCCTTCTGCTAACAGTCAGATCCCAGTCCTGGCCTCTTGGACTTGTTATCAGCTTGCTCTGAGAACTTGTTTTGTGAACCTGAGTGTGGTACCAGATTTTCCCTGTTACCGTGTCAGTTTAAATGTGGGATACCAACAACAGCCTTGAACGTACAGGCATGGGTTGAAAACAGAGGACCCAGAACTACAAACAACTCACTGATGTGCAGTTATTGATCACTGAAGCAGCACAACCTCAAGAGCTGTGAAAGGACTACTTTCACTGAAGGAAAAGAAGCAGAGACAAAAAAAATTCCATCCTAAGAACAAGCGAAGGCTTCTCATCAGCCTGGGAGCGTAGCATCCCCCTTCCCATCTTTGAGCAGCAAGTAGTCAACAGCTGGAGGCCGAGAGCTAGGCACTGTCTACAAACCCAAACACTTTGTGACAGGATGAGATCTCAGACGTGATGGTAGGGAACCCTTGTAAGAGAATCTGATCACTTTGACCTCATCTATTAATATCATCAAGGACTTTATCATCAACATTAACTGCATGGGATGAGCTTCATGGCAGTGTGTGCTTGTACTTATTTTAGGACTGATTTTTAAATGCTAACTATATTGAAAACTCAGTGATAATAATTGTTAATGAGTAGGAATAAACCATTAAAAAATATGTATTGTTAATGAACATCAACCTAGTAGAGTTCTGTTTTAAAGTTTAAGCTGACTTGGTTGATCAGTCTTCTAAATATTCCCATCACAGAAATCTCCAGTTCCCTGAGATATATATATGTATATACACATATATGATATATAAAGACATATATATCTGTCTATGTATGTATATTCTATTGCAACATGTAAATGTCAAGAGTAGAAGTGCTAAACACAGCTTACAGAAATAAGTGAGAATGATTATTTCAGAGCTTGTTAAGTACCTGAGACTAAACTCTTGGGAATATGAAATCATGGCCTTTATTTGAGAAACGTTTTTAGAACAGGAGATGGACAGCGTAAGAGCCTGGTCATCAGCAATTCTTTCCATGACTTAACAAAACAGGACAGGATACGGAAAAATACTGTGTACTTATGTTTAAACATTGCAGGTTGTGCCAAGGTAGACTGTTAGCCACATTGCTACTGAGTAATCTTTGTTCAGCAGCCTCAATAAATAATAACTGCCTTTATATTAAAAGCAGGCAATTTGTCTGACTTCTCTTCCATGGCAAGCCCAACACTCCAGAAGGCACAGGATTTAATTACTCTAAACAATAGTCAGAATAGAGCAAAGCATGGTAATATTAGTTTGCAGATTCATTGAAATGTAATTAGTTCTTGGCCACGTGATCTTATGTCGGTATATTTATAATGTTCTTCAGAATCTTATATGCTGGAATTAAGTTTTGGGCCCCAGGACAAATGGTGCTGACTGACTTATGTCTACACTCTTTGGACTTAATAATTGAATAATTTTTTTAGAATGAAGACATAATGACAAAAAGTAACATTTCTCCCACCTCAGTTTAGATAATACACCTACTTAACTCAATATGTTGGATGGGTGTACTCTTCACTGGGTAAAAAACTGGCTGGATGGCCGGGACCTAGGAGTGGTGGTGAATGGAGTTAAATCCTGTTGGTGGTCAGTCACAACTGGTGTTCCCCAGGGATCAGTATTTGGTCCAGTTCTATTTAATATTTTCATCAATGATCTGGACGAGAGCATCAAGTGCACCCTCAGTAAGTTTGCAGATGTCATCAAGTTTGGTGGGAGTGTTGATCAGCTTAAAGGTAGGAAGGCTTTACAGAGGGTCCTAGACAGGCTGGATCAATGGGTTGAGGCCAATTCACACAATCACAGTATTGTTAAGGTTGAAAAAGGCTTTTAAGATCATCAAGTCCAACTGTCAACCCAACACCACCATGCCCACTAAACCATGTCCCAAACTGGCACACCTACATGTTTTTTGAAGGTGTGATGGTGACTCCACCACCTCCCTGAGCAGCCTGTTCCAGTGCTTGACCGCTCTCAGTAAAGAAATTTTTCCTGATTGTCCTGGTTTCAGCCAGGATAGAGTTAATTTTCTTCACAGAAGCTCGTGTGGGTCTATGTTTTGGATTTCGGATGAGAAAATGTTGATAACGTGCTGATGTTTTGAGCTGTTGCTAAGTAGTCGAGGACAGTCCAGCTTCTCGTGCTGGGCTGCCAGGAGAAGGCTGGGGGTGCACGGGGAGCTGGGAGGGGACACAGCCAGGACAGCTGACCCAGACTGGCCAAAGGGATATTCCATACCATATGACGTCATGCTCAGTTTATAAATCTGGGACAAAGGAAGGTGTAGAGGAACATTCGGAGTGATGGCGTCTGTCTTCCCAAGAAACCATTACGCGTGACACAGCCCGGCTTCCTTGGAGATGGCTGAACCCCCGCCTGCCCATGGGGAGCGGGGAATGGATTCCTTGTTTTGCTTTGCTTGCGTGCGCAGCTTTTGCTTTACCTGTTGAACTGTCTTTATCTCAAACCATGAGTTTCCTCACTTTTGCTCTTCCGATTCTCTCCCCCGTCCCACCGTGGGGGAGTGAGCGAGCGGCTGCGTGGGGCTGAGTTGCTGGCTGGGGCTAAACAATGACAGTGATAACTAGTCTAAACCTCTCCTGGTGCAACTTAAGGCCATTTCCTCTCATTTTATTGCTAGTTACTTGGGAGAAGAGACCAACAGCCACCTCACTACAATTATATCAGAAGGAGCATGGCCAGCAGGAGTAGGGAAGTGATTGTGCCCCTGTACTCGGTACCGGTGAGGCCACACCTAGAATACTGTGTTCAGTTTTGGGCCACTTACTATAAAAAGGACATTGAGTTGCCGGAGCGTGTTCAGGGAAGGGCAATGAAGCTGGTGAGGGGTCTGGAGAACAAGGCTTATGAGGAACAGCTGAGGGAACTGAGGTTGTTCAGTCTGGAGAAGAGGAGGTTGAGGGGACACCTTATTGCTCTCTACAACTACCTGAAAGGAGATTGTAGTGATGTGGGTGTTGGTCTCTTCTCCCAAGTAACAAATGAGAGAACGAGAGAAAATGGCCTCAAGTTGTGCCAGAGGAGGTTTAGACTGGATATTGGGAAAAATTTGTTCACCAGGAGGGTTGCCAATCACCGGAACAGGCTGCCCAGGGAAGTAGTTGAGTCACCATCTCTGGAGGTGTTTGAAAGATGTGTAGGCGTGATGTTTAGGAACATGGTTTAGCAGTGGGCTTGGTAATGTGGGGTTAATGGTTGGACTCAGTGGTCTTTCCAACCTAAATGATTCTATGACTTTATGAATCTCTGTTGAGTTAACCTTCTAGACTTCTGTATAGATTTGCTTTACAATGAGATTTCCTAAATATGTTTCACCTGGCTCATTTTATGAAAAGGTGATCTCTTTCTCTGAAGTCCCAGAAACTCCCTAGAAAAGTGTCTCTGAAAGTTCCTGCTCCATCCATTGATGGTAAAACACATCCAGGTCATTTCCTACCAAGCAGCTGTGAAGATCATAGCCTTTGGTGTGAAATGGATCTCGTACCAGTGAGCACTATCCCTCATCAATATTCTAACTAGGCAATCAACTGCCTTGTCTGTGGAAAATAATTGTTTCTTCAAATGTAAATGTCCTGGTTTCAGCCAGGGTAGAGTTAATTTTCTTCATAGAAGCTAGCATGAGGCTATGTTTTGGATTTGGGATGAGAAAATGTTGATAAGGTGCTGATGTTTTGAGTTGTTGCTAAGTAGTCAAGGACAGTCCAGCTTCTCATGCTGGCCTGCAGCGAGCAGGCTGGGGGTGCACAGGAAGCTGGGAGGGGACACAGCCGGGACAGCTGACCCAGGCTGGCCAAAGAGATATTCCATACCATATAACGTCATGCTCAGTATATAAAGCTGGGATGAAGAAGAAGGAAGGGGTGGACGGACGTTCGGAGTGATGGCGTCTGTCTTCCCAAGAAACCATTACGCGTGACACAGCCCGGCTTCCTTGGAGATGGCTGAACACCTGCCTGCTCATGGGGAGTGGTGAACAAATTCCTTGTTTTGCTTTGCTTGCGTGCGCGGCTTTTGCTTTACCTGTTGAACTGTCTTTATCTCAAACCATGAGTTTCCTCACTTTTGCTCTTCCAATTCTCTCCCCTGTCCCACCGCGGGGGAGTGAGCAAGCGGCTGCGTGGTGCGTAGTTGCTGGCTCAGGCTAAACCACGACAGTAAAGAAAAATAAGTGAGCATCAAAACCAAAATGGATGAAGGCTTTTCTCAGTGTTTCTTTCCTTCCTGCTTGCTTTCAGAAATCTGAGGCAGGAGACCTGATTTTTGTAACTCAGTTCACTGAAATACTATTGTTGATACCGAGAGTCAAGTCAGGTGTTTTGTTGCTTAAGAAACCTCCAGCTTCTCAGTTGAGAGCAAAATACAAAGACATATTTACTAGACATGAAGCCACAGGACTTTTACCATTTTCCTCTTCTCTCCTTCCACCATAACGATTTGGTATCAGGTGTATGCCATATTGTATGCACTCAGTTGATGTCTTCCTTAGCAACCATGGATGAGAGTCCAAAGGATTAGTCTTCCATGCTCTGGGTACCTTTAGATTCATGGGAGAGGGGCTGGTGTTGAAAACATCAAGTCCAGTGTAAAGCTAGAGACTATCTTGGGCTGTATTCTACCTTTGCTAATGGGCACATTGTGTCTGAGGTAAAGTGTTCTGCCCTGAAGTGAATCAGTGCAGAGTATGGTCCAGGTCTCCTTTTGAATAATAAATGACTTATCCAAAACATTCAGATCTGTAAGCTGATCTCCACCTGTGCTTTAACACTGACGCATGAAACCAGTAAAATCAGAACATCTCAGACACATGTGTTCGTGTTTTACGGGCTGTATGTATGCTTGGTGACCAACTCTCCAGGATATATTGTAGGTCCAACATTTAGCCTCACTGGAATAACGTTTCTGCTTTCAGCACTGGAAGTCTGATGACGAAAAGCTTGCAGAAAGGATTAGACAACTGTGAACTGGGTGAGTGGAGTTTTCGTCTGTGAGTATTTGAGATAAGGAATGCAATAATAAAATTTGTCTGAATGTATTGAGTAGACTGCTGCACTTTATGCCTAATCATATATTTAGCAACATTTGCAAACAAGATCAGCAATTACACAGCTAAATGAAACCAGCACATGTGTCTGGCTGTGCAATGGGGATTATAAGAAAAGAAAAACAAGCCAAGATTTTTAGATCCATCTGAAGTGCAGTAAGAAAGGATGCACGAGAGGAGTGTGCTGATCATAATACCACCAAAACAGTGAGACCATCTGGTTTCTTGATTGACAAAATAATTTATAGTATAAATTTTATATTAGCCACACAGATTTTCTGTTAAATAAACTTTAATCTTAACAGGTACACAATAGTCTGATTTTCCTGGAGGTTGAAATGGTCAAAGCAAAATTCATAGCTGAAGTAAACACCTCTGTTCAGAATCTCAAAGACGATCCTTTAATACTGTAGTCGTCAGCCCCAAAGGATGAATATAGCAGACTGACAAGTGTAGATCATTTATATGAAAACACTGGAAATTATGGAAAAGTTGTTTGGGAAAAACAAAAAAGTGGAGGCATCTCCCAGCTCTAAGCCACTTTAGGTCAGCTTTACCAGAGCACAGGCAGCTCTGCCATGAATATATACAGACATGCATTCACTGAAAACTTTCATTACACTTAAATTGAAAAAGATTGGCTCCAATGGGAAAGGGATTTGGTTTTTCAAGATGCATAACCTGTTTCAAATAAACATTCAGCCTGTTTTGTCCCTCCTTGTTGGACTTTTCTTCTAGTAAAACGTTCATTTGTGTTATTTTGGACTAATGTTCACCTGTACGAAGCACAGCACTTTTTCTTTTCCTGCATCAGAGAACCACCAAGGGCTGATTGACATCCTTAGCAGAATGCTAGCCTTTCAGCTCCAGACTCTGCAGGCATTCCTCAGAGCCCCTGCCCTGGAGACACTTGACTGTCTTGTTTATTTGATTGTGGTCAGATAGGGAGACTGAGCCTTGATAGACAGCTGTTCTCCTGCTAGATACTAATAGATTTGATCTGGCTTGTTTGCCTGCGGTATTTTTTTATTATTATTGTGTATTTTATGTTATTTTATTATAGATATATTATTATATAATTATATTTAATGCTATTTATTATATATTATAAAGGATTGGAAAATTATGTCACTCGAGATGGGAAAGGGCACTTCAAATTTTATGAATTTTAGAAATTAAATATGAACGTTTGGGATACAGTTGAGGGATACATAACTTGCAGTGATGTCAGTAAACAGAACTTGATGCCAGATGTAAAGACAATATTTGGCTCTTAAAAATATTTAGCACTGTGTGAGGATCTGAGCTCCCTCTTTTTTAGGTTTTTGGTTTTTTTTTTTTTTAGCACAAGAATTTCTCTGAAGTCAGTGGCGTTGAGGATGTTTATCTCGATCTGAAGATGGCTTCCACTGTTTCAACCATCTGCTGTTCCCCATGCCTTGTTTTGAGACCAGACCTTGTGTGAGCCTTGGTGGTGTTTGCATAGAAGGGTGTAGAAAGGTGGATGCTGCTCTTTTTCACTCCAATTCTAAAAAGAAGTGGCTTAGTGGAAGCCACTGGAGATTCCAGTAGAGAACTAATATGAGCAATGGCATCTTTAGTTTCTTTGCATCAAGAACCAACCTTGTGTTTTTTACAGTAAGGCAATTTTCCTGTGGATGGCATGAAATTTTCAACATAGTAATGAAAAGCTACTTCTACAGATTCAGTAAGTTAAGTTTCTGTCCAGCTCCCTGGGACCTTGATTTTCACTGTGAGTGCTGCTGTGTGAGAATATGACTGCATCAGAGGAAACCCTGTGAGAACCAGGGGCTGAGGTAAGGGGTAACCCTCTATTCTTCTCTGTGCTGCTTCACCAGCACAGAGATTTCTCAGCTGTGAACTGCTTTTTTTTTTAATAACTTACTAATAATCAACACCAGTAAGGGAACGTGCATAGTCTGAAGTGACATTACGACCAAGTACCATTATTTTCAAAATGTGGGTCTAATTCTCCTCTTAGGCTTGAATAAATCAATTGTAACCTTTCTGCACAGTTGAGGGTGCTACAGGCATGACAGTGTAAGAAGGGCACAGAACAGTGCTTGTGCCAGGATGATACCTTATCCTCCACAGACCTACTCTTGATGTCTTTGCATGCCAGCTGTTGAACTTGCTACCCAAGGCAAAATGTCCTTATTAAATCCTGTTTGATTTTTCACTGCCATTACCAATGTAAGCAGAGCAAAAATGTTTTTCTGTTTCCGTGCTGACTATCAGCACCATTACAGTTAGGGTCCCAAAGGTGTAAGTAGATTGTGCATTAGATGATGACCCTAAGAAAGAAACTATGCTGGAATGCATCTCTCAAGATTAGCCCTATAGATCTGACCTTCCTTTCTTACATTTGCTACCCTCCTAGTCATTATCATTTGATAAAACCTCAGCCACAGTAAATGCATAATAAAGTGGAGGAAGGAGTCCAGGTTTCATCCTCTTCCTCCTCCTTGCAGGTCTTTTACAGTCTTTTTTC
This sequence comes from Phaethon aethereus, assembly GCF_964289735.1. NCBI lineage: Eukaryota > Metazoa > Chordata > Aves > Phaethontiformes > Phaethontidae > Phaethon > Phaethon aethereus. The sequence continues at coordinate 7,791,705 of NC_138577.1, read as the reverse complement.
TGCCCACCTGCCTTTTGGGGGGCAGAGTAGCAAAAACCCATTTATTTCTGGATGGGCAAGGAATATTATTTACACTCTGTCTCAAGGGAGTTGTTCAAGTCACTGCATAAGCCATAGCGTGCATAGATGAATCCTGAATTGCCCATCACTCTCAAATACTATGAGGATGATCTATAAAACTGCAGATAAATCAAAGGATGGAAATTCCCCAGGGCTCCATACTCTGTGGGCCAGTCCTTGTAGTACAACAAAATTCCTGTGTCAAATATATCCGTCTCTGAGGTACAGTTGAAACTTTAAAGCATTAACATTCTAGTGGAATATGGATATGCGGAGACAGACATGAGTACAGACAGATAACTCTCTGGAATAAGAAGATTTTTTTTTTTCCTGAAATAAAATATGGAGGAGGGGAAACTCAGGTCATTTCTTCAGAAAACATTTTTCTTCTTTTGTGTGATGATATGTATTTATTTACACAAAAAATCATCCTTTAATGGGACTGAGAAAATCCTCTTGGCACACTGAGACAGATCTCTTTTTTATTAATTTTACAGCAGAAGGTCAAAACTTTATCTATTAAGTATATTTATACAGGAAAGTGCTAGACACACTTGGTTACATAATGAGATTGACATCCGTGTCTTGTAAGATAATGATCTTGATACAGAGTCCCTGTGTAGTTCTGATCAAGGAAATAGAATTGACTTTGGACCCTTTTGTTTTTTCCCACCTCTTAACCCCAAAATGAATTGGGTTAATCTTTCAAGCAAACCATCTTAATTTTGGATGCTTTATTTGAGATTCTGGGTTGTGGTGTCTGAGTTTCCTTTTGTCTGGGAATAGGGATTGCTTAGAATTGTGTTTTGTTAAAACCCAGCTGCAAAATCTGCATGTTTTTTTGAAGAGGGCAATTTTCTGTGACTTGAGAAGATTCCAGGCAAGAAAAATAGTGTAACTGGAAGAAAGCAGAAGTCTTTCTTCAGGTCTAAAATACAAAAAAAAAAAAAAAAAAAAAAAATCCAAAGGAAGGTTTGCTCACCTGAAGGTTTCCTTGTACGGTCTAACCTTACTATTTGGCTTGGTAAAAGATGACACTTCTATCTACAACTATGTGTCAACTCAGAGGTATTGGAACTATTATCTGACGGACAAGAAAAAACTCCTTCTGTTATTCTGAAGTCCACCAAAAATTGAAATTTCCCTTTTAGACTGAAGCTTTGTGAGTTTCCATACTAATGTTGAAGAACCAGCCTGAATTTAGCAAGAATGGATTGGAGCTTTCATCTCATCTATTTATCCACATAAAAGTTGCAAGCTTAGTCTTATCTTATTTATTCAGTAATCTAGGCTTCCTCTGTAGACAAAAGAGTGAATATAACATCTTCACAGGGTGATGTATCTCATGCTAAATTAGGATTGGATGAATTATCCTGTGGAGATGCAGATTTCCCTCCACTGAATGAGCCTAGAGGAAGTCTCCCTGTTTGCTTAAGTTGAGGCAAAAAATGTTTTAGAAATCCAAAGGTAAATGGTTATGAACACCAATCCAAGATTAAGAGGTCGACTACTGGGAGTAAGATACTTAAACACCCTAAGACTTAAGGGTTGCAATGGACAAACTTTCTTGGGGATTCACCATCCTAAATCCCCATTCCCTTTGAAAGCCCCACCACACACATTCAGTTGGACATCCAAATCTATACGTAGAGATGTTGAAGTTAATTTCTGAGAATTTAAGAGCTCACTTTCACTTTGAGTTAAAGGCATAACCCTTGTATGACTGAGATGCACCTGACCCCTTAACCAAACCAACAGTAGTTTGGTACAGGCTCCAAAGGAGGTAAACGCCTGAAAACACACAAAGGAGCAGAGTGACACCGTGAGCATCAATACTCGCATACGAGCTCAGAACACTGTTCATGCGCTTAATACATGAATAGCAGGTGGCTTTTCTAAGACTCATTTATCAAGGAACAAAGAAAGTTGTGGGTACAAGAAGTCTCATGCATACTATTTCCATAGCATGTAACTTGACTACAAGCCAACCGCTTTATTCTATAAATATGACAGCCTAAGTGAGCCTTCTTTACGGTCTCCCTGCTAGGCAGCGTGGCTGCATGGTGGTGATCTCCCCTTGAGCTGGGGCACCTCTCAAGGTTGTTCCTTGAGGCAGAGAGACCTTTTACCAATAGCAGATCTTTGGTAAGCAACTGGTATCACGCATCACCGGGCATCACCTTGCAGTACGGTGTATTGGGTCTGGCTGAGATGGAGTTAATTTTCCCTCACAGTGCTGTGCTGTGTACTGGTAGCTGGAAAGGTGTTGATGACACACCAGTGTTTTGGCTGCTGCTGAGCAGTGCTGGCACAGTGTCAAGGCTGTCTCTCCAACATTATCCCCTCACCTGTAGGCTGGCGGACCTATGCGTGCCGAAGTCCTGCTTCCCAGGAAGTGGCTGAACATCGCTTGCTGATGGGAATTAGAGAGTAAATCTTTTGTTTTCTTTTGCTTCCGTGTGCAGCCTTTGCTTTCTGCTTATTAAACTGCCTTTATCTTGACCCACGTGTTTGGTTATTTTTTTCCATCCTAATTTCTCCCCCCTGTCCTGCTGAGGAAGGGAGTGGTGGCACCAGGTGCTTGGTGGCACCAGGCATCCAGCCAAGGTCAACCCACCACAATGGTAACTTTGATTTGTGACTTGGTAACTTCCATTTTGTCTTTGTAACTTTAATTTATGCCTTGGTAACTTTGATTTTGTCTTGGTTAAGTTTGGTTTCTGCCTTAGTAGTTTTGAATCAGCATTCAAATAATTGTGCTGTACAGTAAGAGAGTGAACCTTGCCATCAAACTTTTTTAAGTCGCACTTTTACAACACACTTTTTAAAACCACTTTTGCTAATACCCTTGACGGTGGTTCTTTAAGTGATCTAAATCACCCACTTGTGACAAATTGACATGGTCAGTAGGATCCTAAACCAGGATTTGCGACAATTTGCTTTCTTCCTATTGCGAATGCTTCGGAGAAAAAAGTGCACTCAACTAAGTGCCAGAGTTGGATGCCAGTTCCTAACTTTGGCCTCCTGGGATGACCTACCCAATGCCACAGAACTGGAGCTGGGACACAGGACTTGGCGTAATGAGGTCCTTGGTTAATCTTGTCTAGATGCAGCTGTGGTCTGGATTTACCCAGAGATGAAGGTTCCTGGAAGATGACTGAGCAATTTTGTGCTATGAAGACTTCTATACTGTTTTCAGTTGCCAAAGGACACAAACAATGCAGAGCATCTGAGAGTTCACATATAAGTCATTGACTTGTAAGTAAAAAGAAAGATGTTAAAAAGCTGTTTTCATGTTTTCTACATGTAATTGAAAAATTGTCTCAGCAATAAAAGGTACAGAACAGGGAGCAGTGGCATGCAAATAACAACCAAGTTGTATATCTTTGTCCGACAATAATATCTGGACTGTTAAATCTCTGTCACAGGTGCTTTATGTTCCTTTACAGCAGTGCACTGTATTTTGCTTTCTATATCTTGCACTGAAAACACATTCTTCAGATCCTTCTGGTAAAATGATGGTATTTACTGGATTTCATACTAATATAGAAATAAGAAATAAAACTGCAATAATGCCACATAAGTGTGAAGGATTTCACAGTACCAGCGCCATTCTTTCGGATCTGTAAATACCAGTTATAAATAGTATAGGTGAAATGAGATATGTGATCAAGACTGCAGTGTTTTTTGTAATAATAAATGACGATAGATAGATAGATAGATAGATAGATAGATAGATAGATAGATAAAGACCTGAACCCAATCACTGCTAAGATGTGCTGATCAGATGCTCAGAGACACACTGGGATACCTGAGCTTCCATTCATTTCTGCTTTAGCCTGCAAATAATTGAATATTCGTGACACAAAATGTTATTACCTGCTTGTAGGGCTAACTCCACGCAATTCAACTCGTAGTGGACAGCTGATGGCATGATTTTCCTTTTTTTTTTTTACTAGCAATTTACCAATTTACTAGCAATCTTCAGTGTGGTTCATAAATTTATAAATGGATTTTGAAGTCATTCATCTCTTCAATTAAGACTTCTGGTCAGATTTCCCAAAAAGAACATTGTTATGTCATCCCAGGTTACTTCATAATGACAGTCTAGCGTAAAAGCTGAGTTTCTCTAGGCTTCCACTACTGTCAGTGGAGGGAAGGAGATATTAATAGTGTAATACAGACCATTCCAGAAGCGATTCCATTTTATGACACTTCTGTCTCTTTAAAATCGCTTTGGAAATTAATAGAAATTATAATACTGTTAGTTTACATGGTTTGCTCAGGAACCTAAGGCTAGACAAAAGGATGCAGGACTCAACAGCAAACGTACAGAACACTTTTGCATGTTGGGGTGCTTGGGATGGGTACTGGAAGGACTCTGTCCAATCCTCTTCCTACTAAAATCTGAAATTGGTGCACATCACCTCCTAGCATAATTGTTAATAGATATATACTTTTTAAAGGGTAAATATAGAGGATTAATAAAATTTGGGAACTCTTAGAATTCCTTTTAACCTTTTATTTTTAAATGAAGTACTTGCATATTTTAAAATGACAGTTTGTTTGGAAACACAAACATTTAATTTTTTCACTGAAAATTTTGAAATCTTCTTTTGAACAATTATAATTTTTTTTTAATTAAACCAGATTTTCTTCTATGAAAGAGTTTATCATTCTCATACGAACTATTTTGTACAAAGAAAAAATGTCGGAAAATTCACAAGCAATATTTCTCCGTCCCTTTTCAAGTTTTGCCTTGTGTTTGCAATCAATGATCTGACATCAAAAATGACCGTTATTTTTCCTTCAGATGATTCTCTTGTTTAACTATAACCTGCTATAGTTAACTTCTAAATCTCCTCTTCAGATCCCTGATCTTATCCTGTGTCTGCATCGCTTTCTTTCCTTCTCTCACTTTGTGCCTTTAAACTTATCTTTAAAGCTCACTCTCTATCATTTGTTCTAAAAACTAACCTCTGTAACTGTTTGCACACTTGTTTTCCAGATGCTGCTGCCAACAAATTATACCCCAGTGATTTAAGCTTGAATTTCACCCATTACTGCTTGGCTTGTAGGACACATTCCTTGAACTCAGAAGACTTTTAACTTCACTTTGTTTTCCTCTCCTCAGGAAAACTCAAAACAAAACAGTAATTTTCACCCCAAAGCACCCAACAGACGATTAGAAAGGGTTGAAAAACAACAAGCAGTTGCAAAATGAAGAATTAAATGAAATAACCCACTGTACCATTTGGTCATACTATCTAAAAGGTTGTGATGCTTAATAAAAGACAGATCTCCCCCAAAAGATCAAGCTTACTATAAAAGCAGAACCATGTTAATTACACCGGATTTGTTACTGAAATAAAACATTCCTAATGTGTTTCACTATATGAAATGGCAAGTTTTTTACACATCCCACTTTTCTACGATATGCCTTATTTCCACTATAAGAAAGGTGGTTGGTGAATCTCTAGACCAAGAATCTCGCTTATTCCTGCGTGAGTAATTAAATCGGTACAAAACTGTGAGCATATCAGAGCTCACGAAACTTCTAACTCTGTCTGAAATGAGAATGCTGAAAAACTTTTCCCAGATGTGGCCAGTCCTTTAAGGTCTTACTTCCCAAAAGTTCACAGCTGTGTTGGAAGTGGTTTAATTTGGTCAAACCAGATGTTAGAATCACAGCTGGCTTCGTTGTTTGCCCCAATTCTCCAGGGCAGAACTTCTTCCTCCTCACCCCCACGGTCTTACCGCCCGCTGACGAATTTGGTGGATAATCAGATATGCCCAGTGCTCCTAGTGCAAAGGAGGACAGAGAAGGAAGCTCACCGGCGCTTGATCCAGTCTTACCTCTTGGCAAAATTCTTCCTCCTTTTCTTCTGTCATGTTTTATCTCTAACATGGAAGCTACCTGCTCTGAGACAGGGAAGAAGAGGAAGGAGCAATCTGAACTGAATGCCCACTTCTGTTTATCTCCTCCTCCTATTTCTGTGTCGCTTTTGTATCATCCAGAAGAAGTTTTGGGTTTTGTTTTTCTGACTGTGGGTTCTTTTTTTAATTAACAGTATCTTATTGACTATTACTGTGCATTAGTCGAGGCAAACAGGACAGAAATAAAGTGCAGTGCACAAATAGTTAATATTATTTCAGGGATCTATGTGTAAAAAATCAATTTCACTTATTCACAACCTTTTTTCTTCTTTCCTCACTCAATTACCTTATTGACCAGTAAATTCATGTACTTATTTATAAACTAAAAAAGACACAAATTTTCCCTCTCTGTTTCATAGAGGAAACAAAAAATGGTCTCATTTAATCTTGATGTTGGTGGAATTCTACCAAGGGAAGATTTAGCTGAAATGTTCCTGCAGAAAGTCATTGAATGAAAATAGCTTTTACTTTTGCTTAGTTATTAATTTAATCTCATTTTATTTTTCAAATACATGTTTACACATAATTTCCACAGGTACAGAAGTCTGGTTAAAATTCAAGTAAAATATTATTCCATATATGCCCAATTATTATTATTATTAATAATAATAATAATTTTTTCTCCTCATTTCTTATGAGAAGCAGGGATGGGGAAAGTATTACTTTAACTACAGTACTTGAAAATGACATAAATAGGTAAAGCAAACATTTTGAAAAGTTGATCCTGGAAAATAAAAGTGGTCAGGTTTCATAAATGCTAAACACCATTACCTGCTATTGAATTCCACTGCGGTGAGTGGATTAACAGCTGTTGTCAGAAATTGTTGGTGTAATGGAATTATTTATGGTGTCATCTGTTTAATTCTTGTGGGAAATGTTCACACAATCTGTCAATGAAGAGCATGAACACAACTAAAGCATGGTTTATTGACTATTCCAGATTATTTCATTTTATGTGCGGTAAAACAGGCAAAGTTGAAACTGTTAACCTTAACTGGCTTCTCTGAGTTTACCTAGTCAATGTCTGAGCTGATTTGAAAGATGGTTCTCCCTTATTCTACCTCTGACCAGATTCATTGGTACCACTGCCTGGTTTGTCCAGAAGTTCACATTTAATAAATGCAATAACACATTTTTGTTACAAAAAATGCTACCTTGTAAAGATTGATAGAAATTAATTCTTGCCCACTCATTCTCATTTGGTGCTTCAAAAAACATTTTGGATAAAACTGTATGTCGCTGTGTGTTCTTATTTTTCATTTACTCTGCACTTCTGCTATTGTCTCTCTTGGCTAGGGCTAGAAGCAGAATTGCAGAAATGCCACCAGAAAGGCTGTGCTGCTGGGGAATAGATGAGGCATGTTGTTTCAGATTTAATTAGAAAAGTTTTGTACGGATTTGCTCTGTAGGCCACATTTCAACATTAAAGTTGAGGGCAGCTGATGCCATCTGCTCCATTTAATGCAAATGCAATGCAGCCCTTCGGCTCTTGGCAACTTACCAATACAGTCCTCAAAGTATTTGGGCAAAGTATGACCACCCTTGCTGTACTGAGTGCCCCTGTTTTCTCTCCCCCCTTTTGTACATCACCCCTTTTGAAAATCAAAAGTAGTCCTTTCTGCTTATGCCTCAGTGCTTAAGCAGTGATGGATTTTTTGTGCTTCTGTGGCTGGTCATGTATGATTTCAAGAAAAAAGCTAGTTTCTATCAATCAAACAACAGGACTCGTCATTAGTCTTCTGGGACACATGCTGCAAACCCTTAGGACCAGCTTTTCAAAGAAGGAGAATATTGTTTCTGATGTGAAGTTGATGGATGTTTCATGTACTGCGTGTGACAATGACACAAGAATTTCCAAGAGCAGAGGATCCTCCCAAACATGTCTTAGCTGTTTTATGTGATCCAAGCTTTAAGGAACATCTATGCCTCACTTCTTAATGGGTGCCAATACTGAAAAATACAGAGAGATGCCCAGAGAAAAAGTTGTTGTTAGTAATTATTTGTCATGTTATCTGTCCAATTCAGAAGGGAACTGCCAGAGTCTAAGGGTCTGTCTTCCTTGTGTCTCAGCAAAGTGCTACATACAGCTACAGAAGAGTGGAAATTAGCAACGAAGTAAAGAAGGATAATTAATCATTATTATCCTTTCCTTTTTTTAAGCACTAGCTAACTTTATGAAATGCCATAAAAGTATGTTTGATCAGAAGAGTGATTTCTAAAGTTCTCTTTAACAAATCAACCTATACCAAAAGAAAATCAACCAAACAAAATCATACTTAACATAGACCTATAGTACCAATGTGTTTAACCTTATAGTTGCCTTAGTAGGTTAAACTGATTATTCTTATTTCACAGAGGAAGATGGGAGACAAAGGGAGTTCAGCTGATTTTCCTAAGGTCACCTGGGAAATCTGTTACAGACCAAGGAAACATATCCGTGTGTCCCACTGCCAAGCTAATGTCACAGCTACTGACTAGTGTGTGTTGGTCATGGAAATACTACATAAAAAAATAAGACATTTGATGTGCCATAGTTGTAATAATTCTCAAGGGTAATTGTACGCTTGATACTTAAGAGAGGAGGAATCAAATGTACTAAAAAAAAGGAAATGGAGGGAGAAATAGTGGGAGGGAGAGAAAGAATAGAATGCAATAAGTCTGCTACCTGTGACACTTCTTGTAATGTGCTGTCAAGCCTTGAGACCTGTATTTCTGCATATTGGTAGAAATCCACTCTACAGCACTCTGGCAGGAGCAAAACTGCAGCAGCCACAGCTGCTGAAGTTGAGTTACAAAGAGAACAAAACCAAACGCTTTGTTGCAGCAAAAATGAAATAAGGAATAACAATCATAAGAGCCAGATCGATCAATCAATCGATCGATCGATCTGTTTGTTTATTTGTTTGCTTGTTCGCTTGCTTGTTTGCTGGGGGTGGAGGGCAGGCTGGACACTTGGAAAAACTACTTTGTCGGGAGGGTAGAACACCGCTGGGCCGGGTTATTCAGAAAGGTTTCTTACTCTCTATCCTTGAAGGTTTTAATCTTTCACCTAGAAAATGCCATGTATGACCTCATCTAGTGATGGCAACAATCCCACCACAAGCAGAAGGTTCAATGGAGGACCTCCATAAGCACCTCCCAGCTTACACTTCTATAGTTTTATAATTCTTTAATAGCTTCTTCTTGGGACCCCAGCCTCCCCTAGGAACTCCAGACATTATGTTGGAACATCAGGATTGGAAAATTATTAAACTTAACAACTTCAAAGGGTTTCATGTAACTAAAGTAGAAGTTTCCACTTTAGTTACCTCTGGGAAAGTCACTTAAGGCTCTATTTATAATCCATTAACATTAATAGACACTTTTGAAGCATAATTTACATGCTTTTGAGATATAATTTAGATCACCACTTTAAGATGAGAGGAATCATGCAATAGAAGAACCCCTTTCTCTTCTTTGACCAGAGAAAAATCATAGGATGAGTAGGTCAGATAGAGACCTCTACACTGGTGCTCCCTACATTTAGTCAGAAGAAAAGGTGTCTTCACTGAAACAGGCATCTTTTTTTAGTCATATGGATGTTTCCTTCTGGCAGAACAAATGCAATAATTTCTAAGTTTTGAGTAATTAATTTTTAATGTGCATTAAAAATCTATTTTGATTGTATACCACATTCAAATTTTAGTAGATATTCAATATTTTGTAAACATATTGCTTCAACATTATCAATATGAAATTATTTCAGTTAAAACTCTAAATATTATTACTTCTTATTTCACATGGAGAAAAATCAAACAGTACTTTCCTGTGAAACTCATGAGAGTGCTTGACTTTTATTTTTTTTTGCTATACGTAAACTGATTTTACTTTTGCCCTTGGTCGTTGCTAGAGATAGATAGGGTATTTGTGTTTGAGTTTGTTTGATAAAATGGATCTTGTTGTGGGCAAGACTCTTACTATCATCCATTTTAAATTCTGATCAAGTTAATAACAAGGCTTAGGACTTGCTTTCCCGTTTACCAAAGCATAAATATATGTGTTTATGTTTATATGTAAACATAAGCTGTCTTTCAACCTTGTTTGAAAAGTGCTAGGGTGCCTAGAACAATGACTTGCCAAGAATGTATAAACTTCATTAATTATCCATTTTAAATAATTGGAATTAGTAGAAAAACTTTAGTTCTAAATCAGATTTTTAATGCTTCTGGGTGCTTGTAAGTCCATCATTAGAATATCTAACATTTCTCACAATACACTTGAGCAGTAGAGAGGTATTTCTTTCCACATTTTATAGGAAGGCAGAGATAGAGAAGAGAGGAGACCGAAAAATGTGTTTTGCTACCTGTCTCCAACTAGATGCAGAGAGAGTTGGAGCCAGACATCAGGATCTGTTCTTAAGTGAATTATCATTTCAGACTGATGAAATGCTGAAATATCAATAAATCACACAGCAAATGGGTTAAGAACAGAACTTTACAACAGCAACCATCAATAGGAAAACACTGGTGAAGGCGTGTAGGTGAACTCTCCATAGAGTCACATTTTCACAAAGGATCTAGATGACCTTAAAAAATTATTTTGGAGAGCAGGTACAGAGGTTCAGCTGACCAGCTGTAGCAAAGACAAAGAAACTCAGCTTAAACTAGAGGTGACAGAGCTGTTTCTGACCTGGTAAACGCTCAGAGAAGTAGATTTCTAAAATCGAGACAGGACCAAAAGGGTCAAGTTGAAGAATTGTCATTCTACCAACCTTCAAACAGAAGACTATAGAAAGAGTATTCGGAGATATCACAGGTTTTCATAGATTACTATGTAGACATGAGACAAAACGAGGCACGCAAGATTATCTGAATCACACAATTGTATCTAATTAAATAGTGAGTACTTCAGTGTAAGAAGTTATAAAGTTTTTGAATATAGGTCATGCATAAAGAAAAGGGATTTTTCCAGTAAAACAGTGGTAGCGGTAACAAGAAAGGAAAATAACATGAGCTCTTTTCACAGGGTTGTGGATGCACAAATAGGAGAAAGGGTAGGAAGAAGAAGGTGATTTCTATGTATACATATTAGTCTTAGGTTAATATACTGGTGCTAGTTTTCTTGATTAAACTGAGCTTTGGATGAGAGCCTAATTCAAAATGCTTCTCTTTGGAAAGATTGCTGAAGAAACAAGCATCATTAGGGATGATACACTAGGTAAGGGAGATGGGGAATTTAGTTGATTGTTTCAGCTGTGTGGTTACCTAGAAATATAGTATGTTATGGGGTTGCTCTTTCTGCTTTGATATATTGTGTTTGTCAGTGGTGCCTGCCACACTCAGATAGGCACCTCTTCTTGTTTTGCAAACGTAACTGTCTCAATAAGGATAATTAAATAAAGCCCCTGAGGTCCCATTTACCACAGTTTCCATTTCTTTCTCTCTGTTCTAGCCCAGGAAGCAAGCGGGGGTATCATACCTGCTCACCACCTCTCAGTTTCTGTTTGGGAGTGCTGCTGCTCTGTCCGTGCAAATACACCAGACATGCAAGGCTCAAATCAAAAACTCTCCAAGATAGTGGTCATCTTATGGACTCCTTAATTTGTCTAGGATACACAGGGCAAGTGAAAGGCCTTTGCTTTGGGGAGCTCTCTGGAGGTCATTTGAGCTGCCATTGCACCAATTTCCAATAATTCAATCATCCCTGTTTCTGAAGACTGAACACACATCCTCAGAACTGTGTATCAGGAGCCACAGTATGACTGAAATTAAAAAAATCAAAACCTGTAAGAAAAGGAGATAAAATTTAGTTTCTGGAAAGACTTTTTTAAAACAACCTTTCACAATTTCCTACCCTTGAAACACAAAACCAGCCAATCAAAGATACACCATGCACATCACTAGCTTCTGTGTATTAATTGCTTGTTTTACCACAAAAGTCTTAAATGTCTGTGCTGAAAATTTAAAAAAAGAAAAGGCAAATGATGCCCTGATTGGATGTAAGTCACCTGGGATGATCAGTATGGTAAATTTTTAATAAGAACATGAAGCATCGAGTGATTTACTGCTAATCCCATTGCGTGAGCTGGAGGAGGCTAAAGAACAAAGGTTTACGGTCCCTTTGGAGTTTTGTTTCATCTGCACATCAGCCTACAATTAATGGCCATTTAACTGTTGTTCTCCTGCTGGACATTGGTGGATTGATTCAGTAAATAAAAGTGACAGCGCAGTGTCCCATGGCAGTATAATAGAAACTGGCTGCACCTGTTATTTGCGAATCATTGCTTGCCAGGGCACTGACCTTTTCTAGTCTAGCTAAAACTAATAGGAGAAATTATGTGACTGATTACTTAAATTCCATTATAAGAACTGGTATGACAGAATCTCAGTTTCTTGAAATTCACTGCAAAACACGGTACCGTGTCAATATTACCAACCCCTCCCTTTTTCCTAACTAGTAGTTACGTGGCGGTAATGACCAGCTGCTTAGTTAAGGCTCACCAAAGAAAAAAGCAATGATTACCTGCTCTAAGGGCTTGTTGGGAGGAAATTACTACCGTGAGCAGTATGTAACATCAAAGTCTTCTCTCTTTTTCCTAGCGTATAAAAAAGTAAAGGGGGATTCTTCTGAGAGAAGGGAAAGAAAAAAACCAAAAACCCAGACCAAAAAACTGATGTAGCTCCTCCAAGCATCTGTGCTCTGCATCCCAATCCAGTTAGAAAACAGCTGCCATCAGATAACTGAGCATTTACAAATATTTAATGACAGATTTGTCCTCTATTTCAGCTGCCAGAGATATGAGAGGAGGGATGGGAACAGAGACGGGTGGGAAAGGCAAGGCAGAGTGATTTCATCTCTTTGTCCCTGCTGCTGTTACTGAAGTTAGCAGAGAAAGGAGACAGTGCTCCAAGTTTTACAGTTGGCCTAATACTCTCATTTGCTCTGTTTCTCCTTTGGGGCTGCAGCTGCTCTCTTGAAACCAGCTGGCTACAAGGATGGATCGAAAGTTGGTCTGGAGTCCAAAGGAGTAGCATGTGCCAACAGGGAATTCAACAGGGTTTGCACAGCGTGTGCAAGACGGCGATCGGGACTACAGGAACTGGGGAGAACTGTTTTCACAATTGAATTTGTCAGCAGAGCCTGAGGACGTTTTCAGAGTGCATCTCCAAGTTTATTCAAAAATATCATGATGAAAGCAAAAGGAGAAATGAGTAGGTTTTCTTTCTTATTCAAATTTAAAAAGTGCAAAAGGAAGGAATAGTAATGAGGGAAAACATCTTTGGAAGGGGTATCCTTAAATGCGTAAAACATACTTACCCTTGGGAAGTGTGTAGGGGATTAGAGGGCAATGGGTGGGTTGAACCTAACCCCAAAACACAGGTGTGGGATTATTTTATAACTCATTTCTCTCTTTGTGTTCACTCCACACAGCTGGAATATTGCATCTGTCTTCAGAGCATCTTCTTAACCCCAACCTATCCTGGAGGGGAAGAGGAAAAAACACGACCCACCTACATGGCAGGGTATCCAAAAGAAGTACAGGGACTGTGTGAGCTGCTGCCCTGCGGGAGCTGAGGTGCAGGATTGAGGCAAAGACAGAAAAGCATGTTTATTAAAGCTTCATTGATTAAGACTAACAAAATCATGACCTTCTCGGTGCCAACATTTGGCTGACTACGCACACACTGTCTCCAAAACCACGAAAACACAGGTGCAGGCAGGCTGATACAGGAGGCCAGCCGAACTGGGCACAGAGTTGGGCTGGGGTGGGGAGCACAGCATGATCCTTCAGCCCCTCCGAGCCTCTTGTCAGGAAGCAGTGAGAAAACTGAATAAAAACATGGCTGGACTCACTGCACAGCTCAAGCCCTCTGCAGAAAGCCAGACGTGTAAGCATGCGGCTAACAATCCTAAAATTAACGTGCTGTGTTCAAATGGACTTTGAACAATTTCCTTCTATTATGTCAGCATTTGCTTCTCTGAAAATAGAGGGGAAGCAAGGGGAGAAAGGAGGTAAAAATAAGGATGAAAGTAAAGGACTGATAAAAGCCAGAGACAACAGAATATCTCGGGCATCTTGAGAGCTCTCTGAGAGAGTACGTCAAAGAGTCTGGTGTCACTGGTATTGGAAACCATTGCAGTGAGGACTCGCAGAGAGTGAGAAGGGGCCTGCTTGATGCAAAAACAGTTCCTCAGGAACATGAGTAAGCTGGGATTACCAGAAAAAAAATGTCAATGACAGGTTGCTACCCTTGTACCTTTGAAAATGCCACCAGTTTTTTGGAGGGTTTGGCTACCTTAACCTCCTTGCTGACTGGTCTTACCATCGTTTGGATGCAGAGCAGAAGATACAGGTCTCATCTTGTCTCCCTCTTAGCATCAGTTCTGCTGCTGTGAAACAAATCTTACCATGCATATAATCCTGGAAAGAAGAAAAGTCTGGGAATTGTGAAGCAATAACTCACTATACTCCTCCAGCAAGAAAAGGGCTCCCTAGCGCGACATGGCAATTTACAAGGAGACATCGTAAGGGAGAACCTGAGCAAAGGAGGAGATAACTGGTGAAAAAAGAAAGCACAGAAAGAGAAAAAAACTTAACTAAAGTCATGCATCAGGAGAGTAGCAGCACCAGGAATAAATCACAGGTCTTCTGATTCACTTCAAGGTGCATCCAGTAAATTAACATTTCTTAGAAAGGCTTCTCCACTCTGCATTGGAGTAGATCCTCATGTGAACAGACCATCAAACACTGGCTAGTGTCTGAACCTATGGAAAAAGTTGGGATTTGATATGTTGAAATTGTGCTGGTGGTAGAGCAATTAGCAATGACATTTTGACTATTGATCCAGGCATTTCTTGCTAACTTTTTCACTTTCCACCTTCTGTGTTTGTCTATAATTGCACAGCTGCTCAAATACAGGACACTTGGGTTCCACAGCAGATAGTTCAAAACTACCTCCAAAACACAGGAAAATTACTCTGCATTTTGTGTTCATCAACTGTTCCTATTACTTCTTCAAAAAAACTTTTATTCCTCATGTTAGACATGGTGCCCCTTGGGTGAGTCAAGGCTGGCGATCTTTAATTAAATTAATCAAAGCCAGGGACAAAATCTGTGGGGAGTATTGGGAAAGCCTCTAGGTTAATTAATCAGACACAGATAAGTAGTTTAGGCCCAAAACATAGTTGTTGTGCTTTCTTCAAAGATGAACTGATATGAATAGAAATATTTTCAGATTATATTTTTAAAGGGCAGTGAAAAAATATATCATTCAGCCCTTCAGCTCATATGAGGTCATACATGATTTATCTTAGTAAAGGCAAAATACTTTTAATTTTAGCCCTGGCTTCTCTCCACATTGTTCCTCAACTCAAATTCAAATTCCTATTCTTGTTCTTTTTTCTTTTTTTGTGTTGTAAGTACAAATTTACTACTCATGAAAACAAGTAACTAATTACCCTGGGATGAAACCAAGCAAAGTGGTAAAAATTGCATGTTCTTCTTTTGCTCCTGTGCAATTATAGAAATTGCAAATTTCTGTCATTGTAAATAATCTTCTATGTGCCCCAGGACCCAAAATCAGTTCAGGGCAAACCATAACGGGCAGCTGTACAACAGAGAGGTTGACGGTCTCTCTTGACCGTACAAAGGCACTATGGCCACTGAAATCATCATGCCTGTATACAAAGAGCGTCAGATGGGATGCCAGCCAGACTTTGGGGACCAATGAAGGTAATTGTCAGGGTTTGCTAGTGGCTCATTTTTGGATGGGTCTTCGCATTGTCTGTCAACAACCTTTCTCATTGCTATCTTTGCATCAATCACACCTTCACCTCATAACTAGTGACAAAGTCTAGGAGGCCATTTTTTTGAACTTAATATTTCAGATGAATGCCCTCAAGAATCTTGGGTGAAACCTTAATTTTACTTTTGATGTGACCATGTCCAGATCTTGGAGGTCCCAGAAGAATGAGGTAGGTCTGGCAACGCAGTTTAACACCAAGATATGGAAAGATGGTCCCCACATTTTCACAGGGTTCCCATTTTCTTTACATTAATTTTTCTCCTGTAATCTTTTTAGTCCTGTCTCCTCTATCTGATGTTTTATACTTTGCATATGCCTCTTTCTTGCCCTTGATTGCTTTTTGCCCGCTCATATTCATTCAAATTAGCCTTTTTTACTTCCAGCATATTTATTGCTAGTTGGCATGAATAACCCTTGGGTATAAATTAATTTATATTTGAATACTTTCAATTTCCACTCTAATTCATATGTTTCAGTTAAGGCCCTGATGTCAAAAAGCCTCTCTAGGGAAGAGTGGATGGCTCAGGGGATAGGTAATAAGATCCCTTGTCTTTTCCCTGCAGAGCACTGGTTCAACTGGGCCTACAGAGGGTTGGTAATAGCTGACAATCCTTATTATTTACTGGTTTTATAGACTGTTGAGTTACACAGGCTCCAGTGCCTTCATATCCTCATTAAAACTGGGCAAAGAAAGAAAATATTTTTCCTTCAAATGTATTTGGTCAAATATAATTTTTAACAAGAGTTCATTCAGATCATACTTACATACTTTCTCCTAGTAGTTCTGAGAATATATCAAGTTTTGGTTATTTTGATATATATATATTATATCCATCTTATTTATATATAACATTTTGGTTTGTTTGTGTTTACTTAAGAACTAGGAGGAGCTTTTGTTTATGAACCAGAGCATATTGGTGAGAAGCAAACGAGCACAACTGCAAAGGAACCAGCCTATCTTTTGCTCTTATTTTGAGTTTGTTACTAAAACAGCTAGAAATTTCAGCTGAAGTCAGGATCCTCTGATGTAAGGTGGGGTACATGTACATGGAAAGAAGGAAGATAGGTCCCAAAAGAGCTTACTGCATAACGAGTGGGAACAAAATGTCTCCCAACAGCATTGCCTATCCATGCGACGGCTTCAGAGGAATGTGACAGGTAAGAATTGGATGCAAAGCATGTTAAAGAGCTGTCTATCTCTTTCTGTCATGTAGGGAAGGAACAGAACTCTTTTTACAGCTCAAGTCTATGTATCTAGGCAAATATACTGATCTTTCTTGTGCAAATAGACATTTTAAAATGTTCTAAAAACCCTACACCAATTTATTTCCTGCTATTTCACACCCCCCTTCCCCACAGAGGCAAAGCCTTTGTGATTTGTTCAGTTTTCCCCGCTATTTATAACACCAGGGTCAACCAATTAGGCAACAAGCGGGGGAAGGAAAACAAAATTTAAAAAAAAGGTGGCAGAGGTGACCAATCACATTGCAAAAACAGTGAATCAGGATTAGTGGACATTCATAGCCAGCAGCTTGCAGGAAATCCATAGGCTCAAAATTGTTCACACAAACTGCTCAATGAGCAAGTGCAAAGACACTAATCCATAAAGGTCACATTCTACCCTTGCAGATTCCTCAAGCAGAAAAAGAAAAGGAGGGGGGCTAAATTAGTTGCATAAATTATTTGCAATGAATATTCTGAGAAGCTCCAGTTGTGTTTGTTTGTCACTTCCTACCCTAATATCAATTACTCAGGGCCAGATGTTAGCACACATTGATGACAACACTCCCTCCAGGTCCTGTGGCAGAAAGTAATGAGTGAAGGTGGCAGATCTATGCTAAAAGAGTCTTTAATAGACTAAGGTCCAGGTTTTCACATGGATTTAAGTATCTAAATCCCTTTGGAGACCTCAGCTGCGGAATTCTGTACACAATTCGGTAAATACATTAAGGAGCTCTGGCAGTTACTTGTTTTTCTCCGGTTTTGCTTCTGGCAGTCTGTCTGGTTTACAGAGAAAGATAGGGTTGAAGAGACCCAGAAAATCTGAAATTAACATAAAATAAAAAAATTGTTGGTCTGCACTGATGCCAGGAAAAGAACGGGTTCAGTGCCATCAACAATACCTGAAACTGCCTACAGTTTTTGAAAATAGCTTATTTTCTTATGATTTGCCCTCCCCTCCAAAAAATTAGGCCTGCTTTTTTATAGTTTCTGTAAAAAGAAATATTGAAGTAACTTCTCCTATTGAGTTTGGGCTTTTCCTGTCATTTTTCATGTGTCGTTTTTACCTTAGAAGTGTAGAGTTTCTCATAAATAGACTGGTTGGCTGAACCGTATCACAAACAGAGGCTCTATGATCTTGGCGTAAGCTTATAGTATATTATGTGAAACATATTACTATCAGACATCATCGAGGAGATAGTCCAGTGAAGAAGCATGCTTTATATGGAGGATTGAGGGCATTTGGCACTCCAACTGCGGTTCCCATAAGGTACCACAGTACTGTAACCAGATGCAATTTACTATTGAACTGACTCCAAATGAAACATTCACATTTAATTTAACATACCAAAATTAAATATTTTGATCTGGGAATCTGGAAGCATTTTGTTTTGACTGAAAATGTCAAAACAAAACATTCCAGCATTTCTGAGTAGGTTTTCTTTTCCCCAAAAGTTTTCATGTGGAGAAAAAACATATTTTGACTTTCTTCATCTGAGTTCAAGGTAGCAACATAGAAACATAGGAGTGGAAGTGATCTAAAGAGGTCATATAATCTATTGTCTTGCCCAAGGAAGACCAGGTATTCTAGTGTCGTTCCCAACCAAAGTGTATCCAGTATATCCTCCAAATCTTCCACAGACCGAGATTTCCCAACTATTCACCACAATCCTGGTATTTCACCACCCTCACAATTAGCTTTTCCTACTGATGAACCTAAATCCTCCTGCTGCAGTTTCACTTTTACTACTTTTCATGCTCCTCCTTCATTTTTACAAAAGTTGTCAGTTTATTTTACAAAGATTGTCAGTGTGAGTTTCAGTTTGTAGATTAAGACACACAAACTCAAAGAGAGTGTCTTCCTGTGGGCTATGTGTCTAAGCTCCATTATGACCATAGGGGTTCAATTCAGTTTGCTGAAATATAGATTCTGTTACCACTCAGGATGCTGTAGAGTATCTGGAGTGTCCCCATGGGACAGGCAGGTATGGCACAGAGCGTTTGGGAGACCTGCTCTCTGTGGAGCCGCAGATAGAAGCAAAGCCACGGGCACTAGGACATTACGAATGACACTAGATATTTGTCATTAGGCAACTGAGCTGGGTTTTGGAGACCAGTAAAACACAATCACTATAGTCTAAAGAAACCTAAAGTGCAAGTGAGTATATACTGGGTGTCTATATACTTAGGTTGCTTGAAAACATCTCTTTGTATTTACCTACTTATAGGTGTTTCTACCTGCAAATTCAATCTGACCTTCAGTGTCCACGCCTTTCACCATTATTCTGTTTTCTTTTCTTTAGGCTAAAAATCACTGATTCCTTCAACAGTTATGGTAACATTTTCTAGATTTTGGTTATTCTCATTGTATTCCTTCATCTCCTTATAATTAACCTTATAATTAGTTCTTTTTGGAACAGCTCCCCTCCAGAATCCTGTTCCTTCTTATAACACTTTCCTACATATCTTCTCCACTAAAATTTCAGTAGTTGGGGTCTGTCTTAAGTTCATTGTTTTCTTTTTACCTTTTGTTGCTCTTTATTCTTTCTCGAGGTTTACACACTCATCCATTTCATGGCTACTTTATCCTAAGTTCACTACTTATTTCACAATCCCAGATAGCTCATTTCTGTTTGTTAGAAGGATTCCCAGAAAAACTTTCTTCTTGATTTTTCTTTTTTATGCCATTACTTTAAAAAAAAAAAGAAAGAAAAATCAATACACTTTTTAAAGTCATGTTAGACCACCAGGTCTCTCCAGCATGTGTTTCTAACAGAATGTAATGCCAAAATAAGTGTTTCAGAAAAGAAAGTGATTCCTCTCTTACATTTATTGCAAAATATTTTTCGATACGTAAGCCAAAGATGATAGTAAGGATGAAGTACACTTCAGTCCTTATTCAGCAATGTATTTAAGCTTACCTAATTTGCAGTTCAATTGGCTTCAGCTCGATTATTCATCTTCTTAGATGATGTGATTTAGAACCTTGTTGAGTGAACATTTCAATATGCATGTGCGTCATGGCTTGCTACAGGATCAAGTCAAATACACACAACTTTGCATTGTAAATTCTGTAGTTTCATCAGAACTAGTTCTCTCTCTCTTGCAAAGCAGACTATGTTATTGTTGTTAGAGTAGTCTTTGATATGTTGTTACTGTGAGGTTCCACTTGTAATGGCTTGCAAAGGAATGGTCAACTCAACCCATATATTGCTACTATTCTTCCAAGTCAGAAATGTTGGGAACTTGGATTCAATTTCTTATTTTGACATTATGCAATTCCCATTCATTTTCTAAAATGTATAAATCACCGCCAGCCATCCTTTCTTCTGCTCCTTTCTAGAATCAAAGGCAATTCCTTAAAAAATACCAAGAGATAAAAACTGCATCACTGAATACTGCCTAAAATCATCTATGTATCATTGCATTATTTAGGACCAGAAATCTGGCAACACATGCAACCAGAGAATCCTACTCCTTGTGAGATTTTCTGATTCTAACTCTCAAAATAAGGACACTGACAAGTATTTTTAACACATTTCTACTGATGTTGCATAAATCCAGAAGCATTTATATGTTAATCAAATCAAAATAGACGTGATTAGTGAGTGGAGAGTGTCAAGATGGCTGTCCTTTTGCCATTAACCCATGATAACAGCACTGATGCCGCATTAAAGCACTGAATATTGTATAAGCCAAGAAAGGTTATAGGACATGACAGACTTGGATAATAGTAAACCCTGAGAAATCATACCCTGACTATTACATATTTATTATGCATTACAAATTGTAAATATTTAAAAAAAATAAAAAACCCCAAAGATACAGTGTGGGTAAATTCTTAATGCTTAATGAAATTATTCATGATATACAAAAAGCAGCCTAACTCAACAAATAAGATGAAGGTTAATGCATGCAGATGAATATAAAAGAGAACCCAGCCCTGACGACTAATATGCTGTGTCCTTCCCCTGGTTGATCCCAGAGTGAAATTAATGCAACCTCATTTTCATGGTTAAGAGCTATCCCTAGAGCTGAGGTGCAGAAGACCAGATAGGGTGTAAAGAGCAAAATCCAGACACTTTCTGTCCGTCTATTTCTCAGCAGCTTTCACAGCTGAGTAGTTTTGGAGATAGAGTTATATACATATATTAAAAAAAAAATCTATTCTGTATTTATCCCCAAATATACATACTTAATTCAAAGTTTTTCAGCAGTTTGCTTTATCCGCTTTATCTAACTCAAAAGGTCAGTCACAGGCTGAAGAAGCCTGTGATATGTAATGATAGCTGAAAATAATAGGAAATTCAAGAAGAGGTAAACAAAAGGAGCAGGCATAATAGGCCCATAGGGGATTTCTTTCTCTTTCAAGGATGTCTGATGTTCTTGCTTATAATGATCATAAATCACAGTGCAACATGTCTACAATTTCACTTCCCCTTCATTTGTAGTTGCAACAGTCTGGTGGCTGTAGAGTGAAAATGAGTCGGGAGCCATTTGTGGTTATTAGAGATTCTCCAACACTTTTGTCATTCTGTAGATATCAGCCTGTGTCCTGGCCAAATAGTAAATGACATATTTACCTTCTGTGCTTTCCTAAATTATTTCAGCTGTTTGCCTGGGCATTTTACACGTTCCCATTCCCTGGACTAAGTGATGGGGTAGCACTGCTAAGCAATGCTAAACATGCTGCCCCCAAAATTCAGGACAAAAGACCACCTGCATACTGCAGAAGAGGAGAAGGGAATATTGCAACTCCCTCCTCAGTCTTACAAACCTGAAAGAAAAGGCACTGCCCTGGGAACTACAGCTCTCCGCTGTTAATCTCTCTCACTTAATGACTACTTGCAGCAACTTTCTTCCTCGGTAATGCTTCACAAAGGCTATTTAGTTCTGCTTCATCACACCTCTGTTTCCTAAATCCCATTATTTGCAACTAGAATCCTGGACTATAAAGAGAGAGGTTTGATCTATGAACTCCCCTATCTCTTGAGACAGGCTATTTGGAGTCAACAACATTGCTCACTCGCAGCATGGTCTGCAGAGAAGCTTCCTCCTTCCCTGGGTTCACAGCCCCAGCTGCCATGGGCTGGCAGTCCAGGGCTGGACATCTGAATTTCTATGCTATAAGGCCAATATTGGTCCCATCCCACTTCTGGTGCTTAACAGAGATAGTTCCAGAAGGCTTTCCATCTTGAAGCCCCTTCTCAAGCCACTCAGTAATGAAGGTGTCTCCAGAAGGTAAGTATTCTCCAGGATTGTTGCCTCTCTCCCTTCACCAACTTTAAAGGAAGGCAAAAGCCACTGGTCCTTAACTGAGCCATCTCACTCCAGTCCCTACATAAGGGGTAAGAAGATGAGACAGAGCACTTCGAACACCAGCTCCTGAAGGACCATCGCTGGCCACCTCTGCATGATAAAGTAGTTGTGGAAGGATGAAGCCAGGGAGACTGATATGTGACCTGCATTTTTTTCACAACTATAACAGGGTTGTAGATGGGCGCGTGTGAATCTTCACAGTGTAATCCATGGTTCAGGCTGTCTATTCTGCAAGCTTACCTTCGTAACGTAAACAGAATGATTGTCCTTGCTTTTGTTTCCTGAAATCTTCCTCAATAGCCTTCTGATAAAGAAGGAGAAATGGCAGATTTTCTAGTGTATCTGGAAAATTAAGAAATCTGAGCTCTGGCATATCTATGAGGGATTGAATGCTACATGTCAGGATAACTCACACAGGATGGTTTTCTCTGTGCAATACTTGTAAATACTTTAACTTGTAGCCTCTGCTGATCCCATCTAACCAAATCAAAGGGAGAGACCTAACTCAGCTAATTGTGTCCTAAACACAGGAGACCACAGAGCAAATCATGACAAGAACAGCAAGCAGACAACAAAATTAAGACTTTTTTTCTTTCTGTTTTTGTTGTAGTGCCCACTGTCTACAAATCTCTGGTGCAATAAAAGTCTTCCTGCCCCTCCTTGAAGGAGTCTTCCTCTTCCACAGGCATGACATATGTCACCAGGGTAGAAGACCACTACAGAACCTCTGTGCCCCGAGCAATACACTGGGACTTCTCTCAGCTCAGAACTGTAATAAAAGCCCCCACAGAACTTGTCCTTTGGTCCTGAAGGTACCATCTTGGTAACTTGCATATAGATGAGAAATTGCACAGGGGATTTAGAAGCTGAAAATGCATCACCATTGATCAGAGGGGAAAAAAAAAGTCTTATTTATTGTATCTGTTCTTTCCTCTCAAATCAGAAACTTAGTCTTATTTAATTAAACTGTAAAGGTTTTCCTTGTAAATAATCACTTTATCATCATTTCTTGAAACTATCTAATAGGAGTTTGATGTAAATCAGAACATTTATCTTACTTCCTAGTGTTGGTGTCATCACATCTTGAACCTCCGGATCTTTCTGAGTAATTGATACATCCTTGCCTTCCCTCCTTCCCTGCCTCTCCTTCTCTTCTTCCCCCTTCCTCCCCACCGCCTCGGATTGAGGAAAGCTGTGACAACACTCTGAAGAGCAGTCTCAGCAGTGGAATGTCATTAAAATTAAAAAATACTGATGGAAGGAATGAACAGAAATAAACAAAGGGTAATTCAGGAACTAAAAACAGTGACATAAGGTGCAGAATAATGGAATATGGGAAAAAAATATGATGATGCCTTGTTGACAGATTGTTGTCATTCAACTCTCGGGGGCTTTGTCACAACCTTCCAATAGGGATGCCGTCCTGAACATCTGGCCGGCAACTGGTGCAGAACCTCTGGGCTGTGCTGCTTCAGGGAGGGAACAGGAGGCCCAGGGAGGGAGGCAGGGACCCCTGCTCTTCCTCCAGCCTCCACCATCATGTACTTTCTTCCTGTGATTCCTTTGAAGTAGCGTGGCTGTTGGGACAGGCTAACGCTCTCAGAGAAAAATTGAATTACATTAAACCAGCCTTAAAAATATGCTACCAATGTTTTAGCATTCAGAGGTGGTTTTGGCTTCTTTTCACCTGGGCACTTGAAGATTGTACGTAAACCTCAAAGGGAGAAATGGGGACTTGGATGGACATGTCTGCAGGAGGGTCATACCTCACCACTTCGTTGCTTAAGCCATCCTGTCACCATGCAAAAGCATAGTCCCTTCCTGGCCATATGCAGCCCTTCACAGGGATACCAAGGTTCATCTGGAGGAGGAGTGGGCCATTAAATTGAACACAACAGAAAAAAATCTGTCACGCCAAGTCTATTTGACTTTGCAAAACAGAAATTGTGGTGAATTAGTGCAGCTACCCTAAGTAAAAGAGGTGAGATGATCCTTTGAGTTAACGTTTCAAAATTGAGTGATTACTGAGCCAAACCCTGAGATTTTTGTGGTGCAAAAAGCGCAGTGGTTTTTATTTGTTTGGTTTTTTTCTCATGCATCTTAGGAGTGAATTTCCTCAGATGGAAAATGAAGCTTTCTGGAACTTTTATGATACAATTCATAAGACAAAAGGCTTCATCTTGGAATAACAATCAGTTTGCCAGTTTAGAAAACACCGCTGTAGAAAACCAGGCATTGCAGAGAGATGAATAAGGATATTCCTGTTGAATGTCTAAGTCATTGGTTTATTTAAAAGTCTAGAGGGTTTTCTGGTTTCTGACCAGGAAAAATTCTCTGTCTAGAAATTCCATCTTGGATTCAAGACAGCTTCCATATAAGAATTAATTAATACTTTTATTTTTGTTCCTGCAGGAATATGTGTATTATGTGTATATGTGTGTGTTCACACAAGTATTTCTTCCATTAAAAGTCTTACATTTTTGGAGGAAAGTTTGCAATAAGTTTGGGGGTTACTCTACTTACGTGGATTACCAGCATAACTCTCTTTCTCAACAGAGTGGTAGTGGTGTTTGTTTTTTTTTTTTCTTAGGCAAAAGAATTCTATTTCTAATATAACCTAGAACAAAAATAAACCTGTGTTTCATTTCTAGATCTCAATACAGTTCGCAAGGGTGATTAACAACTTTGTCGAAAAAGACCATGAAGTAGAAAGAGAAAGTGCAAATCTGTCTGATATACCACATTGCTTCTTGAAACTTTTACCATTATAATAACTCTTATGGCCACAAAATTTACATCTATACTAAATGGGAATGTTGATTTAACTGTGCTATTACAGTTAAGGGGCAAAAAAGTACATTTATAAACCCCTGGATTTTTCTGAAGAGATCTGAGTGCAGCTCTCAGGCCTCCTTTATGACTTTCTACTCAGGTCAGTGCTTCAGCTTGCATTCCCTGGGAGAGGAGGTTGCCCTGTCTTCATAAACGGGGACCTGTAAAATTGCAGTGGTTGTTTTCAATCAAAAGATATTGAGATGGGTGCTGGAGTTGCTAAGTGAATTCTATGCTTTTTGTTCAAGAGAAGGAATATGACATTAGACTATAATTGTTCCTTCCAGCCTTGCAAACCCATAAATATTTCTATTGAATTACTAATGGTGATGGGCTGATTTCTGCTGATCTTACCTCTGCTGGTTTTATGTTCTTAACTGAATAATGTGAGGAGATCCAGGCTCAATAGCTTAACATTATGACAATAATCACTAAACTATATAAATGTCTGTCATAGGTTTTAAAATCATTGCATCAGGTAATTATTAGTTGCCTTGATCTTAACAGCTATGGGAAAATGTTTAATTGCATTACATTACATTTTATTTATTTAAACAGTGCCTTTGTTTGATCCAAAGCACCAGGGAAGGATGAGAGAACATCATAAATAAATACAATCTGACAGGCCAGAAGTGTGGTCTGATCTATACTGTAGCATACCCATCTAAAGGGAAGCAAAAAAAGTAGTTAGAAATATGACACAATCCAGTATGACACAGGTAGAAAAATTTGTGAGACTTGTTATTATGTCTATTAGATGACAGATTGCGTTGGAAACAACCATATGAAACGATGGATGGGTGGATTAATTTATCTACTCATCCACCAGTCTTTGACAGTTGACAGTATCTAAGTCCTAAATTCATAGTGGGCATGAGGCGATACATTGCCCAGACCGCAGCTGCTGTTAGTTAGGTCTTCTTCTTCAAAGCAGATTTTCAGTTATAAGTGAAGTACCTAAATCTCACCTTCTGTAAGGTTCAGACAATCAAGTCCCTTTGGAAATCTGAGTCAAAGCATCTAGCCTGGTAATTTGCTGAACAACAAAAGCTTTTGTTTTTCTTTTTTCCTGGACTCCTTCAAAGATTAGCTTTTTGTTTTAAGGAAAATCAGAAGTAATAATGCCAGCAGGGATTCAGCTAGCAGTCTGAAGACTTGATCTTCCCGGGTATCTACCAACCTTTTGTGTGAAACTAATCAAGCAACTTTACTACTGTATACTAACATTTCTTCTCTTACCTTTTATGTCACCCACTGAGTTTAGGATAACTGAGTTTTCATACACAGCTCTTTAGCAGCATGGGATTCTGACTGTCGTCAGAAGACTTGTTTATGATTATTTTATCCACAAACTAAACTTCAAGAAAAGTAAGTTCAAGATATTGCGGACATAAAGACCTAGACATAATACACATTTATGTATATTCAGTGTTTCCTGTGGTGGGCTGACCCTGGCAGGAAGCCAGGTGCCCACAAAAGCTGCTGTATCACTCCCCTTCTCAGCTGGGCATGGGGGGAGGAAGTAAAACGAGAAGCTTGTGGGTCAATGTGAGGACAGAGAGACCATTCAGCAATTACTGTCACAGGCAAAACAGACTCAACTTGGGGAAATTAATTTGATTTATTGACAATCAAAATTGGAGTAGGGTAATGAGAAATAAAATGAAATCTTAAAACCCCTTCCTCCCACCCCTCCCTTCTTCCCGGGCTCAGCTTCCTCCTGCTTTTTCTCCCCCTCCTCACCCCAAGTGGCGCAGGGGGACGGGGAATGGGGGTTGTGGTCGGTTCATCACACCTGGTCTCTGCCGCTCCTTCCTCCTCAGGGGAGGACTCCTCACCCTCTGCCCTGCTCCAGCCTGGGGTCCCTCCCACGGGAGACCGTCCTCCACGGACTTCTCCAGCGTGAGTCCTTCCCACGGGCTGCAGTTCTTCACCAGCTGCTCCAGCCTGGGTCCCCCACGGGTGCCGTCCTTCAGGAACAGGCTGCTCCAGCCTGGGTCCCCCCACGGGTCCCATCCTTCAGGAACGGGCTGCTCCAGCCTGGGCCCCCCACGGGTGCCGTCCTTCAGGAACAGGCTGCTCCAGCCTGGGCCCCCGCGGGGTCCCAGGTCCTGCCAGCAAACCTGCTCCGGCCGGGGCTCCTCTCTCTCCCCACGGGGCCACAGGCCCTGCCAGGAGCCGGCCCCAGCGCGGGCTGCCCACGGGGTCACGGCCTCCTTCGGGCATCCCCCTGCTCCGGCGTGGGGCCCTCCCCGGGTGCGGGTGCAGATCTGCTCCCCCGTGGAGCTCCATGGCCGCAGGGGCACAGCCGGCCTCCCCGTGGGCTTCATCATCTTCCCATCTCAGAGATGGGACCCTCTGCTCCGGCGCCTGGAGCCCCTCCTCCCCCTCCTTCTTCACTGACCTTGGTGGCTGCAGAGTTGTTTAACATATTGTCACTCCTCTTTCCAGCTGCAATTGCTCTCCTGTTTATTTTTCCCCGCTTCTTAACTCTGTTCCCCCAGAGGCGCTGCCACCGTCGCTGACGGGCTCGGCCTTGGCCATCAGCAGGTCTCTCTTGGAGCCACTGGCACTGGCTTTATTGGACATAAGGGAAGCTTCTGCCAGAAGCCACCCCTGCAGCCCTCCGGCTACCAAAACCTCGCCACACAAACCCAGTAAACTTCCAAAGACTGAAATCTACAGTGAGATGGCCTTTATGAGTCTTTCTTCTCTGATGACCATTATAGTCAGTTTGATGTTGTCCCTGATATTCACACCTTTCATCTTTAACAAATGATGTTTAACTAGGGCTTATGAAAACTTCATAAAAAATAATTGCAACTGCTTTCTCAGACTTTCTCGAAGTACTAGCTATTGTTGGTATTTTAGCATATTTTGCTAGACCAGGCTCATCACAGAAGGAAAAAAAATCTTTTTCAAAATCCTTTTTGTCTGTACTTTTGTAAATCTCACTTGGTTCCTCACTTACGTATCCCAGTTGTACTTTTTTAATTAGAAGGAATAAATCCAGGTGTTAAAGTCTACATTGACAGTGCAGAAAAAGGGTAAGAGAAAGAACAGGTATTATACCCCAGTTCTCAGGCAATACCCAATTCTCAGTTGGTCTTATGATCCATTTCACAACCAGAAATCTTATTTTCACTTTCCCCCTAATACAAGTCACTCAATTCTACATTGATTTATTATGCTTCTGTGCTGCAAATCTTATTAGTTGTGTGTGCATGTTTCTTTTACAAATACAACAGTGCCAGAAGTTTGTCCTCATCATAGTCAGACACTGTGTGAGCTTAATGGAAAAAGATAGCATGAAAATGAAGGAGGTTGAACAGAAAGAAGTGGTACTCAAAAAATACTAAATGTTGTAAGAATAGAGGTCTAAACTGAAATGCAGTTGCACCTATTTTAAAGGTATTTCCATTCCATTTTTTTCAAAGCCTTTGGGAACTGTGGTAAAGAGGTGTCATGTACTCATACCTTTTTTTATTTACGTCCCAAATTAATTTGGAATCGGTGTGGATCAGCCAAACGTTCACCTTTTACCTGTTCGACAACACATTTGAGATTTGCTTGCTATGATGGGACTGTCTGAAGTCACAAAGTAGTAGAGTGACAAAAAGGGACTAACTGAAACCATGCATAAAACTAGACATGTAAACTTTTTTCATGCATTTATGAATTCTTCTCTGGCT
The DNA here is from genome assembly GCF_964289735.1 of Phaethon aethereus. Classification (NCBI taxonomy): domain Eukaryota; kingdom Metazoa; phylum Chordata; class Aves; order Phaethontiformes; family Phaethontidae; genus Phaethon; species Phaethon aethereus. Next base: position 7,762,859 of record NC_138577.1, on the reverse strand, counting down.
TTATTTCAGAGCAGATGTAGCTGATATATTTAAGCAAAAACCTGAATCTTTACCAAGATACTTCTAGAAGTAAAATCTTTGCAAATAAAACCTGTGTTGTTTCTCTTGCTTATTCCCGGATTTTTGCACACTGTATACTGAAGAGCAGCACCTAAAAGCTAAGAGCAGATTTTCCTTATTGCTTGCACAGAGGAAATTGGAATATCCTGGATGCTTAGAAGGCAATAGTCTACCTTGGACCAATTCTAGCTGAAGACCAGAACCTGAGGTTTTTTCTCCCAGACCAATACACTTTCAGAACACAAGACTCACAGCTCTTTCTTGCACATTTATTCCAAGACACACAGTCTATTCCTTGATTATTTACAGATGGTTTTTGAGTCAGGTGACTTAGAGACCAGTTCAGGCACAGCTTGCATTCTGAGGCTCTTCCTGGGAAGCAACAGGGCTATGCTACTTGAAAAGTTGCTAAGTTTACCAAATCCCTGGCTATGGAAAAAAGTTTTCTGGCTTAACTTGTTAAGGCTGACCTCACCAGTGAACACTTCCCACGCCCTACCTACAAGGATGTGCTAGGACTCTTGTGCAATTGTCATCTTCTCCTTAAATTTTGTATGGATCATTCCTGGAACAGCCTTTGCCCTCCATTCCCCAAGGTCCAAGACAGGTGCTTTATAGTCCTTGACCATATGACAGTTCTGCCAGGCAGTTTGTAAAGAAGATTAATTTCACTTGCCCTAAATGAGACTTCAAACTAAGTTAGCTTTCCAATCCCGTTTCAGAAACCTTCTCTCACCTTGAATCAACCATGCAGTTTTCTGTTTCCCACTTCTGAAAAGTAGTTTATAACACTTCTCAACCTCAGAAGTGCTTTGTCCACATAAATTGTACAATGCTAGGCGAAGGGAACCATAGAAACACCAAAACCAAATTTAACTTAGAGGTGTTTGAATGGAAAACATCCTAAAACTGCAAGGTCTTACTATTATAACTCTTCTTTCTTCCTCTGATGCATTCAGTATTGGCCTTTGTCACAAGCAATTGGTACAACACGGGAGTGGATGGACCATTGGTCAGTATTGTTATGCCAGTTCTTAATTGTTTAATGTTCTGGTACAGATTTTTGCAACAGCATTGAAGCTTAATCTAATTTTTGGAAGGAGAAGATGTCAGGCTGCTTTTTCCATTAGCTCACACAGTCTATTTAGTTTTCCTAGGTTGTTTGGAAGCTTGATGGGGTTTAATTGAAAATGTCAGAAGGGAACGTTTTAATTTGACTGCATTTGATATTGTGGCTAATGCATTCAGCGATTTGTTGTAATTCAAAGCACTCTTCACATTCCAGAACTGGCATTACTATTATTTTAAAAGGTGAGATCTTTCTTTGTTAATCAACATGGGGTACTTAGAGTAGTTTATAGTGTGTGTTAATTTTTTTTTATATTTATGTGCTACACCTTTACAAGGGCAACAACAAATGCGTATTTTATGGTCTAATAAAGTCCCCCCCCCATCTTCAAGTTCCCATCTTCAAGTTCCAGAAGATCACAAAATATCTCAGGTTTCTGGATTGGCCTCATTTTTAATTGTTGGGCCAGAAAGAGAGAAAAAAAAAAAGAGTATATACTAGGGACAGCAAATATTACTTTTTATTAGAGCATTCGCGTACTATATGAGAAGGTAAGAGACAGGTCCCTTTTTCCAGTTCTTATTTAACCAGTTGTATAAAGATGTGTCATGAAAGACTGAAAGAACTGCAACACAGACTCCATAATTCCTGTATGTTTAGGGAGTGGTCCTGAAATACAGGTTCATGCTCCAAGTACAGTTTTCAAAAATGTTTCCCATCTTCAGATGAACATCAAGGGTCCCAGCTGTCAGGTGTAACAGAGCACAATGAGCCTGCTTAAAAGCTCATACTTGTCTGTCTTATAGGACTTGATCTAGGAGGCATAACCTAAAAATACATATTTGGACAAGTCTGGCGCAAGACTTTGTTCCTGTTCAAGTTTTTCCATACTTTAAATTTATTGCTCACAGACTAAGGACCTGGAGCTGTCACAATTTTATTCCTCGTAGTGACAACCAGCTATTTTCCAGCCCCTCCTGTGGTAGAGCAATCAGCTTCTTTTTACATACATCTAGCAAAGATACAACATAGAATCAAGTCTGGGTCATTTTCTTTCCCTGGGAAGTCTTCTGCCCTAGGCAATTTTGCCTACACTTATGATATTTCAGGAAAATGTCTTTTTTGAGAATCCTGAAGAGGATTGTATATGAATTTCTACAATTAGTAGCTTGGGATTTCCAGATGTAGATGATTTTGTGCCTACCTATTTGTTGTCAGCTTGAACCACGCAAGACTTTACTAGAAAAAATATATAATGGTAAGGAGATTAGCCAGATATGAGGTTCAATGAAAACTGAGATATTTCAGAGCCTCAGGTCTTTGTTGATTCAGCTCTGACTGTTTTAATAGCAAGATGAATTGTACATTAATGTAAAGTCACTCTCATTTAGCAACATTGGCAACACACTGGCATTAACTAGCAAGTCTGAAGTGAAAAAAAAAACCAGCCCACAGTGATTGATCTTGTGAAAAGTTTGACCTATTTTCTTATCTCTTAGCAATGTTTAGCTTAGTGTCGAAAAACGAAGTCTGCATGATCAAGTTGTGACTACTCTGTAATTTAGTTTCCTTTAAAAACAACTCGCTATCTATATTAAAAATTTAATGAAAAAGGAGAGAATCCAAAGAGTCTGGTTCGGTAGCTGTGATCATGCTCAGGCTTCCTCTGTCCTCCACGGAAAATAAGACCTATTTCTTTGGTATTTCAGTCACTAAGCTCTTGTGTTTCCTTGTTCTCCACACTAATGCACTGTTGAGTGCCATTGCATCCTTTCTAATGTGTTTTTGATGAGTGTTAAATTGTTCATAAGTCCTGAAGTCAAAAGAAGATTTACAAAACATGTCCAGTAAGCACAACTGGCAAAGAATGGGAACCCCCTTCTCAGTGCCTACCAAAGACACGCACATCTTTTATAGATATTGTCAAAAAAAAATTTTTCCCCTCATGATCCAAGTCTAAGTATTCCATATATTTCAATGCAGCTATGCCAACAAAGAACAAAACTTTCCAAAAGATCAGTTACATGACCTTCATCTTGATAACTTTATCAGTAAGGACAAGTGTGCAAGATTTGTGTCTATATTCCACAGTGTGATTCCCCTAAATCTCGGAGAAGGGACGGTCAAGATATAGGAAATTAAGGAGTTTTTTGATACCGTATTTAAATGAAAAAAAAAAAGTTTATTTAAATTTATTCAACCAATTGTGATATTTCAAAATAAGTACTTATTGTGCTACATTTTCAGCAAATTTAAAGGAAAATCCAGACTTAAGGAGATTATTTTTTGTTCAATCCAGCACAGAATATAAAAGTTTATTTTATCCTTGCTGTCATTTATGGAAATGATAGCAAGGGAGTTTTAACAAAATAATAAGAGATTTTTTAAAAGCATTTTTACCTTTTTAAAAATCAAAAATCTTGCAAAATCTACACAAACACATAAAGTGTTTCTGTTACCTAATTCTATTAATCAGCAAAACCAAACAAAAATAAACTATGTAACCAAATAAAATCCATACAATTCTTGCTGTAAATTAAATACTTTTCTTTATTAAATTTTTGAATATAAACTGATTTTCATTGATGGATATGTGTTATGATGTGAAAATATCAAATTAATTTGTATGCAGTCTTTCCACTGTGACACAAACTTTCTAGCGAATGTTTGACATAGATGTACTCTAGCATTCCTGATGACAAAATAAAGGTAGCAAAATGACCACAAAAATAATAAGGAAAAAAATATAGACACAACATCGTAAAATCTGTTGCAGTTCTTTTTTAGCATACAAGTTAATTAATAAACCGGTTAAAGAAGCTTTCTAAAAGAGAAATAGGTACAATTAGGTAACTGTCATACAGAAGGTCTGATTTTTGAGATTTTTCAAATTTTATTAACATTTCTGTTACACACACCCCAGAATCAGAGAGTCCAAGACAATATCAGCACTTCAGAAATCTGAAATGGTTCATTGTAGTTTTGTTTGAGATCACCCTATGTCTCTTTGGGTTGTTCTGCCTGACGGGAATTACAGGTTGTCACCATCTCTTTCCTCTTCTAAACTGGCACGATTCAACAAAGAAGTCTGCAGCAACTAAATCACAACTTCCCCTAGTCAGTACCCAGCTCAGGCTACCAGAGATTTCTGTTGATCTGACCCAGAACCTCATGTTGCATTTAGATCAGGGCTCTCCACTTCCTTGAGCATCGATAGAGATTATACTGCAGCAGTTTGCTCATGAGCTGGGTAGCAGATCAATCAGCCTTAAGACGGTATCTTGAGGTGGAAAAATAATGCAAGGGATAGAGGGAAACATTCTGTTGTTTGGAGGCTGCCACTTTAACAACTTTCCTTTATATTTTCCATTTAACCAATGCAAAAAAATAACGATGAAATTTTCCCTGATGGGGAAAAAAATCTCCTGGTGCTCTGGTCACAAAGATTGAATTCTGTACCCCTGAGGAACTGGTACTTTCATTCACACTGTCTGAAGACCCTTTGTTTGGACCAGTTTGTCCACTTGATATCATGACTGAGACGATGATCATCACACCAGCTTTCACATTCACTTGCAGGATGTTTAGTGCCAGGCAGGGAACATGAGTCCCCCTCAGAAAGGGTCTATGTCACCGGTTGCATTACGAGCCAAGCTCAGAGCAGAAACCTGGCGCTGTGTGCACATGAGAATAATATCACTAACAGGTTATTACAAAGTATTTCTCATTCGTGGTTAGAATTCATTTTCTGCGATGAAACAATTCAAGGTCCTTGGAATGATTGCATCTGCCACCCTTGGTTGTTACTGGGAAGGTACGTATTTGTGCATGTGTCTTAAGGAGTGAGGGATATGCCAGTGGAGGACATAATCAGAGGAACACAGGGACTCACCGAAGTTTGAAGTGATTAGACAAACCCTGGGTTTAACATTTTTGTGCTCTCCTGTATATGTCCAGATTGGTTGCAGCATCAGACAGAGCAGCAACCATTTTTCTCAATCCCCAGTACTATATGCCATTGCGCACATTATCTCTATATCCTTTGATAATTCGTCATCTACTGACTCTGGGAAATCTGATCCCTAATTTTAGGCAAACCTCTGTTCCCTTCACTTGTAAATAGAAGCCTCAGCCTAAGAAGAAATCTCCTGCTTTGCAGTTCATGTGTCTCTCATTCATGGTTAGCATTATGGAGATTATAATTATTTTTCTTTTATCTCTGCTCAGCTAATACACTAGTGATTGGGGAGAAAATAGAATATTTTAGTTGAGATCTCTATGTTGCTTGACACTGTGGTTGCTTCTATTTTTCACTCAGCTGCAGATTCTTGGGGAGAACTAAAGCCAGTACAGTCTTTGATCTTTTTGACTGGTTTCCTCAGTGGATGAAGCAGCCTTACGAAAAAGGCACAAGCCCTATTTAGATGATAACATGCTGTACATATCTATCTCATTCAGCAACAAGGCGTTTGCAAAAAGCTCACCATCAGTATTCCAGCCTGTTTTTATGTGGGTCTCAATTATCTACAAAAAACACTTCCTGATCTGCTTTCTCAGAAGGTCCATATTAATTTGCTATGATCATTTCATTTTCTACGCTTTCTTTCACCTCGTATTAGTTTCTGCTGAGGCAAGCAAACTGCATATGCTATTTTTCTCTGCAAGCAAGAGGTCTTTTTTGTCCCTTACTCTGATACATGTTTGGTGTGGGATTTTTTAGGGGTTTTTTTTGTTGTTGTGTTTTTAAATTGTATGCTTTAGTATTTTAATATTCTTATCTGATTCTTCAATTCAACAAAGTCCTGGTTATCCCATGCGGATTGCCTGGCATAAAAAGTCCTTCCACTCCTTCTGAGTATTGCAATTTTTCTTTCCCCATTACTTTTCTTTGGTTTAGGCAATACAGTTTCATGCTACTCCCATGAATTTATGAGAAAAATATTTATTAGAAGAGGTATTTATGCTCTCCCAGATCCATTCTTCATCTCTAAGACACCATGGTTTTTCACATCCTGTTTGTGCTTATAACACCTTTTCTGGTGCCGCCTTCCCCAGAAACAGATTTGAAAAGCTCATTGAAATATTCAGGCTTCAGTAGCTCAAAGAAACTAAAATTAAACAGGTAATTATTCTATTTTCATTGCATGGAAAATCAGTAGATGTGTATTATGGTGATGTAACATTTTTATCTTGGCATTTCATTGGACGAACAGCATATTCAGATATGACTTTTTCTCTGTATAAAAGTTCACATTTTGTTTATCAAGATTATGTTTATGCCAATGATGTTTTTTTCCAGGATAATCGGAAATAATAACCTAAAGCCATGTTTAAAAGATGGGTACAGCCATACTATTGAAGATTATCTACTAGTTGATTTCACCAGTCACTGATAAAAAAAAAATGAAATCTTCTTGAGCACTTTGTTATCCTCTTTATAGGTGTACAGGAACCTGTTTCGCCATTCTATCAAAAATATTCTCGTTTAACCTGAAAGAACATAAGACCTGGAAAAAAAACGGTATCAACTGAAAATATAACAACAAAAAGTCCTTTTCCTTGAAAATAAATTAAAATACTTCATTTGACTTATTAAATTACCTGTGGTAGGATAATCTTGCATTAAAATTTGCTGAAATATTTTTTGAAATGGTAAATGCTGTTTGCTTCAAACACCTCAGGAAAAGCATTTCAGTAAGTCTACGATTTTTTCCTTTGCCGTGACAAAAATCAATGCATCCAGCCCTTTCCTGTGAAAGGTTTCAGTTTCGATGAATCACATTCTTCTGATGAAAAAGTGGTTCGTTCAAAAATTCTCACCCTGCTCTGTTTACAGTAGTGGCTTAGTCCTGGATGAATGCTTCTAGCAACCAGGGTGGCAGAGGAGAATATAATCTGCAGGGCTATTGACTACTTGTTGAAGGCCAAAGAGAAGTTAACAATAAAACCTGCTGCAATGTACATTTAAGCTAGTTCGAGCAGAGAGAGGCTTATAACAGATCTCAAGGGGATGGAGGCTTCAATTTAGCTCACCTGGTAAATCTGCTGCATACCTTTTTTTGAAAGTGCTGCATGCATCTAGAACCTGAAAAGTACATCCTATTTCATGCAAGTTGCTTTGTCTCATCATCCATAGAAGCCCATGGGAGCTGATGGTGTTGCAGCCACTGCTCCTGGCGTGCATGTACCCTGGACAGCCCAGCCCGCATCACACTGGATGCAGCTGAATGATCACTTTGTTTTAAATTCTGATAGTAGCTGCAGAACCAAAATCTAGCTGTGCAGTACAGCCTTGTTAAAGTTTTGTGTGCTTCAATTTTTTCTTGCATCGTAGCTGTCCTGGTTTCAGCCAGGATGGAGTTAATTTTCTTCACAGAAGCTCGTGTGAGGCTGTTTTGGATTTGGGATGAGAAAATGTTGATAAGGTGCTGATGTTTTGGGTTGTTGCTCAGCAGTCAAGGACAGTCCAGCTTCTCGTGCTGGGCTGCCAGGAGAAGGCTGGGGGTGCACGGGGAGCTGGGGGGGGGACACAGCCAGGACAACTGACCCAGGCTGGCCAAAGGGACATTCCATACCATACCACGTCATGCTCGGTATATAAAGCTGGGATGAAGAAGAAGGAAGGGGTGGAGGGATGTTCAGAGTGATGGTGTCTGTCTTCCCAAGAAACCATTACGCATGATGGAGCCCGGCTTCCCTGGGGATGGCTGAACCCCCGCCTGCCCGTGGGGAGTGGGGAATGGATTCCTTGTTTTGCTTTGCTTGCGTGCGCGGCTTTTGCTTTACCTGTTAAACTGCCTTTATCTTAAACCATGAGTTTCCTCACTTTTGCTCTTCTGATTCTCTCCCCCTTCCCACCGTGGGGGAGTGAGCGAGCGGCTGCGTGGGGCTTGGCTGCCGGCTGGGGCTACAGCACAACAGTAGATGTCTGGCAATGTAGGATTTAATAAATAGATAAATAAGTTTATTTTTAAAAGTTAACAAGTTAAAAACCAAACATAACTTCTGTGAGGGAGGTAAAACTAATAGAAATCAGTCAGGTATTTGAGCTGAACCGTTAGCATGGAAGAAGAATGATATTTTATGCTTTCTTTAAAAAACATAACAAAACAACCCAGATAAACAAACAAAACCCCAAAGTGCCACAGGTAGATTGACAACCCCTTAGCCAGTCATTGTAGTATGAGACTCGGACTGTGCAAAACTTCCATTTAATTCTCATTTAACACTGTCACTTAATCCCACCCATGAAAGCCCATTTTAGGAGAATGAACATAATGCATCATAAAAAGAAAGAAGAAAGAAAAAAAGGAAAAAGTCAGTTGTATTTTGTATTTATCATTACAATTGCTTAATCCACTAAGTATCTCTTCTACTATGCTCATTTTAAGATAATTTTTGCTGGAAACACCTCAAAGAAAAAAAAAAAAGAGAGGAAGGTGGAAAAGAAAAATAGAACAATTACATGATTCAGCCAAAATTACTAGAATAGATAAAAACAGAAATGAGGACTTCAGAGCATCCCATTTTAACTAGTGAGGCAGGCAATTGTACTAATCTGAGTCACTGTGGATGTTCTTGTAAAGAAAGTATACGCGATACGTAAAAGCACTTGCTTGTTTTGTTTCAGCAGTCCTGTCTGAGGAAGGTTCTGCTGAGGGCATCTGCCCATGATTCATCATATTTTTAGCTGCCCATCATTTACCTCTGAAAGAACCTAGAATTAAAGTCTGGCTCCTCTAGAGAGCAGCCAAGGTGGCAACGGGGCTTCCTGGTTTAGGAGGTGAACACAAAGTCACTTTCAGGCATGTAAATTAAATAATTCAGATCAATAATGATGAGAAATATTGGTGTGGTTGCTAGCAGCGGCCACAATGAGCACCAGAGGCAGGGAGGATCTGTAGGTATCAGACTGACAAAAACAGAGGCTACTCAACCTTAGTTTGTGTATTAACACTTCAACTCCTTGTACAAATGTTATTGGTATAAACATTCTCTATTTTCGTACTTTTTTCCTGTGGCATGAGCTGCCTTTCCTTTAGCTCCTGACGGACCTGCCGTCACTGGCAATGAAGAATCAAAATCTCCCTCCATTTCTGCTGTGAAGGACTTTCTCAGCTGTAAGTAAATGTTGTCTCCAAGTCAGAAACAGCTCATCAGGTGTATATTAAAAAAAAAAATATTTACATGCTCCTTGGCTAAGCCTTCTAACAACCACCTAGAAACACAGACCATCTCAAACTCCCTCAATGACATTTTTGAAGGAAGAGGTATCACATGCAGCAGGTCGAACAATCAAACACTTGGGGCCATCTCACCAACCTTTTTTTTTATGGTTTTTGTGCTGGTCTTTGATATTAAATACATAAACACGGATAGAGTGTTCGAATCACTAGAGTCTTTCACTAACTAGCAAATAACTATCAGGACTAGTGACTTGGAGGTTTTGGTGAAATAACTGTACTTTATTTTATTTGGGACCTGAATTTTAATGCATGATAACAGACTTACACATTGGGTAGCCAAAAGAATTTAAGAAACAAGTCTATAGAAGGCACGTACTACTTAGCCTAGCGTTTAAAGTATTCAGTTATGGGCACTGATATTGCTAACCTGAAAAGCTAAGAGAATCCTGAAAAAAAATCTTGAAAATTTGGTACCTGAAAAGGAATTGCAGCTCCGTCCTTAAATACCTTCTTGTTTGTGAGACTATCGATTACTTTTTCTTTTTAATTATTGCTGCATTTTTTTATTTGCCACATGAATACATGAGATGCATAATCTGCCCTCAAACCATAAAAGTTTTTCATGAAATGATGGAGACTGGAAACCTAAATACCATTGAGGATTTGATGTTTAATCCCTTTAAAAAAAAGGGGTAAGGAAGAGAGATTTTCATGTACGCATGTAACACTGGAATCTGGGACATTTAATGCCCCTATGATTTATTTTGTAATAATACTTTCTTTCTCACAGAAGTCTCAGAGTGAGTTTCTCAATCCCTTTTGGATCTGCTAAGTACTGCTGTAATGTAAATAACAGCAAACAGATTTATTTTTCTTCTCTTGTCAAGCCAATCTAATTTGGACTCCTCCATCACACTTATCACTGGGACACCTGACAAGTTGTCCAGTGGCCTTTCAAATTCTTGACAAAGAATCCTAATTTAACCTGGGAGAAAACTAGCCTGACTCCCATTAATGTCAATGAAAGGTGGGACTGCTTACACCAAAATTGAATTAGGTCTAATATGCCCCAAAGTCATATAATTTATTTCAAAAGTGGGGTTTTTTTTTTACACTTGATAAAAGGCAGAACCTACTAGAAATGCATTCCCCTTCTATTTAACAGCTTGAAGATCCTTTGTAAGCATGGGAAAAGAGTGGACATGGATTTTCTTGAGTAAAAGAAATTCAGATTTGTATTTTAATGGTCTTAAAGTTCCATTTTAATTATGGGAAAATAATTTGAGGGAGATTGGTAATAGGCAAAACTTTGAGACCTTTTGTTCTTTAGTGCAGTGAAGGAAACCTCATTAGAGAGGATTTTCTTAGTTAGCAGGGCTTCGGGGTTAATGAGCTGTGAGCGATAATATATAGTAGTAATCCCTCATGGCTGTAACAAGTTGTATTTTATAAACTCCTTAATCTCAGTAGTGAAAAAGATGGTGGGTATGGGAAAGAGGAGAAACTAATTTGCAGGGCTCAGGGAAATTCCAGAGATTTTGCTCCCTGTTTGGAAGTTATTTGGGAAAAAAATACAGATACCACATGGACAAAGGAAAGGAATATTATCTTTGTAGTTACCTAGTGTCCCCAGAATGACAGGGGTGAGCATTTCCTAAACTGCCTTTCTACGTAGAGAAGAGCTATTTACATGTGGAAAAGAGAAATCCAAGAGAATATCTTTGGTGAAGAGTCAGTGGAAATTAGTCATTTTAAAGGTAATTTTGAGGATCAGGGTCACAGACACTAAAACCCAAATCTGTCATTATTAAAAACACAAAGGTAACAAAGAAAAGAGAATAGGCACGCCGTTGTTACTGTAAACTCGCCTGCTAGCAACCTGGTACCTGGGGATGAACCCAGCACCCTGTTAGCATGTAGTGACAGCAAGGTACGTCAAATTGAGGTTTGAGAAGGGTTGCTATCCTGCTACATCACCTCAAAACAGGACATAAAGGGTACCTTCAGGCAGCAAGAAACAAAACTGTGTTTTTCATACCTACCTTGAAGACTCTTCCTTTTGCTTGACAGCGTCAGTGAATTTTCCTGCGCTGGGTTAGCTTTCTTTTCTTGGAACAAACACCTTTCTATCTGAAAGCATTACAGATGTTTTCCAGGAGAAGAAATGTAAAAGCTCAGTACTTCCAGAAGAAATTAAAAATCTGATCTCTTGTTACCAGTTAATATATTTTGGGAAACAATCTATCAGCTTTCTTCAGTCAAGGGACCAAGACACCTTAAATTAAGGAAATTAGGATCACACTCAAGAGCTGATCACCCACAGAAATCTTGGGAAACACTACGGTAAACTTTTCTGGGGCTTGAGGCAGGAGAACATATTTCAGTCTACCTGTAGAAGCTTCCTGTTGTCCAAGAGAAAATTTGAGATCAATTGGAAGGATAACAAAAATGAAAAATATAAAATGTAGTTAAATTTTTTTCCCCAGGGATTATTTAGATTTTAAAGTAAAACAATATTATGTACAAAAGTTTATGTTGTTCTACAGCTGCTTATTAACAAGACCCCTCTGGAAGACTTTAAAATTATCAACAGTGATATTTGAGACCCTTCAAAAATCTTTTCAGCTTAGGATAACAGGTAACACATGAGTTATCATCTCAGGTGTCACTGTTTAACATTTGTGAGAGAGAATTTTATCATCATTTTATCTTTCCAGTGAAACATTGAAAACATTAATCCTTGCAACGCCCATGTGAATGTGGTAATAAGTATTAATCTTCAACTGCGTAAGTCACTCTAATGCCATTGACTAGGACTGGTTGGATTTTTTCCCCTTCAAAACTTCTCTTCAACACAAAATTAGGTTTTTGCTGTCTACATGTTAAAAGGGTCTGTTTTCTGGAGAAAAAAATAGTTTTGAAGGAAACTTAATTCAAGGAACATACAAAGTGGACTTAAAAATCAGTATTATACTTGTGATAATTCAGTACGATTTCTAGGGGAATTGCTCGTCAGGTGCTGTACCTTTTTTCAAGAGGCAAGTTCTTCAGCTGTATTTTATCTTTCAGGATCTACTCTTGAAAAGGTAACAGATATTTCAGTTTTCAGTCAAGGTATTTTGATTTTTTTTGTTTAAAAAAAAAAGAAGAAAAACTTCACAGAATGTTTCTAATGAAGTACCTGGTCAAAGTTATCTAAAGGCAACTTGTGATTATCTGTCTGGTTGGCCACTGATTTGTAACAGGTCTCTTTCTTACTTTCCCTTTCAACACCATTTCAGGAATTTACCAAGGCTGTAAAGATGAGACTTTTCATGGCAGTGGTTTAAATCTTTTATTTGTATGTGAACAAGGAATCAGATGAGTTTTGTTTTATTCTGAGATTGAATTTAAAAATGTTTCATTCCATCTAGAAGAAGATGTAAAGGAGACAACCGTTTTGCTTGGTGTAGTTTTGAGGAAGACAGGACATTTCCCCTAAAGTAAAGTACAAATAACAATGCAACAACACCGAATAGAATGTTTGGTATATATAGATATAAATATGTGTAAGTGTACATATATAAACGTAATTTGCTTGTATTTTGAGATAAAGGCTTAGAAGGTGAAATAAGTTTTTACGATTTGAAATGGTTTAAGATTTGTATGTCACAAATCATTTTACAAGAGGAAGCAATAGCATTGCCATGTTAACAATAAATTAAAAAACTTCCCTAAATTCTCTTTGTCTAATAGATGAGGACAAGACTTTTGTTGGCTTTGGTAGACTCTGGATTTAAGGCTGTGGCAAGAAAGATTACTCTCATGGCGTCTTATTCAAGTAAACAATATGAGCAAGAGGTTCTGTATAGATTGAAGCACATGTTTTAAGCTAAAGACATGCTGAAATGTTGTCCTGAACAGGGACGTTTCCCTAAAGTAAGGCTATGGGCTAGCTGCCCAGCTTACGATATAATGCAAAGAGCAATACTGAAGTCATGCAGAGGAAGAGTATAAGGAAGAACAGGCTGGGGAATGCAAAACATAAAGGCCAGAGAGGTTCCATTGTTTGGAACAAAAGATTGAAACACCTTGGAACAAAACTCTTGAAATAAATTCGGAAATAAAGTGTAAAATTACCACGGAGTCATGTTGTCAGCAGCAAGAGTGTTGGAGGGGAAAAAAAAAAAAAGGAGAAAGAGAGAAAATAACCGACTGGTAATATTTTAAAGGGTAACCAATGCTCACTAGCAGCTGCGGTAAGACATTAAGTAATAGAGCACAGTAATGTTAACAGCTCTCTTGGTAAGAGTGGTAAATGAAATAAACCTCAGCATTCGGTGTATCATTAATCTATAGTGAATAATGGCACTGGTAGTGTAAGGAGATTAAAAAGGGCATTGTAAACATTTGTGGCTGTATAATATACAAATTAAAAATGTGTGAACGCTTGCAGCTGCATAATCTACAAATTAAAAAGTGTAATAGCATAGCATTAATTACTGGCTGATCAATTCGCCCATAATTGCTGGCATGTAGATGAACAATTACAGGTCCAAAATGTTATTTGAGAAAGAGACATTGACCTTGGAACCATAAGAAATGATAATATGTTATAAGGTAATACAGGCTTGTGTCAAAATCCTCTATCAGTATTTGCTGTTGCAGACTAGTTTGCTAGGCAACGCTAATCATACCGTTTCCTCTATGTTATTGTGTCTGAAGAAGACTATTTTATGCTCCGATTACAGAAATATTTGACCACGCCATTGTTCCTGTAATCACTGTGTATAGATGCTTATATGCATGTAACTCGTTAGATATGTAAGCAGGACCACAGCTTATTACTGGAGGGGGGTTGATATCACAGTCGATTAGTAGCTGTGCTGAGCATTTCCCCATTACCTCAGCCCACTTCTATTTGCTAATGTGTTTGCCAAATGTCAACGGCTTAGTCGGTTTAGTTCAGATTGCTTGGCTGCTATGTTTCTTCGAAAATGTCAGCCAGAACCCTGCAAATATTTCTGAGAATGAACCTAGAAAAATTGCAAAAGGGAAGAAACCTTGGAACTAAAGGTAGAAGGAGACAGCTTTGTGTAAGAGAGACTTGGGTGTGAGACGGGAGGTCTGGCTAACCCAAGACCATGAATGAAAGATGGGAAGCAGTGAAAGAAGACTGGTCTTAAAAAGGGAGAGGAGGAGATAATTAAATCTTTTCATATGTAGGCACAAGTTATATCATCCTTAATTATATACTGCTTTTCTACTAGAGGCAAAATCTGCAGTGGGTTGTAGATGGATATGACTGCATAATTAAGAGCCGACAAATCTGACATTTCCTTGCTTGTGTTACAACAGTAATAACTTTTCTAACGCGACGCATAAATTTTATATGCAGCATTTAGGTCTCCATTCTGCATACTACGTCCACTTGCTGATTACTTAAATAATTCCACCCATTTTAATGTAACTTCTATATACTTGAAGTTAATCCTATGTACACGCAGGAGGTTGTACTGGTCCTCATCTCAGTCCAGAGACATCTGTAGTTCTGTTCGCTCGCCCACAACATTCCTTTACCTCTCTGTGTACAGTCTTTGATTACACAATTCACCTCCTATCTACATACTTTCGGTATTGTTTTTTCCGTCATGTCATCATGTATTATTTCAGAGTCTGTGCAACAAAGAACAGCAGGTAATTATTTGCAACAGCAGAGGACATTTGGAAAGCTATTTCTCTCAAAAGAAAGTTTAGTACTAGGTTCAGTAAAATCCCCTCACTAAGAAAAAGTCCTCTAGCAACTGAAAGCATCTGACCCCGATGCTCTGCTCTCTGGACTGGCTCTCCAAAGAAAACAAAATCAAATTCAAGGTCTTAGTCCTGATAGTCACAGCTCTCCATGGGACCGGCACAGGTTATCGGAGAAATTACTTCCTCCTGTGCAGCGCTGACGGTCCATAACAGAAAACAGTAACTCCAGTCCTGGGAGTGAGACTTGAAAGTGCTGGGAGTATCTGTGCGCAGAGCCCCAAAACACATTGGTGAGGCCAAGAATTGTAACTTCTCCAGCAAAAGCATGAAGGAACAAAGGCAAATAAACCTCAGGCTCACGTACTTAATTTAGTTTTGTTCTCTTCTCTTTGGCAGGGGTAATCTTTAAAGTGTCCGAGGCACTGGAGCAAGGCTGTAACTTCTATTTTGTGTACATTTTTCACCAATGTTCTGCACTTCTTTAAATAAAGTTACTGCGGCAGGTTGATCAGCTGGCTCGTCTCATTTGCTCGCACATGCTCTCTGAGTGCTGCTGATGTGCTGGACGATGATGCCACAAGCCCCAGGGAAGTGCACGTGGAGCTTCTGCTCCTGGGCCACTAGGGGTGAGGCGTTCTCCAGGCACAAGCTTCCTGGGACCTGGTGACCAGCGCAATGTCCTCTTTGTGGCATCTGTGGAAGAGTTAGCGGTGGACAAGCATGCTGGGGCAAGTCTTATGGGCATCATCCATAGCAAGGTGCTTGAGCATGGGTGCTCTCAGAGTGAACTCCAACTAGGACACAGTTATATGTCAACTTTATCCCTGTACAGTTACAATTGTAATATGTACACTTTCCAGTTTCTACCCCTTTTCTTTGGTGTTATGCACACCCTCATGTGTGTCATGTCTTCAGCGGTCCTTATGCTGATGGATTTGTCTGGGGCAGATAACAGCCAGTTACCACCGCCCGAACCCTTCCTTCCTAAGGAATAATCTGAGGCTGACGGTGACGGTTTCTTCCCCCTCAATCCTGGATCTCATTAAGGTCATTTTTCATATATTTCCTACATATTTTTACAACTCGCATTTTCATGCGATTCCATCTTACATCCAAATCCATTCTATATTGTGCATTTTATGTATGTGAGATACTATTTCTACTCTTTGTTCTTTTTGAGATCTGATTTCACATACAGCAGTGTGTCCTAGGTGGGAAAATTATCTTCTGCAGGAAAAACAAAGGTAAAAGAATGTTTCACACATTCTATTTACATTTTTTTTTTAATTTGAGTCTTCTTCTGAGAAAACAGTGAAGAATTAAATATTTTTCCAATAAAAATAATTTTTCAAAAGAAATATAAATGTTGGTTACTGAACAATAACTAAAAAAACCCTCAGAAATATTTTGATAAAAATAGGTATTTTACAAAAATAGTTTTTATTGCAAGGATGTGTTTCTATCAGAAATTAGATTTTTTTTTTGTTAACTATATTTTCATTGCCTTGTTCTTTACTGTTTTTATAGAAGCCATTTTATGATGGCAGTTTTAGTAACCCAGACTGGACCAAACCTGAATCTGCAAGTTGAAACACAGACTAATAAATAACCTTGGGTTATTTATGAAGGTCACAAATTTTTTGCACCAGGGGAGGTTTAGATTGGATATTAGGAAAAATTTCCTCACCAAGAGAGTGGTCAAGCATTGGCACAGGCTGCCCTGAGAGGTGGTGAAGTCACCATCCCTGGAAGTTTTCAAAAAATGTGTGGATGTGGTGCTTCGGGACATGGTTTAGTGGGCACGGTGGTGTTGGGTTGGTGGTTGGACTTGATGATCTTGAAGGTCTTTTCCAACCTTAATGATTCTGTGATCCTGTGTTTCTGTGAAAACTAAAATACAAAGGAGACAAAATATGAAATAGAAACCAAACTTTTTCACCACTGATGGTGACTTTTAAATGTTTCAGGCTTTGGACAGTCAGTTTGATATACATTGTATACAACCACACTTTTATGAAATACAAAAGGTCCAACTGCTGAAAAGCTATCCTTTCTACTCCTGGAGATACATCAAATTATGATGTGTTGTGAAGGTGGTTATCTTTTAAGATGCAAATGTCCAAGTCAGCCTAATATATATAGATATAGATATATAGATATATAGTGCTACATAAAAGGAGCTGAAGAGAGGTTGAAGAAGTACAACAAACTGCTTTTTCAAAATTCCTGGCCCGATATCTTGTATGATTAACAATTACAACAGCTATATTGACAATTAAGCTTAAATGGTAACTACCTATTTTTGGATGTTACAATAAATAGAGGAAAGGATATTTTGATGCCAGAAAGCTGGATAGAAAGGAAACGTTGAGCTGTGTCACCAAAGATAGTGCTTTCACTGCTACCAAAACCTTCCCTATGATGTCGCTGAGGTATGCAGGGTACCCTGAATAGACAGAATAACAGAGAGGGAGCAACATCTTAAGAAGTCTCATGCAGCTGTAAATTTGATTCACCTCAAAATATATAATAAGACCAGACCCTGTATCTCCTTTTCTTGAGCAGGACATTCTTGGATGTCGTCACTAGAAAAGGCAGTGTGTCCATTGTTAATATTTTCTCCTTTGGGATATGTTCATCATCAAGAAGGAGGACTGAATTTCAACAGCAACAATAATGGCAATGAATAATTTTGGGATATTTCCAAAAGAAATATTTCTTTTGCAAAAGAAAGATACCATAATCTGAAAGACTCTGAAACAGGAGATTTTCCCTACAAAAACTTCCTACAGATAAGGATAAAAGGATTATGAAATGCCAATGAAAATATGTTCTTGTTTACTCTTAGTTTAAATTCTTTCTTCTCATGTTTTCAGTGTCATTCATAAAATGTTGCACACATTTTTTTTCAGGTTCACTCCTTCACGGAACAAAGCAGTAAAAAAAAAAATTCTCTGTATTTTAAACCTTAAATCTGATTTAAGGTTATGTCATGACTAAATTTTTTAGCATCTTCATTAACTTTTTGGACTCATTTATTCCTTAAAATTAGTGCAAAATTTCCCAAATCCCCATATCATCAAGAAATTATCAGTCATACATTCAGTCATACAGTCTGATATATATGACTGATATACAGTCATACATACAATCAGCCCAGCATTTGTGACTTGATGTTGTATGATGTAGTCCTTGTCACAGAGATATTTGAAGAGAAGGCAGCCCATTGGTGAGAAGAAAAATGCTGCCAAATCATTAAGTCCTTATGGAGCAGGCCAGCTAGAAGATGTTGCTTGTTATCTGGTAACCAGCTGATTTTACAGCTCCCTTTACATGTAAGTAGATTAAGCCTCTCTTTAAGAAGGGGGAAAAATTGTGGAAAAAAAGGCCATTTGGCTTCTCAACATAAGGCAAGGCTTCTCTTTCACAGCACTTGTATGAAAGGTTATGAGAACGAAGAGAAAACAACCAAGACCAGATGCAGCTCTTGACTTATCCTGTGCAATCGTTGTGACAGGCAGTTTATACAGTTGTAAGGGATGTTTCTTTCTAGAATTTAACCTTTGTTTCCGTGACACTGATGTCTATTGAACTGTGCTTATATTTTTTACATTGTGGAATTGTTATCCTGTTTTACACATTGGTAGCTTTTAGATGGATTGAAATTTTATATAAAATCTCTTCTTTCACAAGCTGGGGATGAAGGGGAGAAGAAAGAGGGAATGAACAGTATTACTGAGGTGTTTTATAACCTTCAGGGAAATGTATAAAAAATTGTTTCAGCTTCAATATAGGTCACAAAATAGATGTGCAGGGTTTAAAATAAGAACACAAATAAATAGAGATTCCAAAATAGAAAAAATCAGGTCTTTCTTTATTGGTCCTTCTTTTCAGTGTACCCTTTGAAGTAAGTGATAACAGACGTGGTCCTAAAACTTTGTGAAAACTGTTCTCTTGGTTGTTCAGGCTGGGAAGGGCTGTGACATTGTCCTGGAAGGGCTGTGACACCTTGGAGGGGGAGGTGTTGGGGGAAGTTGTGAAGTCAGGAGGACTTTAGAGCTGCAGAGAGAGGGTAGCATTGCACCGAGCTTCACCGTCTGTTCAGTCAGAGGGGTACAACAGCCGTATGTAACCGAGGAACAAGTCACCAGAAGGTATATTGCAATCGCACCTCTCTGGTCAGTGGAATGGCTGGCCAGGACAAATGTTTAGTCCATCAAAACCTGACGGGATTATTTCTACAGAAGAGTTTTTGAGGGTAAAATGACACCTGGTCATGACACCTACCTCTATGAACTTACCAGTATTGACTGCAGGAAGGAGAGGACGTATGGCATAGAAATGCCAGAAGGTCAGTCTTTGGCTGTTTAGCAGCCACAAAATATCTAAATTTAGACCAAGCATCCAAGATTTAAATAAGATGCTGGCCTAAAGCACTGCTTTACAAAGTTTACCAGCCTTGCATCTTATTCCTCACCTAATACACCACATATTACATTCATTCTTCATTTTTTGGGGATCTGAATTGAACCTCAGGGATGATACCAGTCTTTAAGTTATTGGCATCCAGAGGCAGAGCTGAATTGTCAAAATATTTGTAACACCTGACTCCCACAGCTAAAACAAAGTTGTTTTTAAAATATGGCCCTCAGTCTGTTTAAGCTTATATCAACTTTTTTTTTTCCCCTTTCCCCTATGAAGCATGGCTTAGAAGTCACAGCTGGCACATTGGAAAAAAGAAATACAGTAAAATGAATAAAATATACTCTCATTCACAATTTCCTAGAGGCTCCTTGGTTGTTAATTGAAACTTTTGTCTACTTTATTGAACAATAAAAGTGACAGAAACTACTCTCAGGTGTCCTTCAGTATTAAAAAGAGGATAAAGGGTTCCTAGCAAAGGTGACAGAAATTAATGTGGTGAGCCCAGCTATCAAACATTTTGATATGTGAATTGCCTGATATTTCTATAATGCCTTCTTATGATTGGAAATGTTATCGCTTCTATTGAATCAATAGAAAATGTTAAAGCTCCGTGGAACCCCAATTACAAAATAAAGCTAGAAGGTTAACATCTGGGACCAGCAGAGATAGAAACAATTTCTATTGTCATACCTTTCTGACAAGTAAATGTCAGAAACATAACACCTTCCGCCAGGCTCGGTACAGAGCACATGTAAAAGAGTGATTGCAAGGCAGTCTCAAGTCAAATCACCTGTCATCTCAGCTTTGACATGGAATTACTTTTGTTTTATGCATCTATTAACCTTGAACTATCAGCATTTGTTTTAATGTTCTGGTCTGAAGTGACCTAAATGTACTTCTTTAATGCACTTACTGCTGTAGCTAAAAGGGGGAAAGAACAGGGGAAAAAAAATCTGTTAGGAAAGGGCGAGTGAAGCTGTGGTTGTGGTGTCTGTGGACGCTTCCCCGCTCCCATGCCGGGGAGGAAATCTCAGGAACTCACCTGGCAGAGAAGGTGGGAGAACCAAGGGCTGGCAGTGGCATCTCGAATAATGCTTCTGGCCTTCAGCGCGATGTGTTCGTCCCACTTCTTTTTCTCACACGAGGGCTTGAGGGGAGGGAAACGAACACCAGGGATGCAAAACCCTCCAGCTGTTGCAAGGCAACAGGAGCTCTCACTGCTTCCAGGTGAGACAATGGCTGCGACATCACATCGCGGTGAAAAACGCTATGTCGGGAAAACAGCATGTGTGACCTAAGTTCTAGAGTCAGGTAACAATATACGGATGTTGGTGGTGCTCTCCAACCAGTACAGACCACAGCAGTAAATACTGGCTGGAATTTAGAATATAAGTTTTATAAAGACTATGTTAGAAGACCTTGTTAGAGAGATTATCCCAAATTTCCACCAGCATAAGGCAAATTAGAATACAAATTTAAAAGAACAGAAATTGCCAATAAACTTTCCTGAACAAAGAGAGAAAGCCTTTTCATCTGTACATTTTAAACTATGTCTCCCACCTCAATTTCCCTGCAGTGCAGAGCAAGAAGGGTGTGCTTGGACCACCAACTGAATAAATTATGATCAGGTTTCTCTGGTGATTGGAACCATTTATTTCTTAAGGAAACACATCATTTTGAGCCAAGCTTTGGAAGCTGACTGCCTACAAAAATCCTTTCTGTTGGAAGATGCAGCCTTTTGATCCTAAACATTACCTGCATGTGTTGCATATTCTAGGTATGTTTATTCCTAGAGACCCTATTGCCACGGTGTTTGGGCACCTTATATACTTTAACGTGGTAATCCTCAAACCTTCCTGAGGGATAATTATTCTTAGAGGAATCTAAATTCCAGAGGTCTGGTTCTTCAACAGCATTAATAGCAGTAAGATGCTGCTACTAGACAGTGAGGTTTGTGTATCTAGATATAACTTAGAAATCTAACCTGGATAGAAAGGGACAAATCTTTGTACAGGTTAAATATATGGAGAAGAGTGTAAGGAAGCTTTCTAAAGCATCAAAGTAGTGTTTAACGTTCGTTAAAAACAGCCATCCCTCTGGTGGAGAAGAAATTCCAATCAGAAAATTGGACATTAAAATATCTTGTTATTGTTATTATTTTTATTTTTATTTAAACTACAACCTTCATACCCATCTAGGAAGATTTTAACTGCTATCCAATATTACAGACTAAGATAATTTCCCATCAAAAATTATTGCAAACCATTTTTGGGGGCCTGTATTGTCTCTCCTATGTGTGACTTTCTGGGGTTAAAACTGTGCTTGCCATGACCTCTTCTCATTCCTGTCCTTGTCTTCTCTAAAGCAGCACGAGGGGCAAGAATGAATGTGAATATGGGCCTGAGACATAATTCAGATTCCAAATTTTCTAATAATGTATTAAGCAAAGAATATTGCCGGCTTATTTTCATTATTGCAGTGTTATCTTAATGAACTAAATATATTTGTGCAAATATTTAAGGATTCATAGACAACATTTGGTCAACAAAAAGCATGGAAATATGCGAACTTACTACAGATTGACACCCTCATATATTTGTAATTAGTTGCTGTTGAGACTTTGGAACTCACTCCTACTCCAATGGGTAATTTTTATGGAGATCCATTTGTCTTCTGGAGAGATAACCATGCAGCATACATATTCCTGTATTTAAGGTACATGTCTTCTGGGGAACCCCATCCCTGTGACATATGTGGAGTGGTAAATTCAAATATTCTGGGATGATACATACTCTAATATCCACCACACTTACCAATCCAGCATATTGATGCATCGGTCTCTCTCTTTTCACTCCCGTTGAGCTATTCCGGTATATACACAGTGTAAAGGAATGAAGAATCAGACCATTAATATAGTCACAGTTGTAATTGCATTTTTTTATTCATACAGTGCTCCAAAATGTGAAGTTAACAGCTTGTTATGTGGGTGTACATTAATAAGCACAATGGGGGTTCATAATACAGCTTCGAGGTGCTAATGCAGTACAAATTAATGAATTAATAATTTCCATTAATTAAAAATACATCAGTATACTACCAAACAACGACTGACAAAGGAAGAAAAGTCTCAGCATTCTCTCTGTCACACCTCGCTTGTGGCTATTTCTAGGGTTTTTGTATAGCCTGTGGGGAATAAAGTTTGGTCTGGGGAGAAGGAAGAGGTGAGGTGTGGAAAAGCAGTCCCCTCAGAAGGGAATGAGTTACTGAAATGGGACAGAAGTAGAAGGAAATATAGGAAGACAAAGTCACTGTGAAAACTCCAACAGGGAAAAAGCCCAGATGGCCTATGGAAATGATAAAATTAAGTCTTAAATTGATGGTGATACTAAACTTGGGACTTGATTATCCTGACAGATGTGCATGCGACTCCCATTGGCTTCAATAGGAGGTGTGCGTGTGGAGCTGATGGGGAAACCAGACCTTCGAACCACTGAACTGTGTTCAGAGAAGGAGAGTGAATGTGAGGAATGAAAACCTCTAGGTAAAAATGATGACTTCAATGCTGTTCGACATCCCATGGCTGAAAAATGTCAGTGAGTAAGATGTTTTCACTAAGAAAAAGAATTTTTTTTTTTTTTTAAGTTAAAGCGGAGGAAGTCTCTTATCTGGTGAAAAGCTATAGAAATCCCATGGAGAATCAGTTCCCTCCTCCACCTCCCCACTCTCCGCCTCCCACAAAGACTTGCCAATGCCGAGCTAACAGTTATGCTGGTGCAAGTGTGGAGTAACTCTATAACCAATTGTGGTTTTACACCACTTTGCACCAGCTTTATTGCGATGTAGATCCAGCGTGAGGGGTGTAAAGAAATATGAGATAATAACCGAAAATGACTAAAAAGGGCCTTGTCTGAAAACATGAACAATAATTCTGTGATTGAAAGGATGTGAACATTATAGCAACTTTAAGGGCTATTAAGCCAGTTCCTATGTGAATCTGTAGTGTGAATTGTATAAGCATTTGGAATGTGTTGATGATAAAGGGATTCATAAAAGTTGTTATGCTGATTTTATGTTGATGGATGTTAGAATATAAGGTGAATTATTAACCACAGGAAAGTGAGACTAATGTTTAAGTGCTGTGATATATGTGTAATTGAAAGCAATTTCTTCTATAGAACAAGGAGATTGTGGGCATAAGTGAAACAAACTTTGAATAAAATACAGGTGAAGTGGAATCTGTTGGTTGTTCAGAGCCAGGAAACAAAGGGAAAATGAACTTGCCTGAAAAACAAATATTACTACTAGAAATAAATAATTTGCATTTATATAGAAACTTTTATTCAGAAAAAGCCCAGAGCAAGTTACCCACTTGCTAAAGCATTTATAAATAATGCTGTATACATAAAAATGAATACACAATACCCTTTTCTAGAGATCACATGTTTTTCTTGCAGAAATGTTTTCAGTCATATAGCACTCCAATAAGACCAATACAAAGATTATTTACATCTTAAGAGGGGAAAAAAGAAGAATTCAGAGGTTAAACCACATTGACTTGATTCTGCTGAAGTCAAAAGCACAACTTTGCTAAAAAGTTTCTGGCAAGTAGAGTCTGATATGGGCTGTTTCTTTGAAACCAACTGGTATTCACTCGTGTGCCTAAATGACACAAAATTTGGCACTAAACGACATGCCTGAGGTAGCACAGCAAGATAACGGTAATGACCAGAAGAAGACACAAGAGTTCTGCTTTTCAGTCTCCTGTGTGTCTACGAACGATCATGCGCCTGATTTTCTGTTCCCTCGTGGTAGTGATCCTGACTGGTAACGCCGAGGACGCGTACCGTAAGGAAAGCCGGGTTACTGGCGCGCAGTCCTTTGAGGATATATTAATGGGAATAAAACAGGTACCGGAGCTACATCTTGGATATGTTATTGGCTGCACAACAACCAGCCGAGACTGTTTTAGCTGTGGACAGGAGTATTTCAGTCAGCTGATGAGCAGCAATAGATTTTTAGTCCTGCTGAATAAAGGATGGTGTGGCAGCAATATTTTAATCAGTAAGAATTTTAAATGACTGGCATAATCATGTCTCTTGAGCACTGTAACCATCAAGAATTAATGTGGGTAAATACTTTGCATAGCGTCATGTGTTCTGTACCAAAATGCATGGGGTTGGTTTAAATTCCAAATCTCTGTGAAATCTAAACAGAGCCTGAAGAAGAAGTGAATGGAATGACAGTGATTTAGCTAAGGCTCTGACCTAAAACCTGCACATATAATGTTAATATTAATTTATTTCTACTGAAGATGAAATATCCTTGAATTATTGTACTCATTGTGTGCCACCATTTAGCGTGTGTGATTTTACTAAAATTGAAGATCCAAATGACGTGCTTTATACTTAATCCTAGCATAGAAAACCAGTTTCTGCTAGAACACGTATCAAGAAAATGTGGGGAAAAATATCCCAAATATACCATTAATGTGATGTAATAGAGCAGAGGAAAAAACCTTGAACGGTAATTCATTAAAAAAAAATAAATCTTATTTAAGTGATTCAGTAATAAAGTGAGTGACCTATTAATTCCACTTACAAAAGACTCTTAATGCTGGTGCATGGTTGTAACAGTTATTTGAAATAAAATTATCCAAGAAGCATGAAAACATTTATAATAGATTAAATAGTGAAAGGACCAGTCGGATAGTAAGAATTTCACCTCTGTTTTTCTAGGTTCTGTTCACAATCAGTCGGTGTGGGCTGCAAATCTAACTGCTGGAATTTTTCTAGGAGCTAAGCTTCCATTTTTAATTTTTGTCCAAACCACGAATTGGTATTTTTTAAACTGTTGTGAATGAAATGCTAAGATTTTTTTTCTTTCTCTGGTTTCTTTCCTTTCTCCTTCTCTACATGAAATAGGAAAAAAACTAAAAAGCAAAAGATGCCCCAGAGCCATTGATGTTTGGATTAGAGCCTCTGGGATTTTTTGTACTTCACTGAGCTATGCTAACAGTTTCTGCCTTATTTACATACACCTAATTTTTTTCCCATTAATTATTTTGACAATGAAATAAAGGCTATTGAACTGTGGGTTGCTGCGTACTGTTTAGACGTTGGTGAGTGAGAACTTTTTATACAGTGACACTGGTCAATGTTCAAACTTCAGTCTCTCCCACAGCATTCACTTGTCATTGGAATACATGTCAGTTCTCCTGCACAGATTGATGCTCCTGTCAGAGCTAGCAGTGGGTTCAGAAGTCATCGAGTGGGGCACAGAGACAGCCCAGATCACACTATCCACAGCTCCATAGAAAACCAGGCTGCTAAGAGCATAAGTCATCCCATGATCTGCAAAACTAATGCATCCTGTTTTCCCATAGATGTTTCTCTTATGGTCTGCTGACTTTGGCATAGAGGGATATTCAGTCTCGAAGGAAAACATCTTTCCCTAATTCACACTGTTTTGTGCATTCTCTGGTATTTAGCAAGGCCCACATACTGCAGCTTTACCTTTGCTAAGGCACTTTTCACAGGTCTGTCTTTTTATATAGCTGCCTACTTCCATGAAGCCCATAGGGAATTAGCTACCTTCCGAACAGTCTTTCTGCATTTGCCTTAATTTTCTCAAAGATCCAAAAGTCAACAGGGAAGAGACATATCCACATGCATTTTCTAAAAAACAAATTATTGAATTAAAAAATTCAAATCAATGGAATTGTTGATTATCTGGATTTTCGCTAATATTTTAAATGGTTCCATATTCTTTGAAGCTGTATGTTTTGTTTTAGCCAGCTCTGGATAATGGTCACATTTCAGAGATGAGGAACCAAAGCACAAAATGTTCAGAGGTTCCACAGGGTCACCAGGGAAGGACATCCGAAGCAGCCCATTCCTGTGCCTTCAGCACAGGAATGCCATTGATTGAATACTACAGAGGAAAATATCATGAGAAATGGATGACCTCTCTTGCAACTCCACTGCCTTTCACTGCTTCCAATAGACCACGTCCTCTGCCGGAGCGCTAGTACCGTCCAATGGAGATTCCTAGTGTGGTGAGCTAATCGAATTTTCCAACATAATTACTCCTGCTTATGGCAGTTGTGTTTTGCCATCTAAAAGGAAATCAGTAATTCTCTAAAAGCTGAGCATTGGGTTCCTGCAAGGGTTTTTTGCTGTTCTGTCATCCAGGTATTCTTTTAAGTGTTTAAATATTTGGGGACAAACTTTTTAGCAGGACCTGTTACACTAGGACAAGGGGTAATGGTTTTAAACTAAAAGAGGGAGATTTAGACTAGATCTAAGGAAGACATTTTTCACACTGAGGGTGGTGAACCACTGGCACACGTTGCCCAGAGAGGTGGTCGATGCCCCATCCCTGGAACCATTCCAGGTCAGGTTGGACGGGGCTCCGAGCAACCTGCTCTAGTTGAAGATGTCCCTGCTCCTTGCAGGGCGGTTGGACTAGATGACCTTTAAAGGTCCCTTCCAACTCAAAATATTCTGTGATTCTATGATTCTACCTTTTTATTCTTCAGGGACAAACATTAGTAACCATTGTGTAAGTGTGATTTTCTCTCTTTCTCTCTCAAATAGAAATGGACTTTGCTTTCTCTCCCTCCTGTATGAGCATTTATCACCCTGGGCTTAAACGGCTGGAGCAGTTGTGTCTGGAGGCTGTTAGATATAATGGGGGAACCAGGGTCCTATACAGATTGTAATGCTGATGCCCTGGGACCCTGAGTTGGAAGTCAGCTGCACAAAGGCTACCATAAACCATAGATTAAAATCTGTGAAGGGTCAGTATAATGAGTAGAGAAATAGATGCTTTGTTCCCATTTGCCATTCTACAAACAGCACCCCCCCAAAAAAACCCCAAAACAACCTACACCTACAAACCAATAACCAACAATAAAAACCTATTTGCAGGCCTTGGGTGAAATGAGAGATACGTCAAGAAATGGTGTGGAAAATAGAAACGTTCTCTATTTATAGGCAGCTCAAGGCAAGTTAGTTTTGGACGACTTCAACGTGAGTCTTTTTTCTTCTCTGATATATAAAAGGACATACTGCAGATTCCCCCTTCTTCCTCTCCCACATTTCTCATATATATATTTTTTTAATAAATGTTAATGAGTGCTTCTTTACACACAGCTAAGTGCAGGATTTCAGTACGTATTTGTGACGGTGAGAAAGAGACTTCACTGTAAGATTCCAATGAGACTTCACTGTAAGGTTCAAATTAACAGTTTATTTGAACTTCAGTCACAGATACAATAACAATATATTTGAACTTCACTCACAGGTCAAATATGCCACTATCACAGGTTTTTATGGATACAACGGAGGAACGCACTATTGCAATTCTAAACCACAGGCGTGCTGGATATTAATACCTTGAAAAGAGTGCACTAATCACAACCTTAAAGCATGCCGAATACCATACGTATGTTTCTTAACCTCTTACCCTCTCTCAGGTGAGGCCTCTCAATCCGTGGTTAGATAACTTGTACAGCGTCCTGGACAAGGGGGGAGAGAATCTCCTACAGAACAGCTGTATCGTTGGAAAAAGACTGCCCCAATTTCTGCCCAAACCTTAGTTTTTTTTATTTCCTGATTTGATGAGTGGTTTATATGTTATCTCTGGTGGTGTGATGGCCCATCAGCACAGCAAGTAACTGAAAAGTGGTGGAATGGTGCTCAGGGCATTTGTTTAGGGATTATTGAAGGCGCCATTCAGGTTTAGGTTCTTACCGTGGTGCAGTGTTCAGGCAACCCCGGGCTGAGCCGTTTTGGCAGCTCCCCCCAAGTCATCTTCTGCAGAGATAAGGGTCTGTCAAGGTGAGACAAGGCTGAGTCGATTCACAACTCCCTGCATCTCGCCTTTGTGCTCCGAAACCGGTCTAGCCAGGTGATCTCTCACAGTTGGACATCCCTTATAGTATTTTGAAAACAACCAGTCCATCCAGGTTGAGTATATGCATGTGGGACATGGGACCATAAAGAAGGCTTATGGTAATTAGGTACCCAATTCCTGTTCTCCTATCTGGTACAAATACAGGTCAGCTTAGTGGGGGCTGTGGTGGCACATACAGAATTCCTGGAATGTCTCTAAAGCAAACTTCAAACCTACTGCTACTTACACAGAGACAAATAATACCAAGAAGAAGACATTTAGTGTGATGAAATATTCTGGGATTTTGTCTATTTATTTCCTTACAGGAAAGTCCTGTCAATTCAGGATCTGATTGTGCTCACTCCTTTCTTCATTGCTTCTTTGGTATTCTGTCTTACACTTGCCTTTCTTCTACACTGTGAAAATATCTGGTTGACGCAATGCAAAAAAGGCATTCAATTTTTTTTTTTTTCTTTTTAGCTTAAAAATTAGTTATATTTTAAAACTTCTTTCTTATTTTTCACACTGTAAGTTTAAATTATTGTTTTTTTAAAAACTGGCCAAGTTTGTCCTACCTGAAAAAAAATACATTTCTTTCATCAGAATATTTATTTCATTCACAACACCTACTCAAGTTATTTTGGTTGTACTAAATGGATATTTTATTTTATATTGCTTTATTTTACTTTATTTTGTTTTCTAAGTAGGAATGCTACTTGTTGCCACTCTTGCTATGCTATTAATTACAAGCACAAGCAGGAGGGTTGGAGATGAATAATCCTTCCAGACACCAGTATTTCAAATGATGGATGGAGCTACTAGACAACAGAGAGTTCCGCTGCCCCAGGAGTCACAGCCAGGAATGAGATAGGTGGAGTCAAACAGTGGAGATGAGATGAAGAGAGGTTAAATCTCTTTCCTTGTCTCTGAATCTGTGCCAACCACA
This sequence comes from Phaethon aethereus, assembly GCF_964289735.1. Classification (NCBI taxonomy): domain Eukaryota; kingdom Metazoa; phylum Chordata; class Aves; order Phaethontiformes; family Phaethontidae; genus Phaethon; species Phaethon aethereus. The sequence goes on along the minus strand of NC_138577.1, from coordinate 7,733,545 downwards.
ATTTCAACACTGTGTCTTAAAGGTGTGCTCTGAGAAAGAGTAAGATATACTATTTTACAAATATGATTGACGTTTGGCCTTGAACTATCCCTCTAGACTTTAAGGCACCTCAGTAACACAGAAGCCCTCAAAATAAATGCAGAACTGTAGCGTTTCAAAGTGAACCTAGAAGCATGGTCTTGAGTTTTTGTTCATCTGAAATCACAAGTAGTCAAAATCTCACCATAGAAACCATAATAATAACAATAGTAATTACACAAATAAAAACCTGAACAGAGGGACAACCCTAAAGGCCAATCCTGATTAATTCAACATGAAAGTTTTACTCTTCAATGTATTTACATTTATAAATAAAAAATCAGTTTTGAACTAAAAAATAGCACTTCTGCTGTGGGTATCAACAGTTTCTTATTGAAATTCAAAAAAGCTGGAAAATTCATTGAAGCTTTCACTTTCCTAGTGAAAATACTGGCTTAGACAGATCCATATTTCCCAAACAAAAATTTTTCTGGAAAATTCCCAGAAATTTCTGCTCTAGGTTGAGACTCCAATAAGAGACTGACTTGTGGCAAGGCAGTCAGCTCTGACATGTCTTTCCCATTGTCTAGTTTCTATGCTGTGAGCCAAGCCTTTCAAAGAGCAAAGGAGATCCTCTGCTGGGGAGGCCTCAGTGAATAGGAGTGGATCCAATGTGCTCTGTACCACTGCAAATACACTGACAGCTGGAAAATGCAACAAGAATTTAGGAAAAAGCCTGTTGTCTGCTAGCATAGAAACCACCTCTGCATGACTAGAGATATGGGAATGAAGAGCATTTCTCATGCAATTCATTAACATGAGCTCTAGTGTCTAAAACCAAACTCCTGAGGACTGGACTAGACACTTCATGGGCTTTCCAGTTATTGAAAAAAAATCAGCATGACCAATAAATCATTACTCTGGTCTGCCTTGGAGACCTATCTTAAAAGGGAAAGAATAATCTCGCTCTATAAAAATAGAGGGGATGTATGACAGTTTACTCAGACATATCTCAAAGGGGATTAATTTCTGCATTTGACCAACTGAATAAATCTTTAGATTTCATTAGCTATATTGACTTCATGTTCACTGACTATAGTGGGATCTTAGACTCCCTTCACTTCAGTTGTAGCTACTTGCTTATGTAAATCTACATTTAAGTGGCTTAATCTGTGAGCTGAATCCCAGAAAGCATTTCTAGATGCCAAAATTCAGGTAGGTAAATGTCTCTACTCCTCCCAAAGTCTTTACAACACACTAAGTAAAGCTTTTTCTATCATGTTGCTGATCTGCTGCCTCCAAAAAAAAAAAAAGAAAAGAAAAAAGTTGTTGATCTTAATGTAGTTTTCATCAGATAAACAAAACTGCCTTTGAACTGATATTCAGTGGCACTTTAGTCTCAGGAGAAAAACTGTCAGGAGAAAAGCCAAGAACTGAATAAGCCATGGCTATGACTTAAGGGCTGACTTGGAGGCCATGGTTGGGGCACTCTGTGAGGAAAGTCTTTGCCATTAATCTGCTTCTGTTCTCTGCATAGAGTACACACAATTGTTCTCAAAGCTGACAAGACTGTGTCTTTCATAAGCACTAAGCTTAGTCATAAACATAAAAAAGGAACCTAAGAAAACATTACAGTCACCAAGAACATCACCATAAGAGATTAAGGGTGATCTTTTGTGGCCTCCAGTATGTACATTTGCTTACATTCAGTGACAGGTTTCATCTTGAATTATAACACCATGACTCAAGTTGCGTTTGGAGTTTCACCTATACAATCACATTAGTGCATTTTGCAGGGTCCTTACACTGTATGTCTATGTTTTGCTTATAGGGTAGTAAGCACAGTCCATCATATCTCACAAAAATCATCTTTCTTTATATTAGTATTTTCATCACTGAAAAGCCATGCAGACAGCACACTCACCTGGCCTCATGAGAAAACTGCATGGCATTGAATATGTGTGTGTGGAGGTGAAACTGTGAATCCTACTGTTTTTGTGACCGTAGAAGAAATAGTGACCATAGTAGAGGAGGCCTTATTTAAGATTCGTATAATAAGATATATATAATACTTCTGTTGAACCTGACTGAAACGGGAAAAGTCCTGGAACAAAGAATTAAAGACAGGTAGTTTATACTGTGGCTGGTCCTGTGTGAGTGTTCAAGGAAAAGGAAAGAACTGAGTTGTTCAGTGATCAAAGCCAAGGAGACTGTTCCAGGTCTCACTAACCAGCATGGCATATCACGGTCTTCTTCATAGTCTCCTGCCCTCCGCTCTTGGAAAGTGTCTCAAGGGAACATTTCACCACCTTTGGGCTTTTGTGTAAGCCAAGAATGGATCTGAAGAAAGCTAAAACCGGGGCTCTGATCGTTTCTTCTAATGATGGAGAAGAACCACATTGTCTGTCCCATACGGAAAAGAATGCCAGTGGTAGAGAATATTCCATGTGCTCCCAGCAACCTCAACCATGCAACCCTGCTTGGGAGTGCTCAGAGGAGCTATGCATTGAACCAAATGCTATCACAAAATCTCAGAGGCAAATGACATGCGGCTCAACAAAGCTTCTGACACTTTCAGCTAAAGGAAATCATTGAGAAAAAAGTCCTTATAATAACTTGAAAATGAGTGATGTCCATTTACCATTGCGGTTAACATCACAACATTTACTGCAGCGCAGCCAATGTTGTATCATCTCACATCAGGACACGTTACTCTGTTTTGCGTAGATTTCCCCACTGCTGTGAAATATAGGGAGTTGCTTCAGTTCTCAGATGCCCTCGACATCTGCTGTGGACAGCACTGGGAGCTGCACAGCCACCTCTGATCTCAAAAGTTTGAGAAACAGGCCGTTGATTAATGCTGTTTATTGCTGTTTCAGATTAGCAAATCTGGCATCAAGCAATGATTTCTTACTTCCAGATTATGATAAAGAGGTCTAGCTGTAGAGCATTATCCACTATAAACGGATATCCTTCTGTACCATAGATAACAATGATATGTGGGGTGGCATACCAGAGCTGAAACTCCTTGCGTACCAACCATAAGCAGCATTTATCATTCACCCATATTTGTGCTGTTCGCGCTATGTATATTTACCTTGTTGCAACAAACAGACAAATGGATGGAATAAATGTATCTGCATGGAGATCTAGAAATAAATTAGCAGTGTGTGGTTATCGGGGCACAAATCTGAGCTGTCAGAAATATCTCCGCATACGAAAGAAACAACCTAGAAAGAAAACTGTGTTCCTCTCTGCGCAAGCAGCTTGGGGAATGCCTGAGCCAGTTTTCCCTTGGGGAGCAGGAAAAATTGGCATAGTTCATTTGCCCTGTGGGGCAAGCACAGCCATAATGGGAGATTTCAACAGAGCCAAAACCTCCCCATTTCCCGCTGCATCCTCTGCGTGCTGCTCCTCCCTCTGCAGACACAGCCCAGTAGTGCCTTTCTCTGGGCAGCAGCAGCAGCAAGTGATACGGCTGGACCACGTTGACCCCATTTGGATGAGAAGTCTTTTTTGGGGTGGGGTTACTCTGAGGTTCACCCCTAGTATAGCCCTGGGAAGCATGGACTCTGCCTCCTCCGATCCATTTTGCGTACCACTGTACATTGCCCCGGGCAGCTCCTGTCTGAAATGATTTCTTTGTCTTCCCATACACCTTTTTCTTTTTTTTTTTTAATTTATTTATTTTGTGGTAAGAGCGTATCTATTCAGGCATTAGGCCACCCGGAACTCTGGAGGCTGCCACAGCAGCGTCCGGCTGATGTCGGCTGGCCTTGTCTGATGTGCTGTGGTGGCACTGGGGGGAAAGGGAAAGACACCTCGCTAGCTAATAAGTCTCACCTTTTACAGCGTCCGATATTTTGTTTCGGCGTCGTTTGAAAGGATATCGCTTTGAGAGATTGATCCAAGGCTGGCATGAAGAATATGCACTCAAATCTCTTTTAGAAAGATTTATAATATTAACCTCAGGCTATTTTTAAGTCATCGTCGATCTTTATAGAAGCGGTGCTGAGATTCATTTGTTTCCCAACTGGCAGAAAGTCTCTGTTACCTTTTGTAAGCCGGTATTGAACAATTTGGCTTTGGGTCAAACTGGTGTAATGAACTGTCTCGGGTTCAAACGTCACGCTGCCATTTGCAGATGTTCAATAGTCAGTCTGTTTTAGCAAAAGGAGTTCATTAATATTTGCGGCTAAAAAGCCTTCATAACAATGATGCGCAAGCGCCTGCTGTAAATCTTTTAAGTAGCTTAAACCTTCTTTATGTAGGTGCATAAGGTCTGATGAGCTTCTTGCTTACCCTACTAGTTTAATGTGAAATTCCTCCTGTTTTTTTTTCCTGGCAGATCAGAAGACAGAATCAGGCCTACAGATTAAAATCCCTTTTTTCTAAACTTTGTGCAAGTGCTTTACGGACTGTAATACACATAAACCCATCTTAATTTCTATAGATGTAAATGATTCAGCTGTAAATTTTTAATTCCTTACAAATTTAATAGAGACTCATATCTTCAAAAAACATTGCAGAGGGTTTTTTTAACTCTTCTGTAGAAAAGTTATCACACTGATAAATTTCATAGGAGTTACTTTTTCATGACTGATTGTGATTACATTTCTTTGTGACATCCTTTGCTCTTCTTCAGACTGGACCACCTGCACAGACTTAGGAACAACTTTTCTATCATGGTCACCTCAGGCCATTCAAATTTGTTGAAAGTCGTTTTAATGAGGAAAAGAAAATATTGCTCTCCTTGTTTGTAATGGGTAAGAGAAAAAGCAGAAGGGCTTCAGCTGTAGCCAGAGAATGTAGGCTAAAAATAGGAATAGAGGGAGTATTTAAACAGTAACAGTAAATAAGCAGTTGGATGGATTAACCAGGGAAGTCACGGACACTCAAGCACTAGGGGTTAGTCTGAGCAATTGAGTCAAAAAAACTGTCAGGAATGGTTTAGGTATAGTTGATCCAACCTTGGGACAGGAAAATGGTCTCATGATCTCTTGATCATGACCTCTCATGATCTTTTTTTGTCCCAGGCATCTATAAGTGTATAACTTGGGTGAGCTTCTCTTGGAAAAGTCAATAGAATTTAATAAAAGGAAACAAATCAAGTTCTATTGACAATTTGGCCCTGATTCTCTTTTTAAGGGGGAAAAATCAAACAAACAAAAAACCCATACACACGTACACACACATTTCTACTTTAAGACCTATTTCACTGCAAGAGTCTGGCATATCAGCCTTTATAATTTAAGAGAACAGGACTTTTCTCTAAGTCTACCATATCTATTTTTACAGGCTATACTTTATTATTGACTTTTTTCTGACAATGGAAAGAACTTTTGGAGAAATTATCAGTCTCTTCAAAAGCTTTTTTCCTTTTGTTAATGAGTACGTTCTTCAATTGTACCTCTAAATAGTGAGTAAATAAGATCTAACAGAATGAGTGACCAGGATAACAATGACATTTTAAGACATGGTCTATGAAAAGAAAACCCTTCCAAAGAATGTAAATTTCTAACAATGTTTTCTTAGTTCTAAAAAAAGTTTCACCTGTTTATTTGAGAAAATGACTTTTTTCTCCAAAGTGTCTCTTGGAAATGTGATGTGTTTAGGTAGAGATTTCTATGACCTTAAAACAGCCTTTACTGTCTTGGAACTGCAGGCTGCTCAGCACATCTTGACTACTGGCTTGCTCTTTAGACGCTCCAATGATACCACATATGCCCATTCAGCTACTTCTTGCTGAGTTTCTTTTCTTTCCTTTCTTCTTCCTTTTTTTTTTTTTTTTTTTGGCTGACTGCAAACACTATATAGTTTAGCTTCCCTACCAAGACTTTGAAATGACTAATTCCTGCAACATATTTCAACACATCCTTAACTGCTAATTGAAGTCTGTGCACAAGGCGGTGAATGGTACGCACCGATGGGAACCTCTCTTGCAATAATGTGCCGAATCCGCTCTTTATCTCATTCATTGCCGACGTCTCGTCTGTTGCAAGTCCAATCAATTTTTGTAGCTTTAAAAGATATGTCCTCTGTTAACTTTCTATATGCCAAGAAAACGACGATGGAAAATTAAGCATTACCTTTGCAGCAGTGAAACTTGATTGCTTCCAGAAGACTCAGGGAAAAAATGTTGTTGACATTTTTTTACTTCCAGTCTCTGCATGGCAATAAGGTATGATGGCTGATTTATCAAAGAGAGTGTTCTCATCAAGCAGGAGAGCGAGAGAGAAAGTTCACGTTGCACAAAATGAGCTGCTAATTTCTTTTCCATTTCACTGACAATATGGTATTGGAGCAGCTGTGATTAGAACAATGGATGTTCCCAAACTGTGCTCCATTTAACTCCTGCAACTCTGCAAGGTCACACAGTGGGAAGAGGAATTAAAGGCTTTTTTTTTGTCTATTCCCTTTTACTTTTTTTTTTCTTTTTTCTTTTTCTTGAAGGGAGAGAAAGGGAAGGCAGGGTTAATGGAGGCTGGGAACTGGTGGAGTTGTCTCCAAGCAACTTTTGGATGTCTCTGTTTTCAAGTCAGTCAGGAAAACTTGAAGCTGCTAATAAACCAACCTTTATTAGCTGAAACGAAGAATTTGGAAACCACACTGAAGCCTGCTGAAGACAATGGATGTTGTGTTGCATCTGTATATGTGCTTATCTACTGACTTTACCAAAGTTTGCACCAGGCCCCCAGTCTAATAGTTGGAAATTAAAGAAGAATTACTTAGTTCTGAGGATACACTTCTAGGATTTGGGAGACTTCAGTTCAGTTTTTTCTTTGCAGGCATGTTCTGAAATGTCTTTGCCTTTGCCTCAGTTTCTCAACTCTCGAGGGAGTAATAACATTTCTTTTCTCTAGATTCTGTGGGTTTTAAAATATTAAAGATTCTGTGGTATTGAGAGAATTAATAGAGCTATGTAAGTATTTGTGATAAAGCCCCTTTATAGAGCCATTCTTCTGCTACAGCTAACCCAACATACAGGTGATAAACGTTCTGCCTCTTTGATTTTGCTTCCTTCACTGCATCTTGCTATCATTTCACTTTCAGGACTTGGTTCTTTCAATGCTGGCTTTACATTAGTATTATGTTGGGTGGAATTACACCTATTCCACTCTGGTAGAGTAAAAGAAGGAATGATTTTCCTATCCTGTCTGTGTTTAGTACTTTGGAGTTTGTTTTGTTCTTACAGTTACATTAATCCATGCAAGATGAAAAATGTGTTCCAAATGATTTATCATGCACTGCCTATATCTGTACATAAACCGCATTCAAAAAAACCCCTTCTTAGCAATTAACAATGGACAGTGGAGCTTCTGCAGTCATTCTGCTGTACTACGATCTAGACAGCAGGAATGTCAGACTCCTTAGGGACCTATATTTCATTTTCATCAGTTTTGATGGATTCCTCAACTACTTTCTGATCTGTATCATATAAATTCGCATCTCAGTTAACATTGGTTTGGGACATTTTGGTTCTAGGGCTGCAGAGATATTGATCTATCTTCAATTTCTATTATCTCTCCATAAGAGCAGCGTTTGCAATTCTGAAAAGAAGGTGCTGAGACAATGTCATCATACAACATTTTTAGAGCCAGGCACAAGCCTCAGTGCTATTTAAATATAAGTAGAGAAAGGATTGTTTCACTCAAAGTGATTAAAAGGAACTGCTGGTGTGTTTATCTGTATATCAATCCCTAAGACAACTTGTGCAAATGTACAAATGACAATTATTAAAGGAGTGGTAAGGTTTGTTTATGCTGAGAGGTACTTCATCAATAGGTCTTTTGGGGTTTTTTTTCAGCATTTGGATAGAATTACCCTATTTTCTGTATTGTATAAGACTTTCTAGCTGACACAGAATTGTTTTTTTATACTGCTCCCTAAACAGTCCATAGGCCTCTAGCAAAGTAGCAAAGATTGTAACTTTGGAAAAACAGAAGTTAAGCCTGTTCTGGTTGTTCGTGTTGGTCACGTTAATCAAGTCCCTAGGCTGGCACTAGATGAACATATCATTTTTCTGGAACCCATATGATATGCAAGTGACATGTACAGTACCTCCTTTTTCATATACATCATTTTCTCCTTTACTCATTTTTATCATAATTTTTAGTCTTGGTCATCTTTAGCTACAAAGATTTGGCAGATAGAGCCTCAATAACATAGTTTGTCCTAAAAAGCCAGCAGCTGTGGGGGAAAACAGCACTGCTTCCAGAGGATTATGGCGTTGAGCCCCTGTGCTCCTGATGTGGAAAGGAGTTCCTTCCCCTTTCCATTCTTCTGCATTCTTGCCTAAAGGCAGACAGTTTATTTCCTCATGATCAAAATTAATACAAACCTGTTCTTTTCCCAAACCAAGAAAGTTCTGTAACCTTCTGCCTTTATGTGTGCTCCTTACTCAGCACATGCCCATGGGACAGCAGAGTCATTCTTTACTCTCTTAATGCAGATATTCATATCTCCCCGAAAAACTAATGGAAGTTGCTCCATACCATTTATCTGTGACATTATTAAGATCAGCAAAACCTGAAAAAAGTTTTCTTAGTTCTGCACATGGTTTCTCTCAGATTTCCCTGCATCTCTTTTCGGCAGAAAATAGCACTGATCACAAGTGAATGGGGAGCATCGCCACCGGAGCGTGACTGTTTTCTTGCCGTCCCCGGCCTTTAGCATGTGTTGAGATGTCCTTTGCATTTTCTATGGGATGTGTTTTTGTTATCTGTTAAGTATCGCAATACCACTCTCTAGCTCAAGCAATGGAGAGGCACTTGCAGCTTTACCTAGATTCCTAAGGTTAGACAGTATGGCACAATTTCTCACATAAGCTGGAACCCATGAGTTTTGCACTGATTTCTAGAGTTCTTAATTTGAAGTAAATTCTAAAGCTTCTAGTGTCAGAGATTTCTGTGTTTAAAACAAAACAAGCAAACAGTTGTGTAAAGTGAAAGGCTGTCAATAGTCCCAAATTCCTGCAGGATCATCTGGTCCCAACACACCCAACTCAAGCTTCGAAGTCACTCACTGAGGTTCTTTTTGAAAAAAAAATCCTTTTCTTCTCTGTAGTCTGGTTTTGTTGTTAACATTTGCAATGGCTCTGAGTAGACCATGTCATTTAACCGGGGGGGAAAAAAAAAATGATGAAAGACTAAAACTGTAAAAGGAACAATTGAAGGGCAAAGCCAGAATTCAGATTTTAATGAAGCAAGCAACCTTTTACAAAGGTAAACTTATCCTGAGTCCTTCACAAACCTGGTTCAAACATGCATTTAATGCCTTCTTTAATATAATTACTTTTATATTGAAGTTAAAAACTCAGGGTTCTGTTCTGCTGTCATACAGTATGTTACTCAGTTTTCATACTCTTTACAAGCCCTGGGTAGCTACATGGCTCTGCCATGCATGTCCCTAAGCAAAAATATAATTTAGCAGCTGTCTGGTTATATGAGTGTTTCTTGGTTGTTTATGTTCATATATGCATGTACTCCATATTTATTAATTTCTGGGCTTAAGAAATCAAGTAGTTTTGAAAAAGAGCCCTTCTTCATTAAACTCTCTTTTTAATAACAGATGCTGTAACGTAGAAGAAACAATTTGTGCTATACTTAAGCCTTCACTATGTCAAGAGGAGTTTGAAACACCTTGGCAGTATAGAGGCTCTGGAGTTTCCCCCATATGGAAAAATGGCTTTTTGGTGTTAAGTATCCCAGCACAGACTCATGGTTGAGTCAAAAGACTTGTTCAGCAACCACCAAAAATGTGTTCAGGCAATGTTAGCTCAGAAATCTCCTTCTCTCTCTGTCTCCACACACTTTCAATTTTTCTAGAGATATTTATATGAGGTTGTGTATGAAAAACAGAAAATGAGAGAAAGAGAGAGAGGAAGAAAGACTATGTACAGGAGAATTTAGAGAAAAATCACTAACCAAAAACATTCTGAGAGAAAAAAATTTGCTTCCAAAGTTGGCAGCATTTGTGGCTTGAGTAAAGTGTAAGAAGAAAGGGGAATATTTTTCCCCAGATCTGGGGTCCAGAGGACTGAGTCAGTATACATACTGTGTATGTTTTAGGATAAGGAGTACTGAGCAGTATTTGAGTGAATGGTGGAGATTTTTATCAAGAACCCTTATCCACAGAGCTGAAAGAGAAACTAACCCCCCAGATACAGAACTTTCATGTTTTCACTAGGACCAAAGATTCTTAATTGTTGGATTTGTCTTTCCCTCTGGAACAGAAAGCATTCCCTTCCAGTCATGAAGGAGACCAATTTATTGTTATATATCAGCCACAATCTATGTCACAGAGAAGTAAAAGAATTTCCTCAAAGCACTAAAACAAGTTGGTAGCAAAAAGACCAGACTACCAGAACCATGTTTCATAGCCCCCTTACCCATGTCATCTCAATTTTCGCTTAAAACTAGTGCTTTAAGCCATATAGGACTCTCAGCTCTCTTACATGTTGTTTAATTTTTACTGACTTCACCAGTTCCAAGCCTAAGGAAATCTACAGTCCAGACAGAAAGTGCTTCTTCCAAACTGCTCCCATCAACTGTATCCCCTAGAAAAACCTTCTATCAGCCAAGCTTAGTGCTGAGTCTTAGGACTGCTGAAAATGCTGCTCATTTTAATTTCAGATCTTCGGTCTGAACAGGATATTCAAGGTTATGAAACTTCATTGCATAAGCAGAACTCAAAAATTACACAGTGTTGCTCCTTTATGACATTTATTTAGGGATTCTCGAGAACATTAGACTTTTTTCTATATCAGTTCACAGATAAAAAGTACCTATTATAGGCCTGCTGGGGAACTCAATTCTTATGCCTCAGTTTTACTGGAAAATGTTAAATATTTTATAGCACTTCCCATTGTCTCATTAATGTGTTTAAGATACGTGGAATGCTTAATTTTATCACCCAATCCATGTATATTTTTTAGGCATTACAAAAAGTGTTCTGGCCAGTTGAGGTAGTTGAGAGATTTATGAATAAAAATTACATTTGCAGTAGATAATGTAATTTATACTAAACTGAAATCCACGTGTAAATGCCATGATCTTTGGTCTCACTAGAATATTGTTAGATTCTTTCCAAATCTCACTAAACAGCCTAACTGAAGATTGTTTGGTAATAGTTGGTTTGATGTCACAAATAAACTTATATAAAAATATAAAACCTATTTATAGATGTCACCTGTCTTTTGTCCAAAACCAATATTTGGGGATAGGTTTCCACATGATACTAAGAAAATTTCCTTGGTGTTGACATCCACAGTCTTTCCCTTGTTTCTTCTAGGTAACTCTTCACCATCAGACTTGCCCCACTAAACCTGGGGTTAAATTCAGCCAAATTTAAGTTTTAAGAAGGAGTTTGAGCCTAACTTTAATAATGTTGAATGGGGAGGGTTAGAGAATAGTTCATCCTATAAAAAATAGCCATCAAAATCAGCTGGATTAACTTTGCCTCTGAAGAATCTCATCTTTGTATTCTGCATAAGGACAGTGTACATTATTCGTTTTGACTAGAAAAAAACTTCTGGATGTGTAAACTTAGGTGAGATAAAGAGCAATCTTAGTAGCAGTCCACATGACCACTTAAAGACCTCAGTCTTCCCCAGTTCAAGTTTCTCCAAAACCCTAAATAAGAAAGAACATTTAAGAACTTCTGCAGAGCTGGGGACAGGGAACCTTGCTTTCTGCTTCTTTACACCAGGACCTGAAAACCTGAGCTCCCTTCCTCCCAAGAGCAGTTGCCCAGATGACAGGAATCAAAGCTAGCAACGTTGTAAGGGTAGCTGAAGTAGGGCAGCGCTAGCCCAGAACAGCACTGGTGGTTAACAGAGCAAATTAATAAATATGCTGCAGTATAAAAATGAGCAGGTTGGGGCACCTGAGGAGATCACAAAACTCAGAAGACAATCTTTCTGCAGAGAAACATTTTCAGTGTCTTGCTAACCGGTCTCAAACAAGGCTAGCTGCATATAATCCAGGCTCAAAATGTTCCCTTCCCTGTGAAGCCTTACACACTGTATTAGCTGCATTATTAGAGTTTTTGCTATCCTGTGATATTTGTGGTATGCATCACAGCTGGAGGTGGAATAGGAGTTTGAAGGACTGTTGGCTTCCCCTGCTATATAAAAATAATAACCCTCTCCCCTAACCAAACAAAAAGAGAACACGTGTACAGATCAGTTCTCAAGTATATCTATGGCAACATGTGTAGATATGAAAATACTTTATATTTATATCCATATATCTACATCTTTACATATAGAAAGATATCTATTCACATGCTTTTCATATTTTGACAACTTTTTCATTTTGGCAGCCAGTGACTGAAAGTGGTTTTGTGTTTAAAAGCCAAAGAAAAGTTTAAATGACCTTAGAGGGCTAAGTTGTGTACTTGTAAGACCTCTCATATGATGTCTAGAATTGCTGTTGACAGATAGAGCCTGATTGACTGAAAATCAATGTGATCAGATGTTTTTATGGATTATAGTGGCCTCAGCTAATTGCACAAGATTGTCTTTCTAGATCCAAGAGGTTTCAAAGCAAACTCCAGGCAGATGTATGCAGGATTAATCTGCAGACTTGACAGTTTTTCCTAATTATCTTTTATAATAGCAAAAACTGGATCATCTCTCCACTACTAGAGCAAATAAGTTTTGTGTTACTGTCCCATATGCACATCCTCCGTTACTCCCTATATATTTGCCTTTAAGCATTTGTTTTAGTGGTTATAAACACATCTCAGCATTTTACTCAGACTTTCCAGTTTGCTTAAAGTCAGAATCTGCCTCCCTTGGTCTTTTCTCACTGATCAAACTGGGGGATTTGTTCTTATAATATACTTTTGTATCTCTGCCAGACTAAAAGTAAAAAAAGGGAAGGACCTGAAAACATGATTCTAGTGGACTCTGTAAAAATGGGGGGATGGGGCTAATTTATTTCATTTAAATGAAATTATTCATCTAAAAACATCTTTTCACCTAGACAAATACGATATGCAAAATATGAAATGTTATTTTCATATTTAATGACCTTCCCTGCCTTCCCTGGGTTTGATTATTAATATTATTTGGGGGGTTTTTTGGCTGTAAGAAACTTTCCCTGTGGTTTGCAGAGAAGCTCTGTTTGTCATTATATCTAGGTCTACAAGAGGTTTACTATATTAGCACTAACATGTTACCATGGTCTTATGTTGGACTTAGAAGAACCCATTCCTTCCAAAGTCATTCATAACAATTCAGAAAACTGCTTTGGCTGCATTATCAGTATTTGCATGTTTAGGGCATTCTCCTATCGTATCAGAGCTCAAGGAATAAGTCCCTGCTTTGAAACTCTTTTTCCCTAGCCCTGAGAACACTTTCTTGGAAGACATTACCTTAAAACCAGTGTTTCCACAAAAGGGTTTCCATTTCCATGATCCTGTCTTCCTTTGGAAGGAGGGCTTGATGGAAAAAGACAAGCTACTGCTTGTTAAAATTCCCTGTCAGCTTTACCAATTTTGGGTTTGCCTTCATTTCTCAAGCTCAAGAACGGGGATGAGAATAATGAGCTACATCTGACGGACACTGGATTGCTGTGTAAAGAAACCAAGAGGCTTTGAATCAAGTGGGTTTATGAGGCTCAATTAATTAATACTGCTAAAGATCTTTGAAATCCTGAGTCAGATGAGCTATTGATATGTAAATTTCTGTGTCTGTGAGAGTCCCCTCTTTTCAGTCAGTGTGGAAGAGCACCACAAAACACCCACCGCTTTGGTCACCCCAGTGTGGTAACTGACAATGAGCACAACAACTTCATTGGAAAATTATCCAAGACTCCAGAAAAAAATAGGTCTTTATACTAAACTCCTTACTTTTTTCTGAAAAGCCACATTTTAATTTATTTTAGTTGTGTCACACTCATTCTGGTTTGACCCTTTTGGAAAATACTACAAGCTCACTTCCCTAGTTGATGTTTAGACCCACTCAGTGCTTCAAGTGTAGTTCAGTCAATTTTTTGTGAGGATGTCCTGACCACACTGAAATATTTTAATATCCCTGTAAGGTTTTTCTACCTTTTCGGGAACAAGAAAGAGGTAGTGATAAAAAAAGCATAACAGGTGCATCACAGCTGAATGAAAAGGATCCCACTCAGCTTCGTAATAATCAGTATGGCTACATCATATTGTAAGTGCAGGCCCACAGTTATGCCTAAGTAGCTAGATTTTAATTGACTGGGCACTTGCCCACTATAAATGGCCTTCACGTTCCCTTTGGAGAGGGGAGAAAGTAATGAATTCCCATTCCTTCCTTTCATGGGTCCAAATACGGCATTTTTTGTACTTTGGATATGTTGGAACGACCATGCATGCACTGCCTGTTTACCACCTTGTGACAATGTCTCCGTGTCACACAGCGTGGTGCATTTTAGCATCAAGCACTGCAAGGGACTATGGTACGGGCAGGATTCCCAAATTCACCTTGCGCAAGGAATAACCTGAGCACAGCACACCTCAACAGGCATGGGAACACATTAAGAATGGGCCGTGAGGTTGGCTTTAAGTCAGTTCCCAGTCCTCGTTTTGTCTGACAGCGGAGACACGGCGTTTGAAGGTGCAGCAGATTCAGCCCTTAGGGACAGCCTGACAGGTTGGGAGATAATTTGAAAGAATGATGGTACTCTGGGAGTTGATGCAAATGTTCAGAAAGACACCAGGGAAAGAGGAGATTTGGTGGTGTTCTTCCTTCTACTTGGCAGCACACCTGACACGCGGTGTGGTCAGTAAGACAGATCAAGACCAGGTCCCTGCAGGATCTCTGAACCTCCTGCCTTAGCAAGAAGAACTGGCTCTGTGAGAGGCGACCAGGGTCACACCAGCAACTGTTGTATGTCAGACACTGCAAAGGACGGACCTGCCCTGAACAGCCGTAGGTTGCACCATCAGCAGATCACACTTTCCTTGTCATGTCTGTCTTCCATCTTGGATCGTCAGTGACTTATTCATGTTCACTTTTGACTCCTTACGACACTACTTACAATTCACATCTTCTCCCCTTGCTCCCTCTTCGACCACGTATAGGGGATGGGTTGGGGTGGGGTGTGAGCAGGTGTAAACTGGAGTACCTGCAATAACTAATGGCATTTACAGCAGCTACGAACCTGGTCCTCCATACTTTATCCCTGATTTATCATCTTTACAACACTTCGCTGTGAGGGTTTATAGCAATTTATGTCATTACACAAATTATACAAATTGCCATTAACTGATGTAATGTACTATAAAGAATTGGAAGCATGAAGAAAAAAATTATTTGAATTTTTCTTCTGCATGTTTGCATTGCTTTATAGCTTAATTTATCAATTCAGTTAATTGAAATTTATATCATTAGAAGAAAATGCACTGAGGTGCTCTTTCTTTCCTCTTCTTTTTGTCTGATTTTTAAATTACAGTCTCTTCTTTTTCTTTTTTTTCCATTGGGCCATAATTGGCAAACCTTTTCTCTGTCAAAGGAGATAAGGTGAAAATGACAACCATCATTTCTATCTCTTTCCCCAGAGACTGAACATATCACCTCTGTGTTAAATTTACCTCCACACATCTTCGCTTTAGGCTTGTGAGTTAATCCCAAACAGTCCCTTTAATTCTGAAAACATAACATGCTTTTGGAAGAGGAGTAAGCAGCCTATTTTAGTTGCTTAATCTCCCCCTATTTTTCAGAGATCTTTTTTATTCTCCAAACACAAATTATGGTCTGTCACTCAATGGTTCATCCCAAAGCTATCCTTCCAGTTATTAATAGTAAAATTGCAGGGTTGTATTAATTCTTCATCACAGAAGAACCCAAATCATCATCCAGGTTATTTTTGTGAAGTATGTTACAAAACCACAAACTAATAGGCTGTCCTTCCCACAAGAGCTGTAAAATTGTGTGAGGGAAGAGACAACTTACACCCACCTGCAGATGATGGCAGAAAGACAATGTTGACGCACAAGACAGGGTCACAGCATACTCCCTCTTTCTTTCCCATCATACAGGTTTTCATCTGGAGGCTTACAGGAATGATAAGTTGGAAACATGCTAAAGGAATTTGCTTCTCCTTTTTCATATGTGACCTGATCTCATACTGCATGAGTCTGCAAGCTTGACAGTGAAGAAAAGGAAGAAATTAAACATACCAGCTTCGTAGCTGAACTTGAGAAGTTCTACATAGCCTCAAGACTAGACTGAAATTACCACAGTGCTAACAGACAGACTTATTTGCTTTTTTTTTTTTTTAATTATATAAGAGAAGCTAGATCTGGGACACATAGCTTAAGATCCAGAAGTTACCAGGGTTTTGAAATTTTTGCAAATTCTCCTTATATTCTGAGTTGTACCGTATGTAGAAGTGACAGTCTGATTCATTAGATAAGACAGGAACATTTTCCCTATGCCTGATTGCAATGGATTTAGCCATATAGACCCTTCATGCATTTGTTCTAGGTTTATTGCCTCTTTAAATAACTCTGGACTCTTTGCTTCGAAGACTACCTTTCAGGTTGATTAAGCACAGACCACCAATGTATAAGGCCTACAGGTTGTTTCCATCTTTATATGAATAAAAATATCTCAGCATTAGCTGAGTGGTGTAAGCTTGTCCCCCCACGATGAGATTGACCAAGGCTGTTTCTTAGTGCAATGCTGTTTTCTCTCCTGTTGCCGGGCTATTGCATGACCTTATGCTTACACTACAATTTCTCTAGGGAAGATCTTTTCCCTCCTTGAAGGTTATCCACATCACTGGGCTCCTGAGTAGGATTCATTCTTGGTTACCTCTCCATGGCCCTACATGCCATCCTGCATATGGCTTGTCTTGACAGGAGGAGGAGAACTGAACGCCAAACGCTTCTATTTTGGATGACTACTCTGACCAGTATAATGCAAGAAGAAACTTCCTTTCTATATTTCTAGATAAAAATAAATGTGGTTGCAGTGGTTTAGGACTGAAAAACTTTTAGGTGAAAGAGTAACCTGTTGAATTCCAAACATCCAGAGACAGAGAAAGGCCCCAGGGTTTTCGATCCAGCCATGACTGTTGTTCAGCTGTAGAGTAAGTGCATGTGCTGGTTTTGGCTGGGATAGAGTTAATTTTCTTTATAGTAGCTAGTACAGGGCTATGGTTTGGATTTGTGCTGAAAACAGTGTTGACAATTCAGGGATGTTTTTGTTATTGCTGAGCAGTGCTTACACAGAGTCAAGGCCTTTTCAGCTTCTCACCCCACCCCACCAGTGAGTAGTCTGGGGGTGCACAGGGAGCTGGGGGGGGGCACAGCCGGGACAGCTGACCCCAACTGACCAAAGGAATATTCCATACCATATGACATCATGCTCAGCATATAAAGCTGGAGGGGGGGTTGGGTAGAGAAGAAGGAAGGGGGGATGTTCTGAGTGATGGCATTTGTCTTGTGACCATTACACGTGACGGAGCCCGGCTTCCCTGGAGATGGCTGAACCCCCGCCTGCCCATGGGAAGTGGGGAATGGATTCCTTGTTTTGCTTTGCTTGTGTGCGCGGCTTTTGCTTTACCTGTTAAACTGTCTTTATCTCAAACCATGAGTTTTCTCTCTTTTATCTTCTGATTCTCTCCCCATCCTGCTGTTAGGGGAGCAAGCTGTGTGGTTCTCAGTTGCCAGCTGGGGTTAAACCACGACAGTGCAAAAAAAACATTCAAGTATCCAAGTATATATTTTTTGTTTAAAAGATACATGCTTAGGGATACCTACACTGCAATTTATTTCAATTAATTTCATCTGTCCAGAAGTTGCTATCTACTTTACAAAGTTATTTATATAGAATCTAAATTCAGTGGGGAGCTACCAAGGATGATTTATGTATTTTAGGTTATTATATTTTCCTGAGTTAAATTCTTCATCTTTAGATGTATAAAATTACGGGAAATGTATTACATTCTAAATGCACATATGCAAAAGTAAGGTTTTACATATTGCCTGGTAAAATAGTGTTCCAAATCTGTGGCTACAGTGAAACTGAATTGTTGATTTAGTTTAGAAATCTACTCCTTACCCTCTAATCTTTCATGTCCAGATTTCAATAAAATTACTGGGAGCCAGGGACCCAAATACCATTTCCTAATTTTATTTTTTAATTACACACCCCTCAAAAAATTCAAATAACTTAATGATTGTTATTCTAGGGTCCACACAAACCAATAAACTCTACTGAAATGAATGAATTAACTGCAGAGTAGTGGGCCCCGAACACCTGAGGAACTGAAAAAGATTTGGGAAGGAAAATGGAAAGAAGAATAAAATATTAATTGACTTTGACATTCAGAATCAGTAAAGCATAAATATACTTTTTCCTCTATCATGCTTGTTGTATTTGATTTTGCTTTCTGCTCAGCTGACTACAAAGAACAGCCTAAGCACAGTATATACTTTATCAAAATAGTAAAAGTTATAGAGCAACGAGGAAAAAGGCAAAAGTTATGTCAAATGTTTAACTGCAAATGCACAACCTTTTCCTCAAAGGATAGGTAAATTTGATGCAATTGCTTTTATTACTAATTTTACTTCACTGCACTTAAATGTGCACCTAAAATTTATCCATTGAAAATTTAGCCCATATGTTGCACAATCAAAAAAATCTCTAGGGAATGGTGATCATATGCAGTGATGACTTTCTAGGGAGCAGCAAAAACAAGGGAAAAATAGCTACTCCTATTTCAAGATAGAGAGGACAAAAGTTAAAAAATAAGGAGGGAAAATTAGTAACTTAGAAGAAATGTCTTAACAAAAATTAAATTACCCTTAAATGAACTAAGCGCTGTTATGTTATTAGAGCAGACATCAGCAAACTATTCTGAATAAACTGCACACTCTTAAAGATAATATAATTTTCCATTAAAAGTTTTTATTTCCTCATTGTTTTTCAACAAGTTTAATTGCTAGATTTTTGATTTCTACAGTTGACTTTCACAGCAGAGCGACATAATGTCATCCATACAGCCAGTCACTGTAACAAGTTTTCATGAACTCAGATTAAGCGGGCAAGTAGTCATTTAACCTATCTAAGGATGGAGGCCAAAGGATTTGGGAATAATTAAATGAAAATTGGAATTGCTCATTAGCAAATATTTTTTATCCTAATAATAGATTAGAGGATAATATCCGTCCTCTATTTTTACCCCTAACTTTGAGGATACGCTTGTAAAAGAAACAAATAAAGCATGAGGAAATTAATGTAAATGATCCCTTGGATAAAAAGGAGACAATAAAGAATAAAAATTAGAACAAAGTAGGAGATGCAATAGGGAAAACACAACTCTCTCTTATTATTTCTATTTTCATCTTTTTCTGTTTTGGAGACTTCCTTGAGGGACTAATGAACCCTGGGAGCAGCTGAGTTTTCCCAGCAACTTGTAGCAGTTAGAACTGAACATATGGTTTCAAGTCCAAGCAGCTGCTCTTCTTTTTCCAAATATATGCAGCTGTTTGGTAGGTTTTAATAAGCCATATGAAGGGGGTAAAATAGAAGGTATGGGGAGAGGAGGGAATGAAAATACATACAGTAAATCCAGTCTTTATACCTTTATTGAAAGTTGTAAGATATTAGCCTGGAGGACAGAGGCAGGGAGGTGGATCTGCTCTCGTGGTATCAATGGGTATTTTTTCTTTGATATGACAAGACCCAATACATGCAGCCCTTGGATTCTTCACTGATATTGTAAGTTTTGTTAGTAGCAATCTTGGAAGTATTGAGGACAATAGAACTAAGATATTTTGGGTCGTCTTATGGATTCCCATATGACTTCAGCATTACTGTTTGTATGGACTAGCCATGAATTTGAAGTTGGTGCACTGGAGGTGAAGAACACATTCACTCAGTATAAATTTCTTGAATGCAACTGATAAAACAGCAGATGTCATAACAATATGATGTTCAGTTCTGGATCTGAACATAAGAAGTTGTTATAAATTTGAGAAAGTGATTGCATTCACATAAGCTGCCACACAAGAGACCGAACTGGAGTATCATCATGAATGAGCACTTCCCACAGGCTTATCACCCTCAGCTTTTTATCTCTAGAAGTGAGCGTGGGATGGGTATCCTGCTGTTGAAATAAAACCTTTGGAGAACCAGGAAAACAGAGAAGATGATTTCATAATGCCAGTGCATCGATTCAGTCAGCCTGGCTTGCCATCCTTTTATCCTGACACCTGTGTCTGGTAGCCCATCAACAAATGAAAGGTCAAAGCTACTAGGGTATCTCAATAATCTATGCACTATAAATCAATCATTCAATACTTAAAAGCACTTGTAAAGTAATTTCTTTTTCAATTTTCTTTGTTAGACACTTATTGAAGTTTTCCCCCGCCTTTTTTTTTTAATTTACTTACTGCTATTTCTAAAAGTGTTCATGCAAGTGAAAGACTGAACATCAGGCCAGGCCTAAGCATCCTTGTGTTTGGTAAAAAACAGCTTCTCTTAATTTGCAATTTGCCTTTTATGCAAAAAAAAAGCACAGTTAGAGGTGTGCTCATTTGTACAACACTTGTTACACTTCAAAAAGCAACAACTTTCTTTTTAATCTTTGTAAGTCTATTGGAACTTTTAATACAGTGGCTTAAAAGACCAACTTGCTCTCTCTTTCTTTCTGTTTTGTTTATATATAAACTGATATCAATCTTTCCATTTGTGGCAGAAAAAATATTGGAGATTTCTGATGTGTCTGGGTTTCATCTCTGTCACAAATACTCTGGTGGTAACCTTTTCAGCTTCGCTTCACCTGAGGTTAACCCATCCTTCAAATGAAATACTCTGAGCCTAATTTGGCTCTATGGGGAATTCAGAATGATTCACTTGACATCATCTTCTTTCTACCCTCAAACTAGAAAATAAAACCTGAAAGAAAGTCAAGTCTTAATAATATTGCTCACTGTCACCTATCCTGAATGAATCCCTTTCTTCCTAAAGCTTCTGATGATGGGTATTTGCAGCTCTATCAGAAAGGTAGTGATTCTGAGCGTTTTTGGAACAAAGGAGTGGTTCTGATTCAGGGCCCTACCCAACATGTCAGCATCAAAAAGAGACGTTGAGGAAGCAGGCTGAGCCCTCAGTCAGCACCACTGCCGTGGGCTGCCTCCTGCGTCCTGTCGTGGCTGCAAAAGTGAAGCCATCAATGCCCCCAGGCAGAAGGCGACCAGATTCCCTCCTCATCTTTCAAATGCTGACCAAAGAAGTCTCAGTTCACTTCTCAATTAATTCAAAACTTAGTTATTTGATGCTGTAAAGTGGCAAACACTGTTACTTTTCTCCCTTTTTTCATCCATCTCTCTTTTCAAATAGAAACTGTTGGAGAAGCAGAGACGAGCCCTTGCCATACAGAGGTCCTGTGCATGACATGGTGAACAGTGTCTAACTGCAAAAATAATAACAGTAAAACAGCTTTTCAAATGGGCAGGCTTGGTTTATGTCAATGGGATGTTTCAAGTTAATAAGTGCTGTTCTCACTGGGATGTGGTTGACAGAGTAGGCACTAAGTGAGCAATTAATAAAGCAGAATTTGGGTACGTACAACTAGTTTTCCCTACAGTTCCACAGCTGGAATATCACACTTCTCATTCCCTGTGTGCTTACATGAAATAAACCTGTGAACTAGGTGAGTTTAGACCTGAGGGCCGTCCCTAGGCTCATAACATTGTATGAAGCAAGTGCACTACAAAAAGTATACATAAAAGAGGAAAAAAAATATATATGTGATCTTATTTGCAATGGAATAATAGCAGGAAACATCAAGGTGAGTTTGGGATGTAGTGAGACCTCAGCTCAAGATTTTCGTGGCTTGCCACACATCCTTACCATTATCTTAACATGTTTAATTATTAATACCTCCATGGTGATGAATCGAAAGTGCTGCATTTGACTGGCACAGGATGGTAAGTGCTTTGAAAGTCATTATCCTAAACACAAAAAGATTTTGAATAATCCTTCAAAATGTCAAGGCACACATCACATCAGCAATTGTTAAATATTTCTTCTGAGGAAGAAGTTAATTTAAAGCACTTTTGATGTTTAATGCCACTCACGACAGCAGCTGAAAATTAACCCTCTGCATTTCCCTCCCCCAGATCTTAGCAGTCTCAGTATAATGTTCTAGGGTGGTAAGACATTTTCAATGCATCTTATTAAAAAGAAATCAAGGGCAGCTTTAGGAAGCTTGAAGGATGAAAAGCTCCACCAAACTTCTAAATCGATCCACGGGAAGCAAGGAACAGGGGATATTTTCTTGCAAATCTCTCTATAGAATGGGCCCATTAAAATTCTCCTTTTACTGCAGGAGATTGTCCTCCCTGCTAAGTGAATTTCGCTGAGGAAATATCAAGCTCCTGGGCAGAATGATGCCCTCTTCCTGTGAGAGGGGTAAAACTGTGTTTGGCAACTTTTGGAATACTTCCCCCCCTTGCTAGATGAGTGGGAATGGGGAGAAAGGGTGATGAGAGTCTAATATACATGTAGACATATGTATGCGTTGTTGCTAAAAGAAGCAAGCGCTTGAATTTTTATGATAAACAGCACCATGCCTGGGAAGTTGTGAGTAGACCATGAGTCCAAAAAATTTTTTTCAAAATAGCCTGTAAAGCTATGAACTACAAAATTTCCTTCCTTCCTGCAACACGTTGGCTGTTTCTTATTCCTCATTAAAACAGATGGAAGTTTTGCAGTCTTGGGAATGAGGTTATTCCTCAGGACAAGATGCAAAGGGATACTTGTCTGGGCATTGCTGAGGTTTTGCCTTATCTGGGGAAATCATCCCTTTTGAAAATCTGGTGCTAAATGTTGAGCAAGAAAATGTGAATCTGTGGGATTTCCAGGGATATAAAAGTAATCATTAACATGAGTACTTCTTGTCTGTGTTTTTATGCATCCATTTTTTAAAATACCTTCTTATTTTTCCTTCTGGTTATCTAATTTCTTCACACCAAGCCTTACCAATCCCCAAAATGTTTAAAACCACTGCCAAGAGCAGAATTTGAACACTGCCATGTTGTCTGCAACTTCTCCTAACCCTAACCTAAATATATCCTCTAAGGAGGTGATAAGACTCAGATATCTATTACAGTGGGGGATTGTTTTTAGTTACTCTTTGTGAGACACTGTAAGTAACAGTACAACAAGCAAATCAAACTTTTTAATTGTATGGATATATATGTATGAGAGAAGAAAAGAAAACCTATTAGCAGGAAAATGTTCTCTGTTTTCAGGAAATATCTGGTCCCTGAATGTTGAGAACAAGCCATCTGCTGAATCCAGACATAACTAATGGAGTGGGACGTTACGGAATCATGGTGAGATTTATTGTGACCCAAATGCTAGAACAATACTCAGAAATCTGAATGAGAATTTTGCAGGAATAAAATCTGACTGGAAGTCTTTTCTTCCTAGTGAAACTGCTAGTTCATCCTCAGTCTGGATGAATTCATAGAGTAGCCAGAACCTATTGACTAGAGCAAATCTCTGATAGCCACCCGTCCTGGTTTCAGCCAGGATGGAGTTAATTTTCTTCACAGAAGCTCGTGTGAGGCTGTTTTGGATTTGGGATGAGAAAATGTTGATAAGGTGCTGATGTTTTGGGTTGTTGCTCAGCAGTCAAGGACAGTCCAGCTTCTCGTGCTGGGCTGCCAGGAGAAGGCTGGGGGTGCACGGGGAGCTGGGGGGGGGACACAGCCAGGACAGCTGACCCAGGCTGGGCAAAGGGACATTCCATACCGTATGACGTCATGCTCGGTATATGAAGCTGGGGGACAAAGAAGAAGGAAGGAGTGGGGGGATGTTCGGAGTTATGGCGTCTGTCTTCCCAAGAAACCATTACGCATGATGGAGCCCGGCTTCCCTGGAGATGGCTGAACCCCCGCCTGCCCGTGGGGAGTGGGGAATGGATTCCTTGTTTTCCTTTGCTTGTGTGCGCAGCTTTTGCTTTACCTGTTAAACTGCCTTTATCTCAAACCATGAGTTTTCTTAATTTTACTCTTCCTGTTCTCTCCCCCTGGGGAGAGAGGGGACTGCGTGGGGCTGAGCTGCCGGCTGGGGCTAAACCACACCACCACCAAGAAGAGGAAAAAAACCCCAACAACCTAAACAAACTCTGTCTGGTCCTGCAGGCGTGCAGAAGCAGTGTTCTTTTCATTTCATTTATAGGAAATAGAAGTGCTTGACAGGGGTCTGTACATTGAGGGAGAATGTGGTGAAGAAACCTGGTGAGATAACTGAAGATCTGTGATGATCATCTCACCTGTTATATAGTGCCTCTTACAGCAGTGTGAAGCATGTGTTCTTTTTATATTAGGCACTCAACATTAGCCCTTCTTTTTAAAATTTGTGAGCAACTGAGAAACCAGCCACCAGTCAGCAAAACCAGGCAGGTCTCAGGTAGATCCTCTTGTTTAACAGCTCTGAAATCCCTGTTACGGAGAGAGTCAGGACATGCAAAATAAATCTGAATCTGCCTCCTGCTGTTCTCTGCTCTGGGCGTATCAGGCTTAATGAGCTGAGTGTAAGACTTGCACACCGTCCATCCCAGTCGGGCTGCAGTACCTGCATTGGCTGTATTTTCAGGATGGCACCAACATGCCTCTCGCTCTGGGACCTGACGTGCCGGCCCTGGCTGCTCTGTGGGCTAGCAGCAGCTGAGTAAGAGAGGGACGCCATCACAGTGTGGCAGAAAGGGAAAGGGCCCAAAGTTGGTGTGGGGACAGCCTGTGACGTGATGCAGCATGCCAATCCATCTCGCATTTTAGGATCTCATGGTCCATGTGAATGACCCTTGGGGCAGACCCACAGTTGTGAACCTCCAAGACTGCCCTGTCATAAGCATAGGTATATATATATATATACACACACATATATCTCTGAGTCTCCAGACTGGGTTTTCTATGCATAAAAGATGAGCAATATTTTTCCTGTCCTGATGACTCTCAGTTTAGGTGAAGGAAACAGTGAAACCAGACAGAACAGAAGTGAGGTCTCCAAGACAGAGAACAGTGTGCACCTTCAGCGACAAACTGTACTGAATTCTCCCTCGCAAAATGAAGTATGTTTGTTGTAGAAGCTAGGAAATGCAGAGGAAAAGCCAAAACTGACTGCTATATCATTACCAGAATAAACATTTTCAGTCAGCCATTAGTAGGCCTTTACCCCACCTGACAGGACATAAGAAGGGAAACATATCTCAACCTAGGAAAGTATTTAATAAGAAATTCTTTTAGGACTTTATAAAAACGTTGATGTAAAATAGATATAAAATTTTAAAATATGCAGTGCAAAGGAACAAAGACTTGTATCTATGGGAGTTCCACCAGTGTCGTCACTATTAATTTACTTAACTTCTTCTTTCAGAGATTAAAAAATATTGCCTGCACATGTTTAGAAGCCTGCAATGACCATTTAATTGATTTACTCAGGTCACAGAAGGAGTAAGTAACTAATTAAAAAAAAAAATCTACAGGATCAAAAATCTAAAGGATCCTAATTCTAGGCCTAATACTCCTAAATTCATCATACTATAATACTAGAAAGTAAATAACCTGACATTCTACAGAAAATGAAAGCATGAAACAGCATTTAAATTTTATGAATGAGAGCTCTTTGCAATGGCAAAGCATTAAGATCTTACAGAAGCAGTTTTGTGAGACACTTTATAATCAACGGAGGAAGAGAGTATGAAAAAAACCCCTGCATTGATGATATTGAATAGTGAAATCCTGCTCAGTTAGGGAAAATAGCAAAGCCTCAACTAAAAATTCTTAAACACAAATGAAATGTTTTCCAATTAAACTGCCAGTGATGAATCTAAGCCATACAGGAGAATATCCTGAATTTAGTTTTCAAATTCTGCAGACTACATCTTATTTTTTCCCCTCCTAGCCACTGCAAACTGAATAAGGTGCTCACACCATTGAGTAGAAGAATCTGATCTAGCTGTAAATGTGTGGCTAAAATGTCTCCCAGTAGAATCCTTTGTGCTATTTATTAATTTTATTTAGTTATGATGAAATACTCCAGAGGAGTCTTCTAATGTTAGTTGTATGGTGCATACAACAGCAATATTAAATACCTGAGTAACATTCTTCACGATAATGTGTGCTCTTTCTGCTTAGGAAAAACATATACCAGTTTGGTATTTGTTCAGTCTTTGGCCGTTCTGACAAGGATAACACTGAGTGCCGGGGATTATGGACATAAGGAATTGAATCTGGTTCTTCCGAGTGAAGCTATCGGTGTATTTCATAGATTTGTCCACTTAAAGGTCAGCAGAGGTCAATACAGCTATGTCAATGAAAACTGTATACGACACAAGCCATAGGTCTCAACCTTTCTCTTCTCGGTCACCTTCAATGACTTCATAGCCTGTTCTTGAAGTCACCGAGGACTTAAACCAGAAGACAGCACTAACTGGGCCATACCTGAATCAGCACAATACCTGCTTGGTAGGTAAATCCTCAGCAGTCTAAAGGAAGCATTAAGCAGAAATGGTTGTCCCTCGCATCCAGGCGTCCCGTGGAACTCCTGCAGCCTTGGTGCAATCCCACGGGTGCAAACAGGCGAATGGGAGAGAAGTGCGTGTGGCACAGTGCTGCTTCGCCAAGAAGATTCTCATCTCACCTCTCATTCACAAGGAGTCCGTAATACCCGGGGAAGCACATTGTAGACTTTGCTGCCTTTTATTCTGGAACCGTTTAGTGCATTTACGTTTTCTGTGAAACTCAATCAACTTTCCAGCTTTTCTTTTTGAACCTTTTCTTTTTCCCATTAGTCTGTTAATAATTGTTGCTTTCCTGGCATCCTTGTTCTGTTGGGTTATTATGCATTCCTCAGCATTGTGAAAAATGAAAAATGGAAAAAAATCACATGCTTTTCAGCTGACTTAACACTGCATAAAATGCTGAAATTATTAATTGAACATCTTGATTATAAATTAGGTGGAAATAATGTTGAAGAAGCAACCCCGAGTCATATAGGTTTATTATTAGGGCTACGCGTTGAATGATTTGAATTCCATTCTAGTAGTGGTAAATATAGTTATTATAGAAGCATGTGAGCTCATGGATTTTGGCTGAATGTCAGCTGAATCAAGCAGGATATTTCATCCATAATTTCAAATTGCATGTCCTAAAACAATGTCTGTGTTATCTCCTGCTTCCACCCTTGCAAGAATAACGTGGTTATGATCTTACATGAGATAAGGAAATTATTTCAGCCACTCCAGAATAACTAATTGCCAATAATACTGTTGTCAGCTGTCCCTGTGTGCAGCACCTTATCGTGCTGACTACCCTATTGTGTAGACTCAGAACACAAAGTTTGCAGTGCATTTTTATAATGACTGGAGAATTGCAGCTGCTATGGGAGATTTCATCTTTAATGCTAGTGATGTTAGATGACCTTAGTTTGTTTGGATTCCAGACTCATTAAGTGGGTGCAGTTTTTAGTCCCCTAGTGTATTTAGCAGGGCTAAGGTTTGATGATAAGAGTGACTCAGTTGGATACCACACAGTTTAATGATACCTCGTAAGTCATAATTTCTTATCCTCCTGATTTACCTTAGTGTTACAGATTGTACATGTGTTGGACTCTTATTTGTGCTTTAGTATATACAACACTGACCTTGGAGGAGTCCCAGGCTGGCTGAGCCATCTAGGCACTACCACAATAGATATGTTAAACGTCAGCTACAATTTCTGTCGTCGATCCAGATAGTCTTGGAGCTTAAGATCTGCTGTTTGACAAATGTGCCACCACACCACTGCTGTAGCATTGCAAGGGAACCCTATTCATCTCAACAAATAATGCAAAGGCAAAGGCAGATCTGATTTGAGGGAACTGAAAGGTCCATCTATGTTTATTTGGGGGCTCTAGGGGGTTAGGGGAAAGGTTCGTCTGAGAGGTTAAGAGCTTAGCTCGGTCCTGGATTGAAGTAAGCTCTTAAATCTGAACAGCTTTTTCCTGAGGCTGCAGAAATCTGATGAGACCTTCATTATTTCAAATTTCAGAATACCTTATTTCTCATTATTTTCTTTCTCTGCTTTTAACCTTAAGTTGTTTCTCCTCCTCAGATAAGAAAAAGACCCAGTGGCTGGTGGCAATCTTGGGCTGTAGCCTGGTGACCTGTTTTAATTTTCTGGCTGTTCTGGTTCATCTGTGCTTCCCAGACTTAGTCCTGTAAGTTGCTTGCTGGGAGCAAGTCACTAGGAGATGAAGGCTTCTTATACTGGTGAGGAATACTCTGCACCTCTAAGGATTACTTCTTGTATCCTACACTCTCCTTCTGGACACAGTGAGAGGGGGGAAGCCTGAGGAATGTAGGGCTGTACCATATTCTTCTGTGCAGAAATAACATATGGAGAGACTAGCCAAGAACATGTACACATAAAAGCATACAATTTCTACTGTTCCCACTCTTCCAAGCCCTTTGCGTATCTATATGAAGCAAGTAATAGCATAACTACCTAGAGATCTACACCCAGGTAAGGGAATAAGGGAATATTTTTCTCAGTTTCCTAAAAAAAATCCACAAAAAATCCCAAGCAAAAAATACAGCTGCACAAGGATACTTCCTTAGTTCCCATGTGACACAGTTTAGATAGCTGTGGAAACAAGTACAGAGGATACAAAGTTTGATCAAGAACCCTGAGTTTGATGAACAACCTGACAAGTCAGAAAAACTTAATGGATTTCTTCAGTAATTCCTGTATAATACTATCAAAGAAAGTTTTTACCACATGGCATGCAATACTGCTGACACAAATGAGACCAAAAGAATGTCAGTGCAGATTGCTTATGGAGATCTCACTCACATTGTTAAGTGAGGATGTCTGGAGCTGTACATTTAAGTCATTCTGTAGGGAGGACAGGCTCTTGTGTCCCATGTTGATCTTAGAAAATGAGATATTGGCTATGGGTGATTACTGGACAAACCATGAAAGAGCTCCAGATTACTTTGATCTGAGGCACTGTTCCGCAAACTTTAGGTGGAATTAGAAAATCAATGCACTTGACTGACAAGGGTGGCTTGGCTTGTTATTGCTTTACATCATGGGTGGTCAACCTAATGTTATCAGGTTACATGTGGCTTGAAACCTGCTCAAGTGTGGCTCATTTTCTTGGGCTACAACATCAGACATTAGAGGTGGCTGTGAAGTTTAGCTGTGCACCCTGAAGTTCTGGCTTTCAGGAAGGCTGTGCAAGAAGGTCTGCTGAAGCCAGAAGCAGCAGCAGACCAGCCTCACCCTCTCTGGAAATCTGGGACCCAAGGCAAGCTGTTGTCCTCACTGTCTACATGCCTGGAACTTCTCACCTTGGCTATCATAGGCATGTGAAATCTGTTCTGATGGTACAGGCATTTAACATCCGCTTCATGGTCTGGCTACGTTGTCCCAAAACGTTGCAATATTCTCCACTAGACTAAGAGAAGCCTGCAAAATGTGCTCAGTGTCAGCTTCTCGTTTTGTCTGAGTTTGCTTTTCCTAACGTATAGTTAAGTGTATCAGCTTTCCCTTATTGATCAAACTTTATTCTGGATTTACAAGCTTTTCAGGCGCTTGATTTACAGCTATTTCTTCTGTTCTCAGTGTTAGATCAATTGACAGTCTTGGGGTAAGAAAGAATTCTTCTAAAGTAGAAGTCACTGTTCAGTTATTTTTGTTGTGTTTGCTTTGTTTTACTAGTTAGTGTTAGGAGTTGTCAATTTTTAGGGAAAAAATGACAAGAGTGAGCTTGTAGATAAAGACATATATCTTGGAAATGCTCAAAATGGATGAAACGGGAAAATTAGAAATACTTTAATTATTCATTAAGAAATAGGAACTTTTAGCATAGAGTTGTCCAGAATGATTTGGCATGGTTGTCTGATCCTAAGCAAAACTATTGGTTTGGTGGTATCTAAAACCCAATGTTGAGGTGTTGAGGAATGAGGTTCATGCCACAAAGGAAAAAAATATGGCAGGACTCAATTAATAGTTCTCCCTTTCTCCCTGGCAACATTGATTCTACAAATTTATACCATTAATTTTTTACCCTGGTTCTGGAGTAGGAAAACACAAACAACTTTCCCCTGAATTTGCATCTGTACATGCTCTTACAATATATTGCTAAGGATGAATTACTGACCTAAGAATTTCCAAGTACTAAACATCTTCTGGTGGAATGCAAGAAGATTTTTTAACTTGTTACTCAGCTTTTTGAATATATGTCCTCTGTTGTAATATGAGAGTGTTTCAAAAATGTTTTAGAAAGTTAGAACTGTACTAAAGAATATCATGGCTCATCCATTGGGTTCCTCCATTAGTTTGTATTAGCTCCAAATACTCAAGAGAGAGATGAAAAAAGGACCAAAATTATCAGAAACAGTAAGTTCCAAGATGGACATCATAAAACAGAAGTGGATTAAATGTTTCTCCAATATTTAGGTGTTGGTTTTTGCCATGAACTGCCAGACTCTATTTCCTCAGTTGTTGTTATTATTTTTAATATTTAAGACCCCCAAAATGGCATAGTGATTGCCACTTCTTGTGCATTTTTGTGTTTAAAATCTTTATTAAAACATTCTGGGCTAGACCATCTACTAGGGTTTATCATCTGGCAATGGCTAGCATCAGGTATGTGTAGAAAGGGTATAAGAAATCAGGGCACGCAACAAGTATGCCAGTTTTTGGCAAGGTGTTTAAATACTTAAAATCATGGAATCATAGAATCATTGAGGCTGGAAAATCATCGAGATCAATCATTTACCTAGCACTGCCAAGTCCACCACTAAAGTATGTTCCCAAGCACCACATCTACATGGCTTTTAAATACCTCCAGGGATGGTGACTCAACTACTTCCTTGGATAGCATGTTCCAATGCTTGAGAACCCTTTCTGTGAAGAAATTTTTCCTAATATCCAATCTAAACATCCCCTGGCATAACTTGAGGCTGTTTCCTCCTGTCCCATTGCTTGTTACTGGGGAGAAGAGACTGACACCCACCTCACCACAACCCCCTTTTAGGTAGTTCTAAAGAGCAATAAGGTCTCCCGTCAGTCTCCTCTTCTCCAGACTAAACAACCCCAGTTCCCAGTTCCCAGTTCCCTCAGCTGCTTTTCATCAGACTTGTGCTCCAGACCCCTCACCAGCTTCGTTGCCCTTCTCTGGACACGTTCCAGCACCTCAACATCCTTCTTGTAGTGAGGGGCCCAAAACTGAACACAGGATTCAAGGTGCGGCCTCACCAGGGCCGAGTACAGGGGCACGATCACTTCCCTACTCCTGCTGGCCACACTATTGCTGATACAGGCCAGGATGCTGTTGGCCTTCTTGGCCACCTGGGCACACTGCCGGCTCATGTTCAGCTGGCTGCCAACCAGCACCCCCAGGTCCCTTTCCGCCGGGCAGCTCTCCAGCCACTCCTCCCCAAGCCTGTAGCGTTGCATGGGGTTGTTGTGGCCGAAGTGCAGGGTGCAGTACTTAGCCGTCTTGAATCTCATACAGTTGGCCTCTGCCCATCGATCCAGTCTGTCCAGATCCCTCTTAACTTAATGAGACATAGACTGCATTCACATTATCACATTTAAGATCAAAGGACCTCTCTTCCATATGAACATTCTTGTTAACTCTATTTAACCCTCAGTATCTTCTATTTTGTGACAGACAGTCCTGCACTTGATGTCATAAAAATCAAAAGTGGAAGTAGAATAATTTCTTCCTTTCTGAGATTCCTTTTGATACCAGGTAGAGCTGTGTATGTTCATCATCAAAATACTAAGAAAGAAGGAATCTGGGATCTAATAGAAAACCAAACCTTACATTATGAAATAGAACCAAGGAATCTTGAAGGATATAGTTTTAATGAGTTGGTTCTGATTAAACAGCACATACGAGAGTGTTGGAGAAACTCAAAAAGCCACAGCCAGCACTTCAGCTAATGAGGTGTCTGAACCAGTAAGTTAGATATGTTTTTAAACAAAGGAAAAAGGATCCAGGTTAAACACTATATCAAATAAAAAGCAAACATTAAGTATGGTATTCACTTCTCTAAATTTTGTCTACCTAAATGTGAGGCACACAGTTTAAGTTGAGCACCAAGCCACCTCCTGTAGCCAGCAGAGACAGGATATCACTTTCAGATGAATGACAAAATTCATGAACAACAAATTCATCAACAAAATCATATCTGAGATGGGGGGAGATCAAATATCCTCTTCCAGTTACTGTTTTTCTCTGTTGACTGCAGAGAATATCTGGACTTGCAGCTGGAATTTGATACTCAACTTTTAGACACATAAAATTAAGTGAGATGAGTCTTATCCTAAATATCTACTATCCCATCACTTTTCTTCATGGTTGAATTCATTGTTGTTAATGGTTGATTTCACTTTCGGCTCTTATACACTGGCAAATTGCTCTTGCTCTCTGCTTTTCTACATTTCAGGGGAATATTTATACTTAGTAAATAAAACATTGCCCAAATTACAAGAAAATCAGTTTTCTGCATATTTTTTTAAATGCTTACATAAAACTCACATAGTAAACTTAATCACTCAATTGTTGCCTGAATGTTAAAAGAGAAAAAAAGGAGGTGGGAGGGATTTTTCTTATAACTTGTTTAAAAAGTGTAAAATTGCTGAGCTCCTTTAGTCCTTATTCACAGATATAAACTAGAGTTTGCAAGGATTCTTTTTTCAGAGATTATTTCTGTCCTGAAAAAGCTGTCTGATTCCTGTAAACAACAGCCCAGATGATTAAATCAACATACAGTTTGGATTTTTGATTTATAGCAGTGAACTGTTTTGTGTAAATCAACCAATGATCCTCAAAGAAAGGTGCCCCGAGGCTTTAAGGCAACTGAGACTCTGCTCAGAAACTGACTTCAAGTGGAGCAACCTTGCTGAAATATCATCTCCCCAGTTTGAACAAGCTCTTCATTTTTAATTGAAAGTAGGAGCACTGGGCTAAAATATAAAAGGCTTCTCAGTTCTCTGCCAAAGCCCCATGACACCACACATCAACATCTTCTTTTTTTATTTATCAATGAGTTAACTTACAGTTTTCAGGAGAAATATATCTAGCTGGATTTACTCCATAGTGTTGTGGTGTAAAAAAACCCCTTGTAGCTACCTTTGTCAGTAGTTGAACTCATGCTGGGTAGTTCTTCACTGATGTTCAACTTCAGCACGCTGTTATGATGCAAGTGGACACAAGTAAGCAGTGGAGAGGATTACAGAGTAATTGAAAATGGGGGGAAAAAATAGATATATATGTAAAAATATCTTTTTTTATTTTTTTTCATTTTCCTTCTGGTGAAAGTTCATTCCTGCTTTCACTGGCACCAAAATATATTTTTTGTTGTTGTTCATGTTTTCTGTGAGAATTTATGCTGGGCAAATTATAACCGCAGCAACCGAACGTTAGTGAGAGGCAGAGACGCAAGCAATTTAATCACAGAAATAATTCAGAGTGGGGATATAACCTTGTGCATTTTCCATCCCACCAGCTTGAAGGTCATTACATCTCAATTAGGATGAACAAAACAAGAAACTCCGCTTTGTGAGAATGGCCATCTCACCAACTAACTTTCCATTAAGTATGTAAGACGGATGCTAGCAAATGTCACCAGTGAAGGCTTTCCCTGAGGAAGTACGACCAGAACAAATCAGGTCAAAAATAACAATCAGAAAACCACTAGATACCCCATGTTTTGGTAGATCAGCTTCATGTGCCCTGCTTTTGAAAATATCAGCTGGTAATGTACAGCTATGTTTCCATTTTGGGACCTTAAATACAGATCTGCAGAAATACATCCTTGGATACAGTTTACCTCAAAGCACCAGTCCTGCAAAGACTTTTTAAGATTACTTTTTCTGGGAAGCATGGAACTGTCATTCTGAGTGACAGTGAATGGTTCAAGTTCATACCACTAATGGCATTAACCTCATATATATGGTTCACGTGAACAAGACTTGAGCTCAAGCACTGAAATCCTCAGATGTTTTGTGTGGGTGTCCTGGTTTCAGCCAGGATGGAGTTAATTTTCTTCACAGAAGCTCGTGTGAGGCTGTTTTGGATTTGGGACGAGAAACTGTTGATAAGGTGCTGATGTTTTGGGTTGTTGCTCAGCAGTCAAGGACAGTCCAGCTTCTCGTGCTGGGCTGCCAGGAGAAGGCTGGGGGTGCACGGGGAGCTGGGGGGGGGACACAGCCAGGACAGCTGACCCAGGCTGGCCAAAGGGACATTCCCTACCATACAATGTCATGCTTGGTATATAAAGCTGGGATGAAGAAGAAGGAAGGGGTGGAGGGACGTTCAGAGTGATGGTGTCTGTCTTCCCAAGAAACCATTACGCGTGACGGAGCCCGGCTTCCCTGGAGATGGCTGAACCCCCGCCTGCCCATGGGGAGTGGGGAATGGATTCCTTGTTTTGCTTTGCTTGTGTGCGCGGCTTTTGCTTTACCTGTTAAACTGTCTTCATCTCAAACCATGAGTTTCCTCACTCTTACCCTTCCGATTCTCTCCCCCGTCCCACCGTGGGGGAGCAAGCGAGCGGCTGCGTGGGGCTGAGTTGCCAGCTGGGGCTAAGCCACAGCAGTGGGCAATCCTGTGTAAGTAAGGGACATTTTTCCTTAAAAAAGGAAAAAGTAAAATCTATTACCAACGATTATAAAAAACAAATTATAAATTATAACAAATTATAAAAAAATTTATAAATTTGCCCCTTCAAAAGCAGTTATCCATCACCTTATCAAAGAATTAGCAGAACCACAGATTTCAGTGGTTTCTTTCCACATGCCAAAAATTGCAGTGGATTCTGAAATCTGTTATAACAAAGTGAAAGGAAAAGAAACAGGCTTCCTCCTGAAGCTTTTCCAAACAGTAAGTGCATTTATTTATCAACCTGCAGTATCAGATATACCTGCTCCCGGTGGGCTCACTTAGCACCAGGAATTATTGGTGAACATAAAGCTTATTTAATCTATTATGGGTGAGAATTTTTATCAAGCTGCTTAATTAGAGTTCTCTCTCTCTCTCTCTCTCTCTCAAACAGCTTAATGAGTAGTTTCATCACTCCTGCCAAGATGAGTCAGGTGTTTTCAAGCAGATGAGTGTGATGTAAGTAAATATGCAACATGATACATCTTCATTGTATCTTCCATTCAGAAGTGGGGTCAAAAGCTTCATTAGTTCAATAATATTTCAAAGAACTGTTTAAAACATTTATTAAGGGCATAATATCACACATAGTCTTTTTTTAGCTATAGCCTTCTAAAAGTTAAATTAGATGTTTAATAAAAATTAGTCATCTAGGCTCCCTATAAAACTTTCAGATGGCTTTCTATGAAATAAATCCCATTTTTAGAGTCTCTTTCACCAGGGAACTACTGCCACATAGCATTATAATTGAAATTATTTGGTATCAAATGGGAGAGGGAAATGGGAATAGCATCTCAGTTGTTCCAAACAATGACCTCATTTGTTATATGGAAAATATTACTTTATGAAAATACATGAAGAAATAATAGGAATATGGTACAAGTAAACAAATAAGTCAGCAACTTTTAAAAAATTAGTCTCCTAATTTAAGAAATAGCAATAATCCTGAGACAGCTATCTGGTATGAAGAGTTTCCACCTCAATGATGGAAGTCTGAAAAATAATAGTAGCTGAACAGGATCTAATTTAATGGAAAGTGTCAAATAACTGTGCCTATTAATTGCTGAACAGTTTCTACCCTTGATACGGCCCAGACTTGCTGAAGTTTTTGTGGCTCTCTGTGGAACGTGCTCCTGCCAAGCGGGGCCAATGTCACGGCCACCACCCTGTATTGCACGGTAAAAATACAACTTTGCAGAGCAGGGCAGATTTCAAGGCTCTGGGAAGCTAAGTCAGTAAGATCTCACCCTGGTGCTGTGGCAACCTGCCTCAGGTGAGATTGTTGGAAATTTTCTCTACTGTGGAATTCAGGTTTTCTATACATTTTCTGTAGAGCATTTTGCTTGAAACCCTGGAATATGTAAAACCATAAAGGTCTATTCACTTTGGTGGTGCCACTCCCATGTATGCTCATCAGGAATCTAGTCCCAGGGAGTTTATATCAACTACAAACACAGGAATCACAGGACAAGCTCATGCTTTCAACGAAGTCAGTACAAATTTTTTTATTGACTTCAACACCACCTGCATTTTAATCATAGGTATTTCGTAAGGTCACTCAAAACCAGAGTTTCCCATTAACTTAATAGAAATATTTGGGTGAACAAAGATGCTAGAGTGAACAGACTTCGCATGATCATTCACTAAACTATCCCAATTAAAATATCATATATCCTAAGAGAATATGGACCAGTCAAAGGTTTAATGTTTGTAAAAAAAAAAAAAACAGCCTAAATATTTCTTGGAAAATACTATCAAGCTAATAGTAATAGAACTTTCTGATTAAATAACCAAGGAATCTAAAAAAAAAAAAATTACGTGATCCACATTCGATTTTATAGACTATCTGTAAAAGGACGAGATACTTTCTGGGAAAGCAAAATAAGTCTCAGATTTATATCATTATTTTGCTGTTTCTTCTGGAGAGCACTGAGTTGAAAGGCAGCTAAGAAAGGAAAGAGAAACCATGTAAGTGAAAAACACGCCGTCTCTTACAGGCAATCAGATTCTGTTTATAAAGGTTTCTTTCGGCAGCTGGAAAAACTTTAAGCTAAACCCCTAACTTATTGAAACAGAGTCAAGAGATTATGAATACCATTCTCCAAGGAATCAACAAGCATACATGGGATTTCTCTTTGAACAATGATCTAATCTGTGCTTTTATTAAGTAGTATTGGTAAAATCCTGGCTGTGCTGAAGTCACTGATAAA
This sequence comes from Phaethon aethereus, assembly GCF_964289735.1. Taxonomy (NCBI): domain Eukaryota; kingdom Metazoa; phylum Chordata; class Aves; order Phaethontiformes; family Phaethontidae; genus Phaethon; species Phaethon aethereus. The sequence goes on along the minus strand of NC_138577.1, from coordinate 7,696,651 downwards.
ACAATATGATTTTGCCAGTTTAATTATATTTCCCTTTCAAAATATACGTGATCTTCTGGAGTTCTGAAGCTGATAGGTTTGGCTCATATTCTGTAAATTACACTAGCCCAAATTAGTAGAAGTAAGACGTACGTCTCTTATTTTTACTGATTCTGTAATAGGATCAGAAGAAAACAGAATGCATCTTATTTGGGAGATAATTGTGACGCTCTCCTCAGAGCAGCACTTTATTTCATGAAGAATGCCACTGAAATCTCTGCGAATCAACACAATGTAATAAGGCAAGATTTTTTTTCATCTTTATGCCATTTATTTTCCATATTTAGTTTACCAAAAAGTTCTAGCAGAAGATTAAAACCTTAAGATCTTTACAAAGGCCTTTTATAATTGGGGTGAACCGACAGATCCCAAGACATCCCATTGTGTGGGATGTAAAAAATTGAAGGTTTCCAATAGACCACAAATATAAATTGAAAATCTCTGAAATAATAGATAGATCTGTCTGTCCATCTCTCTATCAATCCATTCCTCTCCCACAATGATAAAATTTCTCACAGTCTAGGCAGAATTTCTTTGGTTTACCAATTCATTACTCTGGTATATTTTAAAATGTCAAACAGGTATTTAGTTCCAAGTTAGGTGTATGACTAAGTGTTTAAGAGCATATGAATATATGCTTTAAAGTTCAAAATGCATTTATACCTATTGATCAAATGAAGTCTTACCACCAGCTGTGTTCTTTCCCAGAGTTGACATTTTCATGATATATTCAAATTATAAGGCATTTTGAAGTCTTTTTGAGATGAACAGGTTTATAAAAATGTAGGAATCTCAGACCACTGGTCAACCATGACATGGCACATAAAGTCACCATCCTTATGACAATTGCCTGTAAAAATAACACAGGTCCTATCAATGCCTTCAGTAGCTCGTGACTTTGTTTACTCCATTTCAGGTGCCAGGGCGGATCCAGTCCAGCCCAGGAAGAATGAACTGGCATAGATGGAATGACAGACATTAGGCATAAGTACTTTTTATATCAAGCCTTTGGCAAGTTACTTGTTGGAAAAATCTGTTCTCGTGAACACAATCCAAAATCTGCAAGTTGTGCTGCTAAGGCATATGATAACTTCTACTACCCAGGGATATGTTAATACGTACCGTCCCAGGATATGCCAAACCATGGCCAGGATAACGGCTCATTCCAGATGTCAGTCAAGGTCCTTTTTGACAGCCTTAGGGCATTTCAGTAAAAAAGCAGTTTTGACTGCATTGTTCAGAGCAGGGGATCTTCCCTCCCCCTCTCCCTCCCAAAAACCATAAATAAACTTTGAATGAAAAGAGGATGGAACATTGTACAATTCCCCTCATTCACTATGACTTATAATTAGGCATTTACTGCTTGGGTTTTGTTTTTTTATCTCCTCACATGTTGCATGTTAACATAAAACCCTCTTCTTTCCCATTATTTAGGCCATGGACAGAGGACAAAAATAACGAACACAGATATAATGGAAAAAGTGAGAAGAAAACGTAGAAATAAGGCTTTATAGTTTGTATAGTTTCAGAACACTAAAGTAAGAGGTTTATTGTGAATGGAAACAAGAGATTAAATATGATTAGCTGCCACACATGGTTAATTTTTCAGTGAAATCTTAAAGTTGGTGGGATGCTGTATTCACAAAACATTAACCGGTTCTCAATTATTAGATTGTGTACAAGATAAATTATTTAATGTGGGCCTAAAGCTATGGGGAGTTTAATTACTAATGGTAAAACATCATACTGATAACAGTAACAACTATAATTGTGCATTTTTATTCATTTATATATTTATTTATTTATTTTTAAATTAAATTTATACAAACTAACAAAAATGCAGAAGGACTAAATGTCACTGGGAATGGAAAGGAAAGGTCAAGGAATTGCATGCTTTTCATGGAAAACTGATTACAAAATATTCTGCATTTACTTTTGCATGGAATTCACTCATAGCTGTGAGTCATAGATGAGAAGAGAAATGTGTTCATCCAAAACAACCGATAAAAGTTCCTTCAGGTTCGAAGATAAATTTGTGTTAAAAAAAAGAAGTTAACCACAAAACCCAAAGCTACTGTAGGAGTTTTAACCAGTACATTAACTGGTAATTACACTTAATTAAATGTAATTAATATCACTTAATATTAATCAGATAATACTAAGTATTAGAGTAATATTAATATTACTTCATATTAATTCAGATGAATTATTAACAATTGGAATAGCCTACAAGAATGCTACAGTGATTTTTTCATTATTTAAAAATTTTGTGTCAGAACTACATACTTTCCTAAAACACACAAGTTCTGGGCTGCTGTGAGCTGCATATATGATCCTCCCCTTAGGACCTATCCAATACATTAATATTATATCAGAAGTTGAGTTGCATACTCAGCTAAGTTAACTAGCTGCAAATAAGTTAGTTTACTTTGTGAACATATTAGCTTGCCTTCTGAAAGCATGCGGTCTGTCCAAACTGAGAAGTCACCTTTTATTTCAGTTCTAATTAAACTGATTGCAGGGACGGGCTAATGAGTCTGGGATTAGGTTACTGCTTCTGAGTAATGTACTCCATAAAAAATCAATTTACCTCACAATCAGCAGTGCCTTTTATATATACATTTCGTATACATTTCTCAAGAAATGCAGCTTTGGATGCCTGCAAAATGCAAATAAGGACCTTAGGCAATGAATGGTTGAATGACCTTCACCAGGAGGTCTAGGAAGAAGCAAAGACTAGAACACCTTCCCCGAGTTTGACACCTCACTCCTTGGTCATTTTTCTTCTTCCTAATTTGTGTGGATTGGCACAGAAGTGCCACATGGTATAAGGTTTCAGCCTAGATGGCCCTTTTGTCCTTGACAGCCAGGAATGTCAAGGGAGCTATGAAAGTATAGCACAGAGTTTGTGTATATAGCTTTTATGCCCATACTCTCACTAGAAGGTGACAAAATAATACTAAAAAATCAAGTAATTATACAAAGAAAAGTTCCTCAGGTAAGTCCTATTGACCTTGTTCTTGTTTCTTGTTGGTTCCCTACATTATACAGTGAATTCTTACACATATCTCTGGGAAATAGAAATCTTCACAAAGATACAGCGTGAAGGAGAAACACTTAATGGGCCACATTACAGCAAACTCTATCGATCTGCTTTCTTTTACTTGTAGGCATGATTGAGGGCTAAAGTAATTGAATTTTCTTCTTGTAGTCTGACATTTTATTTTCCAAATTCTTTTTTTTTTTTTTCTTTGTTCTTGAGACATGCTAAACAGAGTTGAGACTGAAGCAGGGGCAGCCTAGGCAAGGAGAGAAGTCTGAGCAAAGAGACCTGAATTCCTACCATTTTCCTTACTGCTAATTTGGACTGCCATTGACACCAAAATCTTTCTGGGTCTTTCCATGGAGTTGGAGAAAGCAGTGATTCCTTTAACTTGGAATTTAAACTCGATGATCCCATCATTCTCACCCAATCTCCATAATTCTTAAAGACCCAAATTTGCACTTAAGTTAAACATTACTATAGTAAATGTAGACATCCAGCAGAAATTATAAAACGGCAATTTTCTGTTACCATCCAGGAGTCACTTATCATCCTGTTACAAAGACCTTAGGCCAGAAATCTTAGACAGTTTAATGAAGTCATTTAGGAAAATCATAATATCTCAGAGTATCTTACTCTCCTTGTAGTCCATTGTCAGAGGACATGATTGAAGGTCCAGAGATAGGTCAGTTATTACCTCATCAAAAATCCCTTTTATCACTGCTGAAGATTTATAATCAACCAAGAGACATGCAGCTGTCAGGATTTGGCCAGGAACACATCCAATGCACGGTTGGGCAGAATACAAATTATTATATAAGATCGATTGGATTATTTTTATAAGATCAATCAGGTGATTTGTCCTTGCACTTGGCTATTCAGGGAGTGTATCTACAGCCTTTGATGACCCTACCAAGTCCTTCTTGGTTTGCTTCTTTTTCTTGTTTTACCCCTCCTTTAAAGCGGGCTTTAGGACCCGAGACATAAATTTCATGGTAAATGTGAGTATTTCGAAGTATTATTCACATTTAAAAGAGCCTATAAAAAATCAGTCCCCAAAGAATGAATAATCAAAATAACTGGGAATAATTAATATATCTTATTTCTTCCTTTTCTCTGCCTCTCTTTTTCTCTCCGTGCTTTTTATTTCCTTCCCCTTTCTTCTTGCTTTTCTTGCTATTATGAAGTAATTATAAGGCAATATTTATCAGTGAATAACACAGCAAGGCCAGAAAGAAAATAAGAATGCCCTTCTAAGTCATCATGGAAATTACTTAGATAATTCTCAGATAAAGAAAGTAGGTTTTAATTGTCGGGTGTTTTGTTTTGTTTTTCTAGAGTTTTGTATGCTCCAACACAAGCCTCTGGTCTTACGATACCTTCAGGTCCCTTGGTGAAGTGTGTTTAAAATAATCCAGGAGAAAATTTTTGTGAAACTTTTGCTGCAGTGATATTGACAAAATGATCACACATGGTGTTGGTAAAGGGGTGCGTATTATTATTTGGATTACATTCTTGCTTTCTCATCAAAACTGATTCTCTAGAACAAAAGAAATTTCCATTAAATTCATAACATCACTGTTATTACCCTGGATTAATGACTTACTGCTAGAGGAACCAGAGGACTGGGGCAGTCATTTTCAAGGAGAAATGTGGGTCCTTGCAACAGAGTGACAGAAAATGATCTGCTTGCTGGAGTCCTTTATTTCACTTTTTATTTCAGTCCATAAACATGAATAATTTGCTTGGTAGAACAAATAAAAGGGTACTTTTTTGGCCAAACACCAGTTAGTTTAAAAATATATTCTATCTTTCTGAGAAATTTATTCAAGATCAGATGTGGTTCTCAACTGTTTTTTTTCCAATGAACATAAAAAAAAATAATTCATAAACAGTCACTTTTCTGTTGAATGTATTTAATTTTGTCATTAGACAAAGGAGGAAGAAAATTATAATTTAACTTCTCTAGTATATCCCAATAGTTAAATTGTGCAGAGTAACCTTAACACAGAAAACAATTTCTTTGGCCAACAATTCTATATTACTCTACCTCTCACTGAACACAACAAAAAGCTGCGCTGTTTCATAGAGTATTACAAATGAACTGTTTTATACACAGGCTTTACTGTATTGGGAAATATATTTATAGACCCCATTTCTTCTGTGACTTGCAGCCTACTTAGCTCTTTTGAGCTTAACAGGACAAATTTTGTATCTTCTTTAAATGCCTTGAAATCAAAGTACTTTTGTTTTCACGATGTAATAACTTTACTATGTTGTCTCACTTAGATTTAAATAATTCCTGAGAAACTCTTTTTCATCCTTCTTATTATTGAACTGACCTCAAAATAACAACAGAATAGTTTTCCTCAAGATAGCTCTGCTGTTCTCTTTCTTAGGCATCCTGACAGTATTTCATTCTTCTGCTTCCCCCCTTTTAAATCTGCAGGTACTCTATCAAAACCCATTCAACTGTATGTATAGTTTTATTCTAAATTCCTTCCAGAAACTTAGTACAAAACCAAACACAACTAAACTTCCTGCAGAAATAGCTGTAGAAAGTGACCACATTTCAGAAAATTAAGAGGTTTTTTTCAGGAAAAAAAAAAGTCTTCTGACTCATGTTTCTCCCCCCCCCATTTTAGTACTTTGCTTATTATCTTGTAGCTGATAAATTGTGTATAAGGAAAATAACAATATAAAATTTAGATTTTACAACACTCCTAATCCAGGAGATCACAAAACCAGTAAGATTTAAAGTTAAACTCATGCATAAGTGCTTTCATGAATTAGCATCATGCCAGGGTAACAGTATGGGTTGCATTTTTAGCATTTCCACAGGTAAATGGCACAGAGGGGGATGTTACAGGATATTACATATATTTAAATCAGAAACTGTTTCCTTTTCATTTTGGTGGAAAGGCTTAAGACAATATTGAAAATGAAATTGTATCCTCTTTATTTATTTAAACCAAAAGCTAATAAAAGAACTAATTTCCTAAAATAATAAGACTGGGAGTAGATAAAGTCTTTTAGTCAGCCAGCACATCTCTCTCAAGTGGAGGATGGGCATGTTTTAGGGATCGTCCTGATAAGAAGCTTTGTTATTATGGTGAGCCTTCTCTATCGTTCTCCAGATTTATAAGCCTCAGTTTGAGGCTTATAGTTAAGAGCATGTGTATGCACAAGGGCAATAGCATGACATTGATTTCTTTAGGAGCTCCTCTTCAAAATCAATGGAAAACTGTGTTTAAAAATTGAAGGTATGTTATGGCACTAGAATGCAATATCTTACGACCTGATCCAAAAGACCCTTAGGTTAAGTTTCATCATCTATAGTTTAGACATTGTGGGGGGTTGACCCTGGCTGGATGCCAGGTGCCCACCAAAGCTGCTCTGTCACTGCCCTGCTCGGCTGGGCAGGGGAGAGGAAAACATAACTAAAAACTTGTGGGTTGAGATAAGGACAGGGAGACATCACTCAGCAATTACTGTCATGAGCAAAAGAGACTTAACCTGGGTAAAAAAATCATTTAATTTATTACCAGTCAAATCAGAGTAGGGTAATGAGAAATAAAACCAAATCTTAAAAACACCTTCCCCCCATCCCTCCCTTCTTCCCGGGCTCAACTTCACTCCCAATTTCTCTATCACCTCCCCCCGAGTGACGCAGGGGGTCGGGGAATGGGGGTTGTGGTCAGTTCATCACATCACACCTGGTCTCTGCCGCTCCTTCCTCCTCAGGGGAGGACTCCTCACCCTCTGCCCTGCTCCAGCCTGGGGTCCCTCCCACGGGAGACCGTCCTCCATGGACTTCTCCAACGTGAGTCCTTCCCACGGGCTGCTGTTCTTCACCAGCTGCTCCAGCCTGGGCCCCCCCACGGGTGCCGTCCTTCAGGAACAGGCTGCTCCAGCCTGGCCCCCGCGGGGTCCCAGGTCCTGCCAGCAAACCTGCTCCAGCCGGGGCTCCTCTCTCTCCCCACGGGGCCACAGGCCCTGCCAGGAGCCGGCCCCAGCGCGGGCTGCCCACGGGGTCACGGCCTCCTTCGGGCATCCCCCTGCTCCGGCGTGGGGCCCTCCCCGGGTGCGGGTGCAGATCTGCTCCCTCGGGGAGCTCCATGGCCGCAGGGGCACAGCCGGCCTCCCCGTGGGCTTCCCCCGGGGCTGCCGGGGACCCTCTGCTCTGGCACCCGGAGCCCTCCTGCCCCTCCTGCTCTGGGCTGGGGGCTGCGGGGCTGCTCCTCTCACATGGTCTCACTCTTCTTTCCAGCTGCCGTTGCTGTTGTGCAGCAACTTTCCCCCTTCTTAAGTCCATTCCCCCAGAGGTGCTGCCACCATCACCGATGGGCTCGGCCTTGGCCAGCAATGGGTCCATCTTGGAGCCGCTGGCACTGGCTCTATCAGACATGGGGGAAGCTTCTGGCATCTTCACACAGAAGCCACCCCTGCAGCCTCCCACTACCAAAACCTGGCCACATAAACCCAGTACAACATCCAGCCAAACTAGCTATTTTGAGTCTTCTCTGTGATCACTGTAGAGAAATAGCTACCTTTTTTTTTTACCTGAAATGTGATTTATCCGTTGTATCCAGACTGAGAGTAGTGAGGTAAACAGTCAGCTAACCATTTCCTCTGGTCATATGTAAATATTTCTGTCTGCAAATTGTTCTCTTTTCTCACTTTCTCAGCAAATACTCGAATCCTTACAAATCCCCAATTTCTTCTTCTTTGCAACAGCTTCCTATTAAAATATTTTTGCACCCTAAAACCAATGCCAACATAAAACACAAATAGAAACGAAGTGTACAGTGAGTCAAAATCCATCCTAAGAATTGTCTCTCAATAAAACCAAGCCAAATTCCTGTTTTCCAGTACTATCTAGTGTAGAGGAGAAATTCAGGCACAGAACTCTTTTGTAGTATTTTTTAATATTTTCTAGTGCTTCCTTGTCTCATATGAAAGTGCATTGAGAAATAAGCACTCAAGTCGCAGAGTGGTCCTTTGTATTTGACCCATGTCCGATGCTAAACAAATGGCTCCCAGCTTCTCATACTTTTTCTGTGGAAAGCCCAGTAGATTTACTTGGTTGGGGTTTTTTTTGATCCACCAATAAAAATCCAGCATGTACAGAATGCCTTTCACCAACATGCACTTGCTGTGCTGAAGAAAAAGATCATAACCATTTACTTCGACCAGCAATCCAAAAGTTGATATTAATAGACTTACTTTGTCTAATTTTAGACACACTTTTTAAGTGGGGTCAAGAAATTGACTGTCACAAATAAGAAGGCAAAACGATGAACGAGTTGTACCAGTCATCTGTTGGACTATATAGTAAAATGTATGACAATTTTCGTCAAGATGAAGGCATCTGAAAACATGTTTAGAAATGCCAATTGCAACTACAGATATATTATAATTAAGTGTTATATTATTATTGCTTAACCAAACTCCAACCAGGATTTCAGCCCTGGTACATTAGCTTCGCTAGAACACAGATAGCAGAAGACAGTGTCTGCCCTTAAAAGCTTATAATCTAAGTGGACAAGCAAACAAAGTCTGGGAGGAAAGAACAGAGGCACAAAGAGATTAAGGGTGAAATCCTAGTGCTAGTGAAAGAAATGGAAGTTTCACTACAGCCTTAAACGATGCTAGGATTTCAACATAAATAGTATTCCAAAGACACAGAGGAAACCTGTGTCTGAGCTTGGAAGTGGACCTTGATGTCTACAAGATCCTCATCTTGGATTTAACACAAATCTGTTCCACAAAGCAATATAATTTCATACACAAGTTAGTAGGGCTTTTTGACTTCTGAACTAAGTACACAGGTGTCCTGGTTTTGGCTGGGATAGAATTAATTTTCTTCCTAGTAGCTGGTATATTGCTGTGTTTTGGATTTAGTATGAGAATAATGTTGATAACTTACTGATGTTTTAGTTCTTGCTAAACAGTGCTTACACTAGACAAGGACTTTTCAACTTCTCATCCCCTGCCAGCAAGAAGCTGGGAGGGGTCACAGGCAGGACAGCTGACCCAAGCTGGCCAAAGGGATATTCCATACAATATGATGTCATGCTCAATATTATAAACTGGGGGGAGTTGGGGAGGGGTGGGCATCAGTCAGCAGGTGGTGAGCAATTGTACCGTGCATTACTTATTTTGTATATTCTGTTGTTGTTGTTATTATTATTATTATTATCTCTTCCCTTGCTGTCCTATTAAAATGTCTTTACCCCTACCAATGAGTTTTACTGAGGACTGAGCAAGTGGCTGTGTGGTGCTTTGTTGCCGGCTGAGGTTGAACCACAAGAGGGAAATTTTCTTGATATGGCATAAAATATAAAGATATTTAAGGATCTTTATCCCATACATATTTACTGAGTCGTAGACTCCTAAGTGCTTATATTATTTAAATGAGAGGGAACTGGGCATTTTTTATACAGTATGTCAGCACAATGAAACAAAAACACGGAATTGTCATATCTGATCATCACTCTCTGTCTCTTTCCTTATTGCCCTTCTTCTATTGGGTCATCATCAAAAAAATTAGGAGTATCTTAGCACTTGAGCAAAAGGAAAAAAAACACCCCACCTTTCTTTCACTTCTTTAGCCCTCCACATGTGATGGGAAGAGGGCAGAATTCAGCAGTGTTCCTTTAAATTGCCTTTGATTCCTGCATATAATTCTTCTCCTGGGTTTTAGTGCCATATTGTAATGTTAAAGTGTAAAACTCTGCATCTGCTGAGGCATTTGGCTGGAAAAGCAAGTATGTCAACTGCTGTCCCTAGCTGCCACCACACATAAGGATTTTCTGTGTTCAGCTCTGCCATCTGGTAGTTAAACCTAAATTCACTCCTCATTGAATAAGGACTATCTACCATATCATACTTCATTCTCTATGCTATCCCTTTTCATAGCCTTGTTTTATGAAATTTTATATGGTGTTTGTGTGTCCCATATGTGTGAAAATGTTGCAAGTGTTCAAAAATATTGAGAAAACACTTTCTCTCTGGCTATACCCCAGCCAAACGTGCACACATATGTGTCTGTGTGTACATGCGTGCACACAGACACCCCCAGCTACATGCACACAAACAGAGCTGTCTTCTCCAGGGGAAGAGCAATAAGAAATTCTGCTTGAAAACATGATGCTGTAAATGTAATTTCTAGTGTTGTTGATTAGAACTTGGAAATGAGCATAACAATCTATAAACAGAAACTAGTGTCATTTGAGAAGGACCACTTAACAGTGTAGTGAGGATGTGGGTTAATATCCCTTCCAGTCTCTCTTGCCTGCTTGTGACATCTTTGGTAGTAGCTTAATCTGCTGACATTTTCTTCCCTCGTTACTATTTTGTCACAGGAATAAAGCACTAGGATTTTACAGCTTCTTACCAGAGCAAGTGCATCTGTGTTGGTTTGACTTTTTCAGTCCTTAAATACCTTAGCCATCTTTCCTTCTCATGCCAGCCTCTGCTTATGTCTTCCACTTGCATCAGTTTTTAGGATGAATTGCTGGGTCAGTGAAAAATACATATCTTTGAAAAGTTGAAAATCTTGGAGTCCACAACACTGAGGAGAGCTGGAGCTCTCTATTGATTTCAAGAGCAAGGGCTAGAGCCAAGCTTATTTTGCTCCAAGAACCAAAAAGGGAATGAGATGGACTCTGATCCCTGCTGGTTCCAAGACTCATGTATTGTTAGGATTACTACTGTCAGTTGTTTTTTGTGATGTTTTAGGCATTGTTCTGGTTATTAGTGACAACTTTCTTTTTAATATATTCTAATTCTTCATCATCCCTGGAGTCTGGATTGCCTTTGTGCCAACAAGGTAGAGAGGTGGCTGATGGCAGGCTCTGGTGAGGATGGATAGAAAGGAGTGTAAAAATATCTGTTGATGTTGCAAAAACCTTCAAATCTGAGAAACTCTCATCTGTTTAAAACAAATTTTCCATTGGCTTTAACACTTTTGAGGGAAGGCATTAATATGGGATAGTTACTATATCTTAGAAAATAAAAAGTCAGAGCTAGTTCTTCAGTGCAACACATTTGCCATTGCTTTCCAGTTTCAGTGAATATAGGCTAGGATGGGCATAAAACATGTGGCCATGGATTTGGAAAAGCTTTTGGATATGTATCATGGTGTTCTGTGATGTAACCAGATTCTCACTGTCCCTTCCCTCCCCCCCAGCCATTTCTTCCAGACCTGAGTTTTTCTTCTGACTTTGGTTAGATTTCAGCCTAACTTCAGGTGCTTAATTAAAGCCCATAAATGAGGTGGTTTTGGCCTAGTAGAGAGATGTAGAGAGTGAGACAAGCCCCTAACCATGGGTGTCTAGGTCATTTTTGGTGGCTGCAACAAACCTGAGACATCCCTATCATCCTGGCACATGTACAGTGAAACTCCTTCTGAAATGCCAGGCAAGATAACCCAGGAAATCTTAAAGGACACTAAATGCACCTGAATTTCACTCCTCTTGTTGCCTCCACAAAGTGATTCAGCCTAAGATCTGAGCCACGAAAGGATATAGAAGGGCAACGAAGCTGGTGAAGGGTCTGGAGCACAAGTCTTATGAGGAGCGGCTGAGGGAATTGGGGTTGTTCAGTCTGGAGAAGAGGAGGCTGAGGGGAGACCTTATCGCTCTCTACAACTACCTGAAAGGGGGTTGTGGTGAGGTGGATGTTGGTCTCTTCTCCCAAGTAACTAGCAACAGGACAAGAAGAAATGGCCTCAAGTAGCACCAGGGGAGGTTTAGACTGGATATTAGGAAAAATTTCTTTGCCGAGAGAGTGGTCAAGCTTTGGAACAGGCTGTCCAGGGAGGTGGTGGAGTCACCACCACTGGAACTGTTCAAAAAACATGTAGACGTGGCACTTCAGGACATGGTTTAGTGGGCATGGTGGTATTGGGTTGTTGGCTGGACTTGATGATCCTAAAGGTCTTTTCCATCCTTAATGATGCTGTGATTCTGTGATTCTGTGATTCTGTTGTTCTATGACCAGTGGCCTTCAAAAACAGCACAAAAAAAAAAAAAAAGAGAAATTAATCACCATAGGTTCTTAGCAAAATGTAAATGGGACTTTTAACCATAATATGTGATTGAGTGCAGACACTTTGTAATGCTGTTCTAGACATGTTAAGTTACCTGAGATATTAACACACGATTAGTCATTATGACTCAGGACTTGTGGGAGACTAATGTTTCTCTGGAATGGCAGCTGGAAACCAGTTAGGATCTTGGGGCATCTCAAATGGCACTAAACACTGAACAGCTGAATCTCATCCTATGAAAACTGTGGTGGAAGCAGGTACCTTCAGAATGCAGTCCATCTGATCTGGAATGCTTATTTCAGGAAGAGAGAAATCATACTATGATGATGGTATGACGAGTACCTTATCATTTCCCTAGACCTCAAGTGGGTAGTCCAACCTAAAGCTAAACCTGTGGAATTTGGTGAGATGAATCCCATACTGCTGTTAGGTTAACCTTGAACAACTGTGAGATATAGGAACAAAGAAATAAAAAACAAAGAAACAAAAAAAGACCTGGCCAGATGTCAAGAAAATATGTCTCAGCTGTGAGCTCTAATGAAGTAAGTACAGATGTCCCAAAAGAAATGATGGAAGTAACTGAGCTTTAAAAAAAAATAAAATATTGGATGCATTAAGGCCTTTGAAGTTATAATGCAAGGGAAAATCATGTGTTGGTGTGAATGAGACAGAAAAATGGTTTTATATATCTTATTTTCCATTATATTATGGGGTTTTTTCCCCCTTTTTTGCTCACCCCTGCCCCAGGCACTTTGTTTGATCTCTTACATCAGATACGTGGCTCTTCATTGCTTCCCTTATTTGCGTTTATTTATCTTCTGGTGACTGCATCACTAAACAATGAAACAAAATTATTGAACCTTGAAACAGTTCTAGATTGCAAAGATGACACCATGGTAAATTCACATTTGAAATAAAACCTAATCAAATATTATGAGAGGATATGTATCAAATCAACTTCCCAAGAGTGTTTGCATTATAAACTTAATTTTTCAAGACTATGTTTGCATTATACACATCCAGCCAAGTTCACCTCCAGTGCAACTCGAACCAAAGTCAACTGAGTTACATTAAGAATTAACTGGAGCCTATTTATCCATTATAGGATAATTTAATTTATCTATTAGCTTTATCTTTTCTAATGTGAGAGATAGCGAAATACTGTCAATAAGATCTGTTTGTAGTATTATACAAAACTAAGTATTGAGACTTTTTCTTTATCTGATTTCTTATTTAAATGTGAATAAACAAATTAAACCAATGTGTGAATGATATGTAGAAATCCTGGAGGCGATTTTGGTTTTGTTTCTTTTCCCATAAAATGCAATCAGTCAATCCATTGCTGAGCAGAACACAGGATGAAAATGTGGATCTAATCTTACATATAATTAAGATTTGAGGTGACAGGAAAATTTAAAAATCTAAAAATTTAATTCTGTAGTCCTCATCCTCAGTAACTGTTTTAACAAAGGATAGTGAAACTTTAACTTTGTCCCTCAACTTACACTTCTTACCAGCCTCTTCCTTTTTGTGGACCTTCTGAATTCTGTTTTATGGACTTCAGCTCATCACAGCATTGTGGTCCAGGAGCTGTGGAAGCCACTGAAAAGCAAACACTATTAACAAGTTGCCAAAAAGAACATTAATTCATCTAGTTCTTAGGGTACTTTGTTTTTGCATCTTTAGGTCCCATTTACAAAATGGAGGTAGCAAAAATAGTTCTTCCTCATACAGGAGTTCTGGTACTGAAATTCCACCCAGGCCTTGAATTACTGAGGTCCTTACCAAAGCCAACCAACGAAACAACATTGAACAGTAAAACTCTTCCACTTACAGCTTTCTTCTATTTTTTTTGAGGCGATAGGCTATATATCACATCATGGAGTGGGGTTATCATGGTTATTGTCCACCTCCCAGTGGTCTTACACAAAAATCAGATACGAAAAATTCCTTGGAAGACCTCTGGTATAGTGTGTGTCTGTGGATAAAGGGGAAAAGCATTCCAAAAGGCTAGCAAAGTTTTATAACCGTGCCAGCAACAGCTGAAGCAACTGACACAGAACTGGGAACAGCCTTGGGAGCTTGCTTTCTAATCTTTTAGTAGTTGGATACCATTATGATTTCCAATAAAACTGTCAGTCTTCCTGAGAAAGCTCTGTATAACCTGATTTGACCTCATAGCTGACCCTGGTTTGAGCAGGAGTTTGAACTGCATGATCTCCTGATGTCCCTTCCAACCTGAATTATCCTGTGATCCTACCATCTTATGATACAACAAAGTGCACACCAAAATCCTAATACGGTCAGCAGCTGTAAGACACACGTATGTACGCCTGTGTCCCAAAAGGAAAGCACTGCTATCTATCTATGGTTAAGAATCATGAGGTGGAAGTGCTGTCCTTGGGATCCCAGCACAGCACTGTAGCATGGGGCTGGAACCGGTCCATAGCAGTTCCTAAGGGAACCTCAGCATCTACATCTGAATAGTTTTGCTTTTGACTGGCTGAAGTTCAGAACATCTTGCAGCCCTTGTCACATATTTGCTGTTGCCTAATGAGATGTATCCGTAGGTACTGCAGTTGAACTGTGCAGGAGCTGAAGTGGCCACTTCCAGTACTGGTAGTTGTTCCTCTCCCTCCTCTGCCACCCCCAAAGCCTTGTATGACATGGACAAGCTGTGTCTGCTTTACCTGTTTTATGAGCTGAGAAGGAAAAAGGGTAAAAGCTGTCAAAAATATAGCAATATCTCAGAGGCAGGATGTCTTTCAAGAGTCTGCCATAGAAAACCTCTTCTAACTATGACATTCCGTCAGTTAAAAGCATCTCAGCAGAAAAGCCAAACTTCTCGCCCATGAGGATCAGGGCCTGGATCTCAGGCAAGCACAGGAGAAAGGAGCAGAATGAAGAACTGGGATGGAAAGCAGTTCTGAGGGCCCTGGAACAATAGTTTGTTGTTCCCATGTTTTCTGAAACACTTTGTCCCCTTTTCCATCTGGGAAATCCAAATTCCTCCACAAATACTGCTAAGCTTTATGAACTTGTAGGTGCAGAGAGAGGAGACTTTTCCCAACTGCTTCATACCCCCAGCAGTGTGCTGCCCAGACAGTCATCTGCTTTGTCTACACTTACACACTGAGCTCTGACTCACAGTTAAAGTACTTGCAAATGTTCAGCATGCTAGTAAATAATATCCTGTCTGTGCTGCGCTGTCATTTCTTTTGCTTAATTAGAGGAGGGCAAGCCAACAGCCAACATATTTTGAGTTGCTTGGATAAATGCTGCATATAACCTAAAAGATGCAGTTTGAGCATACACACACACACTTCACAGCTGCCTTGATATATTATGTTTATAAATAATAGTGGTAAATAGTAGGCTGGAATATATACAGGCTTTTAAAATACTTGTATAGCCATTTACACACTTCTGTAGACAGACAGTCCTAAAAAATTGCAAGGTGAAGTTTTAAGTAGTCAGTGCCTCCCTAAGCAAACACAGGATTCCAAGGACTCACTTCAGAGGAGAAAAGGGCATTGTTGAGAGTGAATCACTTGTGAATCATCGCTGTGAACTTTTCCAGGAATGCCAGTTCGGTCATTGCAATGTGAACTTCAGAGCATAGATTTTATATGCATAGGACTGCCATAAATAAATCATAGGAAAACGTAATGAGAAAATATGTAGCACAATGTAAAGCAAACGTCTATACGGAACATCAACGGAGCTTAATAATGCAATTCAGTGAAGGTCTGTGTAAGGAAAAGCCAGTGGTCTGTGTGCTCTGTACTATGGCACTTGAAGAATCATGTGAGTTTATTGCAAGTTAATGTACTATTCAAATTCAAAAGCATATGTCATGATTAACAACATTTCAGGTTCCAAATAAATAAATACATAAATAAATACAGTTCATTATCTGCTTGTTCCTAGGATGTGAGGTGCCCTGAGATCAAGATTAGCTGTAGATATTCAATCCGTCTCAAGGTCTTACCTAAATAAACATGACAAACATGGGTTGACATGTTCCTGGGTTTGAAGGCTGCAGGGATTCTTGAGGCTGCACTGAAGCAGGACTGGGGAGAGTGGGTTATATTTCCAGTATTAACACTGACTTCTTTAACCAAGTATTAGAGACCAAATTTTCAGGACTTCTTATCTACATCCAGGTTTTCAGAAAGAACTGAGCCTCCACTCTGCAAAGCTGAACTCCTGTGAGCATTTGTTCGTCATATGCACTGTGCTTCTATTTTCTTTCTTTAAACATAACCCTGTTCAGAGCACCCTGATTCAAATTTTATGGGAAAGAATAGTAAAATCCTACCTTCTCTATTTATTTCTAGCCAATTTAGGCTAAACTTTTGTTCAGGGAGTACTACGTGGCTGAGTGTCTGTTTGACTTAGGTACTCAAGGTATTTGGCTACTGTTAAGAGCGCAACGTTTGTCTGTTCTGAGAAACTTCCTGCTTAAAAGCAGCATAAGTCAAAAGAGGCAACAAACAAGTAAAGTCATCTCTCAGTCCCATTGTTAAGACCCAAAGACAAATTGGCATTTGATAACATCTATCAAATTTGAAGCACAAACTGTTCTGCTACTGATGAAAACCAAATGTACTGAGATCAGTATGGCAAAAATGGTATTGCATTATTCGCTACCAATCTGTGTCCTTTGACATAAAAAGCTCTGTCCCTTTTTGTGGGTGAAAAAAGAGCAATGACATTTCATAAGTTATTCCTGGGCCACGCACCAGACCAAATGCACTATTAGGGACATAGGAAAAGCATTTTTTTGTTAGCATTACTGATACAATTAAATTGCTGTTTCCGCTTCTGCAACCACATGATAACAAAGTGTTAAGTTGGAAATATATTAAAGGTAAGATTATGTTGCCTGAACAATGGCATCTACTGAGATGACCTATGAAGTCTGAGACGTAAAAATGGGAATGACAAAATATGACATGCAATTTATAGGACATCTAAAGTCTTCCAGAGTGTTGCCTGGAGACCTAACTACTAGTAATCTCTCCAGACATTGAAAATAGGACTAATATATGAGGAAGAGTATGTGAGGCAGACAATAAACATAAAAGAAAGCTCATGAGTTGTCAAGTTCTGATTTGGTTCTTCAGTCTTTATCTGAATTAAAAAAATAATATTGTGAGGAATAGCTTGGGGACGCTGTTTTAGTTTTTTATTATATTTTAATTTACTATCTGTATTTTTGCATACACATACTTTGACTTTTCTCTGCATCCTCTATCTAGCAGAAGACCCTTGTGCAAGGACAGAAGAAAAAGGAAAAAAAAAAATCACCAGTAGAGGGAAATAAGGTCTGACTCTGAATAACCTGAACCTGTCTGTTTGTATGTCAGTTAATCAGTTTGTCTGTCTGTCTATCTGTCTTTGCAAACTGTCACTTGTATTAAAAAAATCCAAATGTAGACCTACTTCAGCAGTAGATTTATCTTCAAAGGCGGGCAGAATCCTTTCAACTTTGGAGCTGAAAGTAACTGCTAATTGCAATTAAGTGCTGTAACAGTAGCGGACAGCTTTAGAAGTATTGGAACAGTATTTTGAAGTATTTTATGCCTCATATCTTGAAAGAAAATAAAATCCTATTTAACTACAGAGCCTACTAAGGATTGAATGTACTGTAGAAGTTCTGGGCTCTAGTACTGACCTTGGAAAATTAATCTCATCTCTCCGTGCCTTGGTTACCCATATAGAAAATGGGAAGTATCATTTCCTGTCTATTTACAGTGTTGACTTTCTGGGCAGGGACAATGTCCTGTTGAGTACGTATATCACCACCAACCACAGCAAGTCCATAGTTGTTACTGGAGTTTCCATGAGCCAGTGTGGATTAATAACCAGACAATTCATCATAGAGATGCTGCTAATATTCCCATTTTATTTGTTTTTATTTCTAAAATGGATCCCTGTTTCCTTTCCTTTCCTGCTGTTTTAGCTAAATCCTGACTTCAGCTGTGGCTTTTTTCCTAGTTTCAATTTGTTGCTCTCAGGAGAAGAGGCATGATACCAGGTTATGCAATGCATGGATGAATGTTTTCTGTATCCCATTACAAGTTGACTATATACTCAAATTAATTTTGTGAAGACTCTTCTTTCATGGTTTATAAGTTTCTTCAAGTGTTACGGAACTCTCAGACTCCCCAAACTTGTTTTTATTCTGTTTTATATCTTCATGCTCTTTAAAGGTTCAGAGCACTGCAGAAATGTTCAATAACATATGCAACAACCCGATGAGGTCCATGAATACTATTGGTTTTCTTTGGCGTATGGAAGATTTCTTGCAACCCCTACAGAAAAGGGGAAGAACCTGCATCTATGCGTCGTAGCCTCCCAGCCAGTAAGCACTGTTTTAAAAAATGTATATAAATACATGCCACTTTAAAGCACTTAAACTGCTATGGTGAGTTCAGTCATTCCTGATTGAAATTAAGAGCTTGAGGCTGATATTGAGTAATAATGTTCCTGTTATTACAATGAGAGTTTGGACTAGCTATGCAGAAGGTGCATATCAGTATTGTTCTCTAAATTAGCCACTATGACATAGTGACATCGTATGAAATGTGGGTTCTTCTAGAAACAGATTCATGCAAATTAATTTAGGTACCAAATGGATTTTCCTAAATCCCAGATAATGACCTTGTGCTGTTTACACATCCCCTGGAGAGAGAAAATTCATCTGAGACCTCTGGTGTGGTCTATGTTTTCCCATTCAGTACAGGGAAAGCATAAGGTAAGTATTTTCCTACTGTAGGCACTGCCATTAAGAGCCTACAGTAAAGTGGGACGAATCTTACTTAAGATGTTGAGACCAACACTGACAAAAAAAAATACACATTTAAAGTAGAAATTGCCCTGTGAGACTGAGACCTCTCCTCTCTCCTCTCTTCTCCTCTCCTCCCCTCACCTCTCTGAATTAGGGTCAAAATATTTTATGGAGAGAATATTTCAGAACATCAGAGAACATTAATAGTTACCCATAAATTATGTGAGAAGTTACATCTCTGGCATTCAGGGATGCCCACCTGAATCAATCAAAACCCATCAAATCAGCCTCATACATCAATCATCAACTTAAAAAAATGAAAGATGTTTTCTGCTGTTTCTGTGTTTATATAAAAATAAAACTTGCAATAACAATAACAAATATATCTGAATTTGTTTATCTTGGTTTATATCACATTTGAATGAACTCTAGTTGCAGATTATTTTCTTTTATTTTTATTTTTATGTACAATTTTTAAATTGTAAATTTATTAAAATTTTGTTTTATTTTTATGAACAATAAAAAATAAAAATACGTTGGTGATCAGCTTATTTCTTAAAAAGAAAATGGATTTTACCATACAATTACACACATCCAAATGTTGCTTTTGAGGAAAAGAAAATTACATTAAAAATTATAAGATTTGCCATACTAGATTTTGAATTTCTAGGACCATACATTGATAAAAACACTAGGAAAAATAGGAAACGATATATTGATATTGCCATGTTCCACTGTTAAAAAACAGCGTGTTCCAAAGGGAGAGAGTCCAGTTTCAGGAAGTGCTCTGATAGTTTCTCAGGCAGATATGTCACTGATCTTTTCTTGTGGAGACATTAAAAGTTTAAAACATGAGTGCACAAACAATTTTTTTTTAATATAACTGCAGAGGGATAACTGAAGAGGATGAGCACGGGCAACAAATATGCTGTTTGGGTTATTCATACATTTCTGATTTCCATTCTATGATTATCTGCAGAGTCTCTCAAGTTGAACCTACTATGTGCCTATTTTTTTTCCCTTGGAACAATTTGTCAGATGACAGCCTTCCAACTCTTGTCCTCCTCCTTGGTACCCTGCCTCAGTAGCCAGCCAGTGATGGGCAGCTGCTCGCGGAACTCTAGACCACATAACCATCACGCTGCATTGCAAACACAGGGCAGGAGACTGCATGCCAGAGCGTGAGAACAGCCAAGTGGCAAGATGACAAATAATGTTGCCCCCACTGAAAAGGATAAATTAGCAGAGTCTTATTCTTCTCTTTCCGCCAATTTCCAGGGGTGAAGCCAAGTGACAGCAAACTTGGCATGTATCTATCAACAGGAACACATCTGCAGCAGTGCCAAGCTTCAGAGCCATCACGCCTGCCATTTCCTAGATGTTAAGAGTGGTGCAGAAGTAAAGGCCAGGACTTGAATCGTAGTCTAGTACTGCACAAGTGCAGGGAGGAATCTAAAACCTAGGAAATATCTGTATTAAAACAAACAAAACTTATAAAACCAATACATACTTTCAGTATAAGGCCACTGAGCACCCTCAAGTAAAGGAGAGGAAACTCAGGTCTGGGTTTCATCCACCTAATTGAACTGCTTGAAGGAATCAAGAGACACGTGAAGATCTCTCTGCGATTAGGACAGATAAACACATCAGAAAGCTGTCTTGAACCACCTGAAGCATACTGCTCACCTGTTCCTTTTCCCATGCAATGTTGGAGGGTACTGCTTCTGGTTGCTTTTCTGTCAGAAAACAACATGCTATCATTACTCTGTTGATTACATGCTCAGTTGTAACAGGCAGTTGGTTGCAGTTCAGTTGACATATTAACTTTGATATTTAACTCGCAGTAGTATTTGGGTAGTTAATTACACTGACTTCAAAGACTTGTCCAAAGTTACCTGGAGACCCCATGGCATATCCGCTAAAGTGTTGAGTTTGTACCTTTCTTGTTTGTCTGATTCCCAAGTATGTGCTTCCAGTCTGCTCCTCTTTTAAGTTGCCAGAGATACTTTCAAGTATCACATTTTGTCAGAGCACAGAACCAACCTCCAACAGGACTTTGTATCACTGATCGTTGGCAGTTCAGCCAGTTCTCAGTCCACCTCTCTGTCCACTTATCTAGCCCATACTTCATCAGTTTGTGTATGAAGATGTTACATAAGACACTGTCAAAAGCCTTGCTAAAGTCAAGATAAAGAATATCCACTGGACTCATGTGTGCCAGCTTGTTTATATGTTCCCTGATCTCATCCTCCTCTGTGGAGGGTAAATGTTTCTTGTTCCAGATTTTTTCTCTGGTTTCAGGGCTCTGGGACTCCTGCAGGCAAATTTTAATAGTAAATAACAGAGTGAAGAGGGCATTAAATATGTCAGCCTGTACCATGTCCTTCTTTACTACTTTCCCTGCCCCATTCAGCCCATTTTTGGCCTAGTCTTCCCTGTGCAACTGGCGTACCTGTGGCCAACAACAACAGCCTTTGTGGCTGTTGTTCATGTCCTTTACCAGATTCAGCTCCAGATGAGCGTTGGCTTTTCTAACTTTATCCCTGCACACTTAGACAGTGTCTCAGTATTTCTCTTCTGTGACTTGACCTTGCTTCCAACTTCTACACTTTCCCTTTTACTTTTGTGGTTTGTCAGGAGCTCCTTGTTCATACTCATGGGTCTCCTGCCACTGTTGCTTTATTTCATGCTAGCTGGGATGGAGCTTTCTTAAGCTAGGAGGGGGTGACCTTTGAAAACCGGGTAGCTCTCTTGGGCCCCTCTTCTCTCTAGGGCCATATCCCATGGGATTCTTCCAAACATATTCTTGCAAAGTCTGAAGTCTGCCATCCTGAAGTCCAGGGCTGTTATCTTAATACTTGCCTTTTTAGCTCCTCCCAGGATGCCGAAAGCAACAGTCACTGCAGTTAAAGTTGTCCCTGAGCTTCATATCCCCCATAAGCTTTTCCTTGTTTATATGCATGAGTTCCAGCAGGTCATCTCTCATCATCATCAACTCCTCAGTCACCTTTGTTTGAAAGTTATTATCAATGCACTCCAGAAACCTCATAGATTGCTTGTGTCCTGTTGTGCTGTCCTTCCAGCAAGTATTGGGCTGGCTGAAATTCTTCATGAGGATCATGTCCTGCAAACATGAAGATTCTTCTAATCATCTGAAGAAGGCCTTATCTACTTCTTCCTGACCAGGCAGTCTGTAGCAGGCACCCACGACATCACCCATGTTGGTCTGCTTGCTAATTATAACTTACATGCTCTCAGATGTTTTATTATCTGCTCCTGGGCAATGCTCCAGGCATTCCCACTGCTCTTTCACATCAAGGGCAACTCCTCCTCCTTATCATTCCAGCCTGTCCTTCCCAAAGAGCCTGTGTCCATCCATGGCAGCATTCCAGGCACGTAAAACTCTCCCACCACGTCTCTATAATTCTGAGACTGTAGCCCTGCAACTGCATGCAGCCCTCTAATTACTCCTGCTTGCTCCCCATGGTATGTGCTTTAGTGTACAGACATTTCAGAGAGGCACTCAGACTCTGATTTCTGAATCAGCACCCAGGCTGATTTCCCAGAAAAGATATGAGGAACTTTCCCCATAATGCTCTCCTGCTGGCATTTCCCTATTTGTGTGAATAAAACTGCGGTACGCCGCATACAGCCTTCTATTGTTCATTAGGAGGTGTCCTGTCCAAATCACCCTGCACTTTTTCCTTGCCAAGCCAGCCCACCGCTTTCATTGTGGGTCGTCATTCTCCCTTGTCATGTCTCCTTAACATGTCCCTCGTACATCCCCCTCCAAGCTCCATGGAGATCAGAGTGTATGCATGAAAGCCTCTAAGAGGTTATAGGAAATAAAAGAGCCAAGTTGTTTAGCAATCATAATTGTTCAGA
This sequence comes from Phaethon aethereus, assembly GCF_964289735.1. Classification (NCBI taxonomy): domain Eukaryota; kingdom Metazoa; phylum Chordata; class Aves; order Phaethontiformes; family Phaethontidae; genus Phaethon; species Phaethon aethereus. The sequence goes on along the minus strand of NC_138577.1, from coordinate 7,673,833 downwards.
AGTTGGGTTAATTGGGTTAATATTCTCAATGAAAGCAAGAGCTCTTTCTTGAAGATGTGACATCTTCCTATTTCTGTCAGTGACTACTCCCTCACTACCCTCTCTATGGACTGGCATAGAAATTCAGCTGCCCTTCCATTTACCTGTTAAATGTCTGGCATTTTCCTCTGCTGAACTCTGTACCTGCTGTGTGCCTGGTGTTGTTTCCTGCTGTCTACTCCACCTGTCCACTTTACTCTTTTATTTCCTCCTTAAATGTTAACATGGCACAGATGGGCTCTTACTGCCTGTGACTTTCTAATGGAGTTGTTGAATGTTAATGATACTTTGGAACTTAAAAAGAAAAATAGAGGGACAGCCACTAAAACACCAAAGAAAATAAAGGTATGCATCCAGTGTATCCATCTGTCTGTATGCAACATGATGAAATAGCTTACTAGGATGTTTATTGTTGCCATATAGGAGCATTGAGAGTCCTCAGCCAACACAAAAACCTCCCTGTAAACAATGAAAAAAATGGCAAATTATTGCTTTTTCATATATGAACATAAATTTGCCACACACACAAACCAATAACATAAAAATGAGGGTGAAAAGTAAATATTCTTCAGGGGTAAAAAAAGTCTGTTCTTTTGCTTTGAAGTCCCTAGCCCAGGAAAATAGCCAAGGCATTAACAACCAACCGTTCCCAAATTTTTGCTCCTTTGGAGGGCCCTGTCATTTTCATGTAATCATCCATTCAGAGAGCAGATGCAACTGCTGGCATGCTCACAGCACCCTCATCTCTCTTGATGTGTCCCTGTTCTTGCTTAATAAAAAACTTCTGTCTGGTTCGGCACCACCTCCTGTCTCCTTTTCTTTCCTCATCTGAAACTGCTGTATGCCAAAGCGGGCCAAGAGACATCCACCAGGATATTTTAGACAGCTGGATGGCTGTAGTTGCTATAGTTCACAACCGTAAGATCCTTGTGAGACAATACAGCTGCTACTCTGAATGAGCTGCCACTGGAAGGTCAGTTCTACACTCCAACCTTAAACAATCCAGAAAAGTAAAGTTCTGAAAAAAAGATTACTTGTTTCATTATGTGGAAGTGGTTGAGGAGTCTCACCTCACAGTTTTATACTAAGACATAACTGAATGTGTGAAAGAAAACGACCATTACAGGTTGTTCATAGTACCGTATATTTATCTTCATTGTGTTGAAGAGAATCCTGAGCACCTTGGCATGGCCAATATGCCTGCACCATCATCTCACCTGACATTTTGATGATCTAGATGCAGGAAACTGCAACATGGCTGCCTCTACTTTTGTGTTTGGGATTCAAAAAACAAGAGAAAGAAAAGTGCAGTATTGTCAATACAAAGCATTCAGTCAGACTGAATTAAGATCCATGCTATTTGAAAATCAAATCAAGAAACCCTGGGCCCTTTTATTTGCTAGCTAATGTTTGAGATGCGACAGTTGGCCTTTCACATGTATTTCTTGCTTCCGTAACGGCTAAAAGCAATCCTCCTTTCCTTCCCCTTCTTTTTTCCCTCCCACCATTCCTTCCTACCTCCCTTCCCACTTCCCTTTCTCTCTGAAAATTTAAGAATGAGGCCAGCAGTATGGTGCTAATCTGCAGCTTTCAGGATTTCATCAGTACCCTGCTTTGCTCTAGTATTTCTACAAAACTTTGGGAAAATTGTTTCAGTTCTTATTGCTCATCAACAAAATGTGAACAATGTACAGACATAGAAGTATTGTGGAAATTCATAAGTTCAATAAATAAAGGTAGCTCCACTGTAAAAACAGAGCACTGAAATAATAATATCTGAAACTAACAGTCAAGTTCCTTTTAATACAGCCATGTCATGCAGTCCTGTTTGTAAATACACCATTTCATACATCTTAAAACTAGTTTTTACCCACTGTTTCTTTCAAAAAGTTATTCTGTATCTTCAAAACTCAGAAAACTAGCACCTATATTTTAATTTTAGGCTGAAATTGGATTCTATTAAATCCATTTTCATGTTATCTATTAGTTTATTTTCTTTAAATTCCTTTCTCATATTTACTACCATTTACCATTGGATTTATAGACTGAAATCATATTCCCCTCTAAGCCTTCACAGAGTTGAGCCTTCAGGCAGTTAAGGTGCGATATTGGCGCCGGTGCACTGTTGTGGTAGCGATCGGCACCTGTTGCTCTTCAACTCTCAGCAACCCCACCACAGAAGGGTCCTCTGAGAGACCAGGCAAGGTGGACAGCTATTTAATCTCTTCTGTCTCCAAGGCAGCTATACCAAAAGCCCACCGGTACCCTTTTGGGTCCTTGAAATACCCTCTGCTGAGGTAGTTTATGCCAAGAGTGCACAGAGCCTCTGGGCCAGTCTCAATGGGGCTGCTTTTGCCAGTCATTCCCAGTTAGGCTCACTTTGACTGCCAATACAGTCAACTGTTGGGACCTTCCTGTCACTCCAGAAACACAGATGGGTTCTGTCCTTTTATAGCTTGATGGCATTAGGTTACATTGTGCACTGGTGTCCACTAAAGCCTTATACTCCTGTGGGTCTGTGTGCCAGACCATCGAATCCACACAGTCCAATAAACTCGGTTATACAACTCCTCCACCCGGCTAGAGGCAGGGCCCCTCTTGTCCTGGTCATAGTATTCGCTACTCACTTCTTGCAAATATGAATCAGAAGTCCATCTCCATCTTTCTAGGTCATTACTGTCAATGAGTTGGCAGGCGACCATGGTGCACTCCATACAAACTTCTGCCACATGGGTTGCATGCACTTGACTTCATCTGGATCTTTGGATAACTGCTCACTGTTCATGTCATCATAAATCACCTCCAGCACAGCTAATTCCATCAGGTACTGGATACATCCCTTCACAGTGGTCCACTTACCTGGGCCACATAAAACATCTTCCTTGAAGGGATACCTTTCCTTCTCACCTGACAGGAGTCACCTCCAGAGGCTGAGGACTTGTGCTCCCTTTCCAATCATTTTGTCAATGCCCCCTTCCCCTGAAAGGGGTCCCAGCTGCTTGGCTTCCCTACCCTCTAATTCCATGCTACTGGCTCCGTTATCCCAGCATCGGAGTAGCCAGGTGACAATGTGCTCACCTGGACGACGGCTGAAGTCTTTTTGCATATCTTACAGCTCACTCAGGGATAAGTATCAGGTGGTTACTGGCTCATTTATGATTTCCTCCTCTTCTTCCTCTTGTTCTCATGATGGCCGAGTTTCGGAGTAGTCTGCCTCATCCAATTCTTCCTCTTGCTCCCTCTCAGAAGAAGCTTCTTCAACCCTTACTAAATGAGTTGACTTCTGCTTCCAATATTTCTTCTTGTGTATATGAGCGACTGATACTGGCATGGGTTGGTTGTTTGGTCATATCTGTCATTATCTCAACCCATCATGCCCCATGCCAAAAAAAACATTGTGTTTTAACCCAGCAGGCAGCTAAACACCACACAGCCGTTCTCTCGCTCCCCACTCCTTGGCAGAATGGGAGAGAGAATCAGAAAAAAAAGTAAAATTCATGGGTTGAGATAAAGACAGTTTAACAGGATGGAAAAGGAAGGAAAAAAAAATGATAAAAGGATGTACAAAACATGATGCGCAATGCAATTGCTCATCACCCGCTGACTGATGCCCAGCCCCTTCCTGAGCATTTACCCTTTGCTGCCAACCCCCCAGTTTATGTACTGAGCATGACGTTGCATGGTATGGAATTTCCCTTTGACGAGTTTGGGTCAGCTGTCCTGGCTGTGTCCCCTCCCACCTTCCTGTGCACCCCCAGCCTTCTCCTGGCAGCCCAGCACGAGAAGCTGGACTGTCCTTGACTGCTTAACAACTAAAAACATCAGTACACTATCAACATTTTTTTCATACCAAATCCAAAACACAGCACTATACCAGCTAATAGGAATTAAATTAACTCTATCCCAGCTGAAACCAGGACAGGTGCCAACACCCAAATAAAACTACTCAAGCATATAGTACTTAAAATCTTTTGCCTGACAAATAGGAGTCTAAGATTACATTAATCTTTTTCACAGATGCATCACACTGGTTATTCATAGATATTTTATGATCTGTTAATATATTAAGTCTTCCTCTTTTTCTGTCATTTCTAATTGATAGCCTCCTGGATTATAGAAGAATTACCAGTTCTAATCCCCAAGCACATTTTGTAGACCTAAATTTCACAGTACTTTAGCTCTCAATATCGTTGACTTGTTTTTATCACAGTCCTTCCTTCATGTTGATGGTGCCTCAAATTTTATTTCATCAGGAAAGCCAAGGCACATTCATGCCATTTAACTTGAGTCATCCAAAAATCAAGTATGTGTTCTTAGCCACTCTTCCTATCTAACATGTGCTTTAAATTATATTAAAGGACATATGTGCAGTATACACGACAAGTAGTCTAAAGCTTGGGGGTGAAGATGACCAACATGAATGTAAATAACGGCTCCTTGACTCTTCATTGACTGTAAGGGGGAGCCAAAGTAATTACACTAAATTTTCAGATAATTTCTGATTGTTTAAAGCGAGATGAACTGAACTTTAATCTCCATTATCAAACTCACATTTTTGAGGTAAAGATCACAAATGCAAATTCTGTTAGTACTAGAGAACAGACTGGTCCTTGAGTAACTCATTAGCTCTGAGTTCCCTTACAACACAATTTCTTGTCACCTTCCTCTGGTTACATTTCCAGTGAAGACCGTACTCTTCTGAATATCTGTTCAAATTCTTCAGTGTCATTTAGCTGAAAACTGAACTGGGTAAATTATCTTTACCTGAAGAAATCTGCAATACAGACAATGATTTTCACTTCATTTTTTCTACAGACAAGAGGCTTTTTATGTTTTATTTAAGTACTTAGCCCATTGACTTCGATGTCTAACTCTTCTAAACATTTGTGCAAACCTAATCTTAATTTGATGCTTTTACTGATTTATATTTCACTAGTCATACAGAGGAAATGCAAGACCTAGTCAACACCTAGAATTATGAATGTTCACTTTCTATAGAGAGCTGCAAATCACAGAATCAACCCCCTTGCAGTGAGCAGGGACAGCTTCAACTAGATCAGGTTACTCAGAGCCCTGTCCAGCCTGACCTGGAATGTTTCCAGGGATGGGGCATCTACCACCTTTCCGGGCAACCTGTGCCAGTGGTTCACCACTCTCATCATAAAAAATTTCTTCCTTAGATCTAGTCTAAATCCACCCTTCTTTAATTTCAACCCATTACCCATGATCCTGGTTGCATTAATGGTTTTGGTTCAAAACATACTGCTTTTGTCAAAAAGCAATTCCACTGAATGATTTATTCAAGTGCCTTGTAGGCGAATTCATCGCACCTGACTTAAGGCACTTACCTGAAGTGTCTGAGAAGTGAATATTCCTCGACACTCATGAGGATAGTCAACTCTTGCAATAATTCAGACCACTTTAGACTTGAATTACTTACTTGAGTGCTTACAGGACTTTTCTTGCATCATTAGGGATAACTTAACAGTGATTTAACTTCTAACTTAGGTTAGCCGCTATTAAGTTTCTAAAGTTTTCTAAGGGGAATTGAAGCTTGTAGAGAGAGGAAAATCCTATTTTTATAAAATCAGCAGTGCAATCATGGTAATTTGGGGACAGATATGCTCTACCTATCTGGAATATATCCTTCATGCTTCAAAATGTGTATCTCGTGCCCCAAATCATTAAGTATAGAGGGTTGGGACAAGATTTTCATAGGGTAACGCCTGACTATGTCTATGGAAGGGTTATTGTACCTTTCTCTGAAACATCTGGCACTGGCCAATACTAGCAACAGAAGACTGGACTAGATGGACTGCAGGTCTGATTTGGTGTGGCAGTTCCTATGTTCCTATGTTCTTTTTCCACCTGGTGCAAAGGCAAAACTGTCAGGTATAATGAGGAAGTCTTTATTCAGGTCCTTGGGTAAGACTTTAAAGTTGGCGATTAAAAAATAATCTTTTGAAAAACTCAGAGAATTTTGCCTCTTTTACTGAGAAAATGTACATCGTATATACTAAAATTTTCCCAACCCTTTCCCTATTTGTAGTTGGGTAATATTACTGCAGATAGGTGAAGGGGACATTTCCAGACAACTTATGGCTACTATTATTCTGTATTATTTTTATTATTGTTCTACTCAACTGCAGTCGTGGAGTAGACTTCATTGTCTATGTGTTATATTAGGATAGGAAAAAGACAGTTTTGTCCCTAAATGCTTACATCCAAATTAACTTCCTCTAGTCTTAGATTCCTAACTGTAATTTCTAAATGAAGTGCCTAGATGTCTTAGGAGCACGGTTACTGATGCAGAGAAATAAGAACTTCCAGATGAAGGTCCAGATTTGAGCAACCCCCCCCCACCATCCCAATGGTATATTTTTCTCTTCATTGACAAAAAAGGTACCCATGCATGACTACAAACCACGGTTAAGTGCCTTTTTAAAGTGAATGCTATTAAAAAGGATGAATTCAGGTTTCATAATTTAAGTTTAATGGAAAACACAAAGCCTTGAAACAAATGTACAAAGTAATACAAAGAATCAACATGAAAATATTGTCCATCATTTGGCAGGTAATGATCTCAGTACACCAGCAGCCTAACCGTTCTGCAATTTTTAGTTTTCAAGAAGTGCAGCATAGTTTTAAGAATACTGTGAAGGTTTTCTCCCTGCCCCTTTGGATTGTACTTGTAATTACTTGTAAAGTAATTTGGTGAAGAATGCCCCAGGAAAATGTGATGTTTTCTGTCTAGAACAATTTCTGTTGCCTAATTATAGATATTTATTACTGTTTGAGATGTCCTGAGTATCCGTTGATGTTCCCAAAGGTGCAAGCTAATGCAGTTGTTTTATCATATCCAGTATTCCCATGGAGATATCTCAGAACCCCTGGATTATGACTTTGCCAACTCTACCTGAGGCTTTTGTAGTTTCATTTTTCACTTTTCACAGTCTCTTATCATAGCTAGGTCTACTGCAATTTTAGTGAACTGGTGACCAATTAAAAGCTAGATGCAGGTATTCTGACTTTGTGACTTAACAGAGTTATCTAATTGAGGAATACAGTCATCCTCGTTTCCCATTACATTCATTGGAAAGAAAAAAGGCACCTGCAGATGCTGTGTCAGATCTAAAATAAGCTGAATTGTCTTTTAGAGGTGCTTATTTCTTCCTTCCATTGACAGGAGAAAGAACACAGCTGAACAGGAGTCTAAATTTAGTGCTCCCAGGAAGCAAATGGGATATTAGGAAGGATAAATCTGGCTATAACAGTTGGATCATAAGGTCAAGTGCTAAAACTCATCACCCTGCTGGAAACAGTGAAATGGAATTACACTTCTTCAGTACATTGTTCCCTCCTACTCTCACCTTCCCCTGTATGAGTCTGTGGCTGATCACTTTTTCCTACCTTGCTTGGTTTCCTGTCTAGCTTTTTGCATCCTAACAGATATTGCTGGAAGAAGTAAATTTTAGTGGTGAGGGTCCAGCATCTCTGATTTGATCTCAAATACCAAAGCTGGAGTGCAATACAGGCTGAGCAAGGGTCTGTGGCACACAGGGAAAAAACCCTACACCTCAGTGATAGTAGTGAAATGGTAGCAGTGAAATGTATACTTAGGTTTTGAAATAGACAAAGAAACAACCAAAATACTCCAGGCCAAACTCAGATGAATTTGGAATAATAACAGTGTAGTATTATTTCCTTGGGTTCTGTCCAGACAAAAGGAAAAGGAAGCTCAGAATGACATAGTGTTCAGTCAATATCACTGTTTCAAAAGTAGACACAATACAGGGAATAGAAATGCAAGGTCATTAACAAATGGAGGACTATAATAACTGGATTGTGATTCTTGATCAAACCTGAAGTCTTTTTATTATCATTGCTCTTTTTTCTTTGATTCACAATGGGAATGAGACTTCGTTTTCTGTGTATCAAATTAAAAGAAAAGATAATGAGCTAATAAAATAAGAGGTAACATATGGAGTGTGGCACTGGCTGCATAAAGATTATGGATTTTATTATTTGTTGAAATGGAAATGTCAATGTAATCTCATGGGCTGATGCCATGGAAATTCCATTGGATTTTCCATATTGGTGATGCGTTGCTACAAGCCTTTTGGATTATAAATGTGCGATATAGTATTAACCCATTAGGTCGGCTGTCTGGTATCTACTAGCTTTCGATATTATGCCAGCATTAAAGCACAGTGCTTATACACACACCTGGATTATTTAGAGATAAAAGGAGTCTCAATCAGTAATTCCTGTTATAATTATTTAATGCTTTCTAAAAATGTAGAGACTTGTCTTAGAGGAGGAGATAACCTCTCACCCACTAAGACTGAAAAGGTACTCTTCCAGTTCACAAAATCATAGAATACCAGGTTCGAAGGGACCTCAAAGATCATCTAGTACAACCTTTCTTGGCAAAAGCGCAGTCCAGACAAGATGGCCTAGCGCCCTGTCCAGCTTAAAAGTGTCCAATGCTGGGGAATCCACCACTTCCCTGGGGAGATTATTCCAATGACTGACTGTTCTCATTGTGGAAAATTTTCCTCTTATGTCCAATCAGAATGTCCCCAGGAGTAACTTGTACCCATTACCCCTCATCTTTTCCATGTGACTCTTTGTAAAAACGGAGTCTTCGTCTTCTTTGTAGCCACCCTTTAAATTCTTTAACATAACCATAAGGTCTTCTCTAAACCTGCTTTTCTCAAGACAGAACAAATCCAGTTCTCTCGGCCTTTCCTCAAATGTCAGGCTTCCCAGTCCTTTGATCATCTTTATGGCCCTTCTCTGGACCCTCTTCCAGCCTGTCCACATCTTTTTTGCATAGTGGGGATGAAAACTGAATACAATATTCCAGGTTTGGTCTGACAAGCACTAGTAAAGTGGGATAATGACCTCTTTACCACTGCTGGTGATGCCCTTGTTGATGCAGCCCAGCATCCTGTTGTCTTGCTTTGCTGCAGCAGCACATTGTTCACTCATATTAGGCTTGTTGTCCACCAGGACCCCCAGGTCCCTTTCCGCAGGTCCCAGCCTGTGCCGTACTCCTGGATTATGTTTTCCTGGGTAAATGACCTTACATTTGTCTTTGTTGAACTTCATAAGGTTCTTGTTAGCCCACTCTTTCAGCCTATCCAGGTCTTCACGGGTGGTGGCTCTCCCTTCTGAAGTGTCCACTTCGTCACTCAATTTGGTGTCATCAGCAAACTTCATCAGGGTATACTTGATCCCATCATCCAGATCACTTATGAAGATACTAAAGACCGCTGGGCCCAATATTGATCCCACTTGTGACAGGCTGCCACTTTGAAAACGAGCTATTTACCCCTACCCTCTGGGTGTGGCCTGTCAGCCAGTTCCCCACGCACCGCACAGACCACTTGTCTGGACCGTAACACATCGGTTTCTCTAGGAGGAGGCTGTGGGAAACGGTATCGAAAGCCTTGGGTAATCCAGGTAGATGTCCTCTGTTTGCCCCACATCAACTGAGCAGGTTTCTTTGTCATGGAACGCAATCATGTTTGTCAAGCACGATTTGCTCTTGGTGAATCTTTGTTCTTCATTTAACTTGTGATAAACCCCAGGAGGATTCATTCCATAACTTTCCCAGGGATTGAAGTAAGACTGGTAGGCCTATAGTTTCCTGGATCCTCCTTTAAGCCCTTCTTGTAGACGAGGGTGACATGAGCCTTTTTCCAGTCTTCTGGAATGTCCCCCAATCTCCATGGGTTCTCAAAGATTATGCTGAGCAGCCTCAGTTCCCATTATCAGGGAGTCTCAGGTACACTGAACCTTTCAGTAAAACACTTTTTCTTTCTTTCTTTTTTTTTTTTTTTTTTTTTGAGGGAGGGTGCCTTTCAGGTTACAGCTATTTACACATTTATTGATCAAATCCTATTGCATACAAAGTTTATGAAAGCAACCTGCTTACAGATGCACGTGAGTACACATGGGGGCATACGTTTCCAGGTTGTCTTTAGAGGCAAGAAATGTTGCAGATGTTGAAGAAGCACAGTGTTCTCACATAACAGTTCAATACTGCAAAATAAATGCCTTTAGTTTCCCATTCTGGAGAGGCACTCGTCTCTCAACTTTTATAATCTTATTCAAATTGGGTGTGCATTCTCCCTTGATAGTCAATAGAAAAAGTTAGAAACCACCATAAAGAGATTCAATTCATAAGGTTAGCTCCCTAAGACAGAAGTCTTCCTGTAAACATTCCTTTCTTCTGTCATTGACTATGGAGGGACTCTTGATCACTACTTCAGCCTTGGCAACTGACATTTAGATAGGTAATCCTAAAAATTAAGGGATGAACTCCAAATCAGTTTATGCATTTAATGTAAAACACACTAAAAAAAACAGCCAAACCAACTAAAAGAAACATAGATTATTTGGTAAAACCTCTCTAAAATATTCCATGTCACTAGTGGAATGGTTGACTTGGGTGAAATACACAGTAGACACAAGCCATATTATTTATGCCAGACTAAAATGTGTTCAAATGTACTATTTAATTATCATAAGAACAGGATAGAATTGGAAAGAGAAGAGGTGAGGTGAGGAGAGGACTAAAAGTAATCTAGTGAAAGCAAGTGCACACTGAAGAAAGTTGCAAGACTGGAGCCAAATAAGTACGTCATACCTTAAGGGAATGTGAGGAACAGCAGAAGAAATAGCAGAAAAAGAGAACTGAATTGCTAAGGTGGACTTCTATATTGCCTTGAAAATAACACCTTAGAATGTTGATGTAAATAAAGAAGATACACCTAGGTTTGTAAGAACAGAGTATTGAGGAGATGGAAATGGCATAACCTGGGCTGTAAAGCAGAACAATAAGTTCAGCCTTAGCTTTTCATGTGAGTCACGGAAGGAGGCATGCGGGTCACAAAGAGAAGGCAGGCATCAGAAGGGAGAGAGTTTCAGTAGCAAATATCGGGGATGAACACATGCTTTGGTAAGAGGCTTGGAAAGGAAAGGGTGTTTTTCAACCTGTTGTAACCCACAGCAGAAATAGAAAGTGTAGGATGCACATATTTATGAAGATTACAGGGAACCAAAGAAAAGTTACTGAATCATAAATAACAGCACTAAGGTTTCTGGCTTCACTACCAAAGAAAATAATGGATATCCTCTCCCCCTTCCTCCCCATCTGGACAGCTTTATTGTAAAAAGATGAAAGACTGAAGAATTCTTACAGCCTTGCTTCATAAGGGGTATGCCAGTCTTCCCTGGGACCTGTAAAAGAGAGATAGCTTTTACCATACCAGGGATTTTCTAGTCCATAAAATGACAATATTCACTATACCCACCCACTCAGATGCACTAATGATGTCTGCCTTTTCAAATTATTATCTAGCCACCTTGACAGAGCCAAAATGTCTTCCAAGACTGCCAAACTTTGGTACTTGGCTTACAAATGAATTTTAGGCAACAGAAAGTAACCTTTTAAAATAACTGTCTGAAGTAAACTGTTCAGGGGAAAATGGAAGTGGTTTTGAAGACATCCAAACAGAAATGTGAGTCAGTACTTAATGATATAGATTCATGAGCAAGATATACAGCAGTGTTAGTTAAATGAGAGCCATTTTAATTCCATTACCTGAAGGATAAGGACTACATTTCAACACTTTTGTGGACTTTACAGTCAACTATACTGTCTAAAAAGCATTACTAGCATTATTTAGGTAATTAAATTGCTGCTGTAACTATTGATATTATTGGTTATGTCTGAAAATGCCATTTAGACAGATACCTCTCGAAATACAGAAGTGGCTACAAAGAGGCAAGGTGATCTTTCCTATTCTGCAAAGTACTGTAATGTTACCACCAGAATACACAGGAGCCTTGGGCTCTAATCACTTAACAACAGTCCCTGCCTTAGATCATTTGCACCTTAAAAGTGGTAGATTTTGTTTCATCCAATACTGTTGCAAAAGGTTTCACTCTAATTATACTTGATACTTCTTTTTGTTTTTTTTTTTCCATTCCAAGCCTGTTTCTGACTGTGTGACAGACTAGAACATTGGATGGAAAATTCAGCATTTGCAATTCAAATTCCGAGCCAAGGTTGTAATGCTGAATACTTGTGGATATCATTTAAAAGGCCTGTAGAGTTAAACAATGTAGATTTTTCCCCATATGTGGTGAACTGACTTTACGGATATTATTCAGTTAAGATCTGGAGATGATATTCATATGGTACTTATGCATAAAACTCACAACAGGCAAGTATTCTGTAAATTCAGCATTTAGTTATCTTTTATCCATTAACAAGAAGCAAAGCAAACTTCTCCCCCTTATATTCATGCCCCAAGCTAAGCAAGGGGAATGGAAAAGGTTTTTAGAATTACAAATAGAATCTTTAAATTGTAAAAACTTGCTAATTTCATTTGTGAAAACCATTGCAGAACTTCTGCTTTTTCTCCCAGTTGTTATTCAAATCAAAGTCCCAAGTTAAAGAAAAAAAAAAAAGACAGAAAGAAAGAAAGAAAAAAATAGGGGAAAAAACCCCCCAAAAACAGGGAAAGAGAAAGGAAATAATCCTGCCAGGAATTTAGTGAGTTTTTCTTTTCAGAGATCAGGCAGAAATACTGCATATTTAAATATGCAAATTGAAGCAAAACTCAGGTTGCTAAAAAAGAGGAAAAGAAAGGGTGGGGGGAGAAGCGGAAAAAATATAGAAAGAGTTATGAACTAAGTTTTCAAAAACAGGTACATGGAAAATATGTGAATTCACCCATACAATTTTGAAAGTAGATTCATGCATTTCAGTAAATGCATTTCAGTGTGCAATTTGTAAATGTACATTTTCAAATATTAAAGTTTTATCTTTCTTTAGTGCTTTACAGTTTTGGAAGCCCTAAATATAAATTAAAAATAAAATTCTTTCTCGTGTAAGAATCCTGAACAAGGGTTTCGCACCTCCTAAATCCCACTAAAGCCCTCAAAATAGGATTTAAGAGGGACTTATGTGGCTCATAGGCAATACGTAGCTGGGAGAATTTCACCCAAAGGGATAAAGCATATTAGCATTACTTCTGCAATTAGTTTCACTACAGTCTCTTGAACTAATTACCTAAGATGAGAGTTCTTGCTCCATATAGTCTTTTAGTCTAGCAAGACAGATCATTTAGAAATACTAAATATTACAACAAGGCAAGGGATTGGATACGCCATTATGGGTTTACACAGTCAGACTTACAGGCAAAAAAAGCTGAATACAAGAACACTTCTTGCAAATTTGGGACTAATGAGTTAACCAACCTTCTGAACATCTCTGAGAGATAAGCAAGTATTCCTCCCACCATTTATAGCCAGAAATATGGAAACAGAGAAGTCATAAATTGTTCAATACAAAATACTCAGTGTGTCTAGACTATTGACTGAGTTTGAGTGTGATGCTTCCCCACAGACAAATATTTTTGAATTAAAGGAAGAAATAAGAACAGTGTTCACAATTTGTTTTCACTTAGCATGATAAATCAGTTGAAACTATTACTGCAAAAAAGGTGATAAGAAGTTTGAATCTCCAACTGGAAAATTCCCACATTAATGGACTGGCGAGGTACTTGGAAAAAAAAAAACAAAAACTAAACTTTATTATTTGTTCCCAGATTTTATTAAAATGCTGTTCCAACTTTCTATGTCCCAAGTTGCAGTCCTGGAAATGAAACTATTGCTAGAGTTTCATGAGGAAAACAAGATGTAGCCCTGATTTCTGCATCAAAAAACAGGGATTGTTGTGTGAATGCTTAAAGGAGTTACAACTTTGCTCTGAGCTTTTTTGTCAGGTTATACAATATTAGGCAAGGAGCAGAACACTTCTCATATGACCCACAATATTAACGTGCATAAAAAGTGTGTATTTATTTGCAAGAAGCCATGTTGTTCTGTGCAGCTCCTGGGAAACTAACCCAAAATTTAGAAACACAGGGAAACATGTAAGTCTGCAAGAGTATGTGAATGGTGCACTTAGGGGTGCAAGGTCTTCAAGTTAGAAAAGTTTTATTTTGTATTTCCCCATTCTGGATCTGTTCAAAGACCAAATATCTGTGTAAGGAAAGCGAGATAATGATTCCTGCTCAGAACAGGTGACATCTGAAAGTTTTATTGTACCACTGATTTACGGTGAAGCTAATCCCGGATCAGAATTTGCAGTTTTTCCAATTTCACGGGAAGCTACATCTTTCACACCCTCAATTAATTCTCCTATTCATCTGTGGTGATCTTCAAAACTTCTTCAATCTGATTCATATTATCATTAGATAAAGTCCCAAGTAAATAACCTGTTCTTTGTCATTTCTTCCCTTGCAATCTTCCCTGAACAGAGATTTTGGTGGACCTTCAACAGCATCTGGGTAACAACACACACATGAAACTGCAACATATGATGTACTGCAAAAGCCCGTAGGGATCTTCACATATAGTATATCAAATGAATAAATTAGTGCACTAAGCCCACCAATTTTCTCTGTAGAATATCTATCCTTTGAGTTCTTATATCACAACTCGTTTACTTTTGCTTTCTGAAACAATCCACAGATATCAAGACTTGTGTTTCATCCTACTTGCTTAGCTCCATATGTATTATTTTCTAATTGCTGTAGGCAACATCTTAGCATTTTACATTTTGGTGGAGTTCTAATAATGGAAGGTGTAGTTTTATCAGGCAGGTGTTTTAAAGTCCTGAAGGAAAGAGCTTTCATGAGGGCATCAAGACCAGAGTGTAGAGACAAGTTCAAAAGTAAAGAAGATTTTGGTTTGTTAATTTTTTTTGTAAGAAAGAAAGCCTATTAAATATTTTACAAGGATGAGAAACTGAACACTGTTTGCTCTCTTGGACATAGAGTACTTAGGCCAGCAGATTGTCAATATCTGTGCTCAGCATAGGTAGCTCTTCCATACAACACTTTGTATAGCAGAAAATAACATGGTTATTTCGTGGCAAGGAAAGATGTTGAACCACTCTGGAGAAAGAATGGAAGATGTTTTTAGGGAAATGTAAATATCTATGAAATTGGGTTCAGTTAAACCTTTCTGCTGTGAAGACTGCAACTAGTTCCTTTGAAATGTAGTGCATGTTCCTGCACTGCTGTGAAAGGGGAGATGACATACCTGGTTTGATATGCTAGTAAAAAGCAATTTGAGCATGTGAAGCCAAAATGTGGTTGTCTCCTGGAAACAATGAATGAACAAATGATGAACTTGCAGTAATTTGTCTCTGAAACCATCAATTTGCTACATTTGCATTTAACTATGAACATGTAAATAGTCTCAAAAAAGTTAGTGAAGCTTGTCATGAATTTATAGTTAGAGAGCACATATAGGTACATCAGTGAATTGAGTCCCTATGGCCAAATCCAATGTCCAGTGAAGCCAAATAAACAACTACATAAAGCATGAGATCAAGGCCTAATCTAAGGTGTAAACACAACTAAGACCAGACTGTATTATGTTTAGATCTATTGTGCCTGGTTGCACCTAAAAAAACCAAATTACATGCAAAGAAATGGGAACAGAAGGGAATACAGAAAACTCATTTTTTCACATTCATTACTAAGTTAGGAGTGTGTATAAAGTCCACTTTCATATGCCTCAGCTTGTCTGAATCTTTCAAATGTTAGTAGACATTTTTCAGCTCCTGTAAACCTTTTTACAAATTTACCTTCAGAAGTAGATAACATTGCTGTGAATTCTTAGTGTATAGTACGTTATGCACACAGTTGTAATTGTAATTAATTCCAAAGGCCTTTATAAAGAATCAAATGATGTGTCCTGCATTCTCAGAGCAATATGCCCTAGTTTCCACTCTAAATATTTTGGGTTTAGTTTTTTTTTCAAGTTGCTTTTGAAAAAGTCAAGGGAAATTATTTTACATACACAAGAAAAAGTGTTTTGCCTCATCTTTCTTGCCTTTATCACAAAATGAACTAGCACCAACCGATAGTGGTGAAATAAAAGCTGACCTAAGGGATCCTTCTAATAAAGCAGCATGTCTCCACCCAAACATTACAGGAAGTCAGCATGTGAAGGTAAGCACATAAAGGACTGGGATTTTAATAGTCTAGATGTAATTATCTGACACTAAGTATTCTGATTTTAAAATGTTGACCTGTAATTTTCTTTTTCTCCTTCAACTGCTAGAACCAGTGCTCTTTCCTAGTTTGAACTTCAAGTCACCTATAAAAACAAAAGACTCAGTCATCTATAACATAAGTTGATTTTATAAACTGAAATACTTACCAAATGTGGAAATAGAAAGCTTTCTCATATAATGGTCTATGAATATTTAACAGAGGCCCTTAGCTGTTATGCATTTATGGATATTTCCATATACTACTTCTCCAGCTATGTTGCTGGGGTATTGAAGAAAGAAAAAACCTAATTAAAAGTAATCTAAATTGGTTAAGAAATGCAAGAGAAAATCTAAATAAATCCCAGGATTGCCTGTACTAGCTGGTGAATAAAAATAATTATTTTTAATAGGCACATAAGAGATTAACAGAAATGTCTCAAGTGGGTTTTGGTTTTGTGGGTCATGGAAGCTGGTCATGATGTAGTCTAACAGCTTGTCTCATGAGCTAATGCACATCTGAGCTCGGTATACACACATAAATGTGCATGTTTGTGTTAATGTGTATCATCCCACCCAAAATCCTCCACTTTAAGAAAAAAACATAGAAGAGCAAGCCAGGAAGCACTATTCATTTTCATCCAGTCAACAAACAGACGTGGCAGAGCATGAATTCACAGAACAGCTACAGCAACGTGGTAGCCGGATGTCAAGTAACAAGTACTTCCAGAGGACATATCACAGTTGGTCCATGATGGATAAATAAATTTTACACAACCTGATCTAAACTAGTTATCCAAGTCTGAGGTAAGCTCTCCTACAGATGGCTAGAACTTAAGAAAATTACTTGTGCTAGACACTGAACTTTCCGGTGCCTGAAACTCAATGAACTGGATGCCACACAAAATGACTAAAAAAGGGCATTGATTAAATGTGTATTGTGAGTAGAAGTATTAGAATTGATGTAGGTATTCCATGAGGAAAAAAAAGCACACCAAAACTTATTAGTTGTATAATTTATTAGTTGTTAATTACTTGCTTCTCTTTATTAACATATTACACCTCAGAGAATAACTCTGAGGTAGGTAAATTGAACTAGGCTTCCTTTGCTGATGTGTAATTTGCAACACAAAGAATGTAAATAATGAGCGGAGATGGGAATGGAAGTTAGTGCCTTGACAATGATAATTTTATCCGAGTATTGCCTTTGGGTCTTAAATACGTGCAACAGAAATCACAGCAGGAAAGCAGAAGCTAGAGGGAATAGATCAGAATCAAGAAGGCACAAATGAGCTCCAGGTCTAAACAGAGCAAGATACGGTCATAAAGAAATAGGAGGGCTTTCCTGTGTCATTGAAGAAGGAAAGGAAAATGATCTGGCAAACTCCCTTTAGGAGCGTCCCACAGGTATCAGCAGGAACATAAGAGAAAGATGCACACTAGTAGCCTGGCACTGTGGCAAAGGCATATTTCCTCTTATATTACATGCCTAAATTAGAAGATAATTTTTTTCTGATCAACAGAGAGAAAGAATGTCTCCCAAAGAATGATTCTGAGTGCTAACAAAGTAGAGTCTGGTTTCATCTCATCTCTCCTCAAAAGTTTCACGCTGGATTGAAGGCTACCATAGCTTCTGTCCTTAATAAAAAGTGAATGGGAGCTGTAGAGGCTACTGCGAAGCCCAGAGGAAACTAAAAGCTCTGTGTGATGATTTATCCAGCCTGCCTGTTGGATTGCGGCTGAAAAGATGACTACAATGAAGAAAAAAATAACTTGATTTCTGTCACTAGAGCTGCACCAGTGTAAAAATTGATATTAGAGGAAACACAGGCAGGCCCTGGGTATCTCCGTAAGAAAAAAACAGTTTTATAGAAGTATATGTGGCACAGTCAGCATGGGTTCTCAAAGAGAAAGTCCTGTTTAACTAATCTGATATCCTTCTATGGTAAGGTGACCTGCCTAGTGGATGAAGGGAAGGCAGTGGATGTAGTTTTTCTGGATTTTGGTAAGGTGTTTGATACTGTCCCTTACAGCATCCTTCTGGATAAGTTGTCCAACTGTGGGGTGAGGGGGGTCATGGTGTTTTGGGTGAAGAACTGGCTGAAAGGCAGGGCTCAAAGCATTGTAGTGAATGGGGCTACACTGGGCTGGCAACCAGTCACCAGCAGTGTTCCTCAGGGCTCAGTTCTAGGGCCAGTCCCATTCAATATATTTATCAACGATCTAGATGCAGGAGTTGAATGCACCATGAGCAAGTTTGCTGATGCTACCAAACCGGCAGATACTGTTGACTCTCTTGAAGGACAAGAGGCCTTGCAGAGGGATCTAGATAGACTGGAGCATTGGGCTGTTGTTAATGTGATAAAATTTAACAAGTCAAAATGTCAGATTCTGCACCTAGGATGGAGTAATGCTGGGCACAAGTATAAGCTGGGAGAGGATTGGCTAGAGAACATCCCTGCAGAAAGGGTTCTGGGGGTACTGGTCGACACCAGGCTCAATATGAGTCTGCAGTGTGCCCTGGTAGCCAAGAGTGTGAACCACATTCTGGGGTGCATCAAACACAGTATGATGAACCAGCCGGTCAAAAGAGGTGATTATCCCACTGTGTTCAGCGTTAGTGCAGCCTCACCTTGAGTATTGTCTGCAGTTCTGGGACCCACAATTTAAGAAGGATGTGAAGGTCCTTGACTGTGTCCAGAAGAGGGCAAAGAAGCCAGTGAAAGGGCTGGAAGGAATGTCCTGTGAGGAATGGCTAAGGACTTTGGGCTTGTCTAGTTTGGAGAAAAGGAGGCTGAGGGGCGACCTTATTGCTCTTTACAGCTCCCTGAGAAGGGGACGTGGAGAAGGAGGTGCTGCTCTCTTCTCCCTGGGATCCAGTGACAGGATGCACAGGGATGGTTCAGAGCTGTGCCAGCGGAAGTATTTTTTTACCAAGAGGGTGAGCAAACACTGGAACAGGCTTCCTGGAGGGGTGATCAATGCTCCAAGCCCATCAGTGTTTAACAGGCATTTGGACAATGCTCTTACCAACGTACTTTAACTTTTGGTGCCATGATTTGGTCAGGGAGTTGGACTAGATGATCACTGTACGTCCCTTCCAACTGAAATATTCTATTCTATTCTATTCTATTCTATTCTATTCTATTCTATTCTATTCTATTCTATTCTATTCTATTCTATTTACTTAATACTTATTCCTGTTAACATCAGTGCTTCTGCAGGGCATGGGTCATGTTGTGCCCCGTGTCATCCTGACACTACCCTCAACATAAGGGAGAACATTCATAGATTAAGATGACCATAGGAATAATGAAGTTTGCCACAGATTTGATATTTGACAGAAATATGGTGGAATCATAGAATCATAAATAGTTTGTGTTGGAAGGGACCATTAAAGGTCATCTAGTCTAACACCCCTGCAATGAGCAGGGACACCTTCAACTAGATCACATTGCTCAGAGCCCTGTCCAACCTGACCTTGAATGTTTCCAGGTACGGGGCATCTACCACCTCTCTAGGCAACATGTGTCAGTGGTTCACTACCCTCATCTTAAAAAATTTCTTCCTTCTATCTTGTCTGAATCTACCCTCTTTTAGTCTAAAACCGTTACCCCTTATCCTGTAACAACAGGCCCTGATAAAATGTCTGTCCCCATCTTTCTCCTAAGCCCCTTTCAGTCCCGGCAGCTGCAATAAGGTCTCCCCGGAGCCTTCTCTGCTCCAGGCTTAACAACCTCAATTCTCTCAGCCTGTCCTCATAGGAGAGCTGTTCCATCCCTCTGAGCATTTTGGTGACCCTCCTCTGGACCCTCTCCAACAGGTCCATGTGTCTCCTGTGCCGAGGGCTCCAGAGCTGGACGCAGCCCTGCAGGGGGGTCTCCCCAGAGCGGGGCAGAGGGGCAGAATCCCCTCCCTCACCCTGCTGGCCACACGGCTTTGAGTGCAGCCCAGGACACGGTTGGCTTCTGGGCTGGGAGTGCACATTGCCGGCTTGTGTCCAGCTTTTAATCCCCCAGGACCCCCAAGTCCTTCTTGACAGGGCTGCTCTCCATCCCTTCATCCCTCTGCAATACCGGTTTTCTGTTGCCTAAATGCCTGTTATTTACTTAATGAGCTGAAATAAAGTATTTGTGCACCTTGTACTTAAACATGTGAAGTATAGGTTAAGATCACTGATTAAAAAATGGAATAATGGTGGAAAACCAACTCACAATACTAATTTACCTCACACTGAGTAATGTATGACTGTTGAGAAAAATCTCAAAATTAAATTACAAAAGTGGTATGTGTTTGTGTGTTTCCTGGATAATATCAAGGATGATTAAACAAAAAGGAAGAATCTTTGCCATATTTTATAATTAACATGACGGAGTGATAAAGGCACTAACAAAGATCTAGCAACCATATGTGAATGAACACAATACAGTATGACGTACATGATACATCACTTTTAAACTTTTATAAGTTAAAGTTATAATAACATTATTATACACTACAACTATATAATAACTACAACTATATAATAGCTATATAATAACTATATAATAACTACAACTACCTGAAAGGGGGTTGTGGTGACGAGGGTGTTGGTCTCTTCTCCCAAGTAACTAGTGATAGGACGAGAGGAAATGGCCTCAAGTTGCACCAGGGGAGGTTTAGATTGGATATTAGGAAAAATTTCTTTACAGAGGGAGTGGTCAAGCATTGGAACAGGCTGCCCAGGGAGGTGGTGGAGTCGCCATCTCTGGAAGTGTTCAAAAAACATGTGGACGTGGCACTTTGGGACATGGTTTTAGTGGGCATGGTGGTGTTGGGTTGACAGCTGGACTAGGTGATCTTAGAGGTCCCTTCCAACCTTAATGGTTCTATGATTCTATGATGAATTCTCACTATATTGTTTTCTGTAATTTATCTATCCTTGGTATGAGGAGTGTGCTATTTCCCTAAAAAGAAAGTTACATAGCCTTATAAATCTCACTGTCAGACAGATTACCAGAACTGACACTAATTCTGCTTTAGCCCATTTTAACAATAATAAAAATTTAGAGGTAAAAGGAATAAAGTTTGACCAAGAGTTATTTTTTCTTTCATATTTCTATATGTTGGCAGAATGAGAAACTCACACTTTCAGAGTTGAGAAAATACTGGGGGAAAATATTTAAAAAATTGTCATGACTTATTTTGATTAATTAACCAACAAATAAAAAAATCTAAATTTGACAAAAGCAGGAAAATATTAAAAAAAGAAAATGTAATCACCCACTCCTTTTTTTAACCAACTACAGAAATAAATTACTGACACGGAGCAATTAATCATAGCAACATGACTGCAAGGACTGTTCTCTGTCACTAAGTCCAGTCTTCTGTCATCAATGGCAAGATATTAATTTCTTGATTCCTGTGGAATTGTTTTTCTTTGTTATTTCATGTCTTTTGTTGTTCTGTGAATAGATATAGTCCTTGTTTCTCTATCCTTAAGTCACAACTTCCCCATGCACAATTTTAAAAGCATCCATAGGAAACCATTAGAAACATTTCATCTATGCAACAAGATGAATAACACTTTTGTAAATATGAGGTTGGTATAGTCCTCTTAGCCTTTTTCTGCGTTTTATTTTTATTTGTTTTTCCAGATAGGAGTGTCTGAGGATATAGTCTCATATGAAGTAGAGAACAGAGTCTTTTAAGACAGGATACATCTGGATTCACTATTCCTGCAAACACTGAATTATCTAAAGTTAGTTGGACTCTTCTATAGTAGTGCAAAGGCTCAGTAGGCAATGGAGACATCAGGCATTTCCAGATCACCACGCTAATATAGGCAGAAATCTGTAATTGGATTTGTTAACACTTTGGTCTTACCTGCACAAAACAGAACAGATTGGACCATTCCTTCCTTTTTGCACTTCCAGATTATTGTACACAGCTGCCTCAGTACACTGCCCAAATGTTTGATGTGCTCCTTTCTTATAAATAGTTTGCTTCATCCCAGACCACACAGACACTACGCAGTTGATCCAGAGTCCCAAGGAATTATTGGGCAAGACTGAAAACCATTCTGTAACCTAAGGCAAAGAGTGAGGGAGGAAATCAAACCTAGAAATGGTGATTCTCCATGTAATCCAAAGTTGTAACTCATACTGGCAGAAAGTCCAACTCATTGCATTTCTAGCTATTGAAATTTGTTGACCTCCAAGTAACCAAGGCAAAACTCACCTCAGCCCAGAGTTCTTTAAACAGTTCATGAAGGCAACATGTAAGCACATTCAAAAAAATTATTCTGAAGATGTAAGTGGATTTCACTAGTTCCAATGACAGGTGAATTTTACCCGTGCTGCAGTACTTAAGATTCCGGTAGTGGAGTTTTCCTCACCAAAGTGGAGTTTTTTCTCATTTTAAATAAGCAAGTTGCACATGGAGACATATCACATCTCCAAGTGAGATGTAGGTGAGCAAGTACGTGGAGGTGTATCACGTAGTCAGTGATTGTGACAGAGTCAGTACATGGGTAAAGAAAGAGGTGGGAAAAAAACCCCACACTGCTGACGATGCAGAGAGGAAGTCTTTTATGGAGCATTCTTACTCGCACAATATGCCTAACTTCAGCAGACAGCATTCTCCACTGAGGAACCAGTGAGTGCCATGTACAAAAAAACCCACCAACACATACCTTAAGAAGCAGTTGTTAGATGTGTGGAGTGTGCATGCACAATGACCTGCTCGTGGCGTCAATACCGGTGTGCCTGCAGCCCAGCTGCGCAGGACACGAGCAAGGACGTCTTCAATAGGTCCCAGAGCTCGATGTGTACATCACGGATTTAAACTCAGCAATTGTTCATACTTGTAGGTGACTACCTAAAAGGATAGTGATGAATGTTGCACCAGAACAAGTATTTAACTTTACCTACCTTTTCTGTTGCCAACAGAAATTGTCAACATGGAAAAAAGTGAATGAGATTGAAAATGAAAAGAGTTCAAGACAGGATTCTTACAGAAAAAACTTGTTGCTGAAATTATTTAGAACAAAATGTATATTAGGATAACAATTTCTCTCTGAATCTTCTGAGTAAATGGAGCTTCTATTTTGATATCCAGATTATAAAACTTTAAAAATTACTATTCCTTTTGTCTTCTGTAGTTGACACAGACAGTGTTCAGCTCAGTTTAAGAAGATAGAAAACATGCAGGAAGATGAAATAGGAATTTAAAGTGATGACTTGTTTTAAGAACCAAGGAGTTGGTGATTGGTCCAGAAGTGACATACACTAACATTGTCCCTCCGGGAAGAAACATGCCAGATTGCACCGCCATGCATATTTAAGATGGAGTAGATATAGAAACACAGTGCTACTGCTGGCTTCTTTACTGGAAAGCAGCAACAACTGTTGAATATTTTACGTTAAATACCTTTAAGTTTGGGGGGTTTTTTAACATGAGAATTTTTAATACTTTTGACTGATTTTTTCTCTATTCTCTAAAATAAAAATAACATTCTTTTCCCCTGTGTATCTTTACTTCTCCTTTTTCTTTTTCTTATTTCACATTTAGAGAAGAAAATGAGGAAGCTAGAAGGAAAATCAATATATGAGCCTTTTTTCAATGAAAAAGTTAAGATTTCTGTAAAATACCTAACACAAGTGGAAATAATTACTTTAATTTTGACTGAAAACTTTTACAAAACTTTCTAACCAGCTTGAATTATATAGTTCATGGGCTATCCAGGAAAAGTTTGGGTCTGTTTTTTCAGTTCGTAAATATTACTGCCCTGCAATGATAGATCTACACACGCACACTGAACAACGGTAATTCAAGAACTGGGGACAGACATCACTACTTGTGCCAGTTGTACTACAAACTGTCTAAAGACAAGCATTTTCTACCTTAGAGAGATGTCGCACAGTCCAACAAACTTCAATGTGAAGGAAGTTTTCTAAGATTTCTGATTTCTGAAACTCATTAAAATGTGTCCCCTCTCCATTTAGATCTCATTACTTGAGATAGTAGTTTCCCTATCATGCTCATTCATATAGCAAAACAGTCCAGTGAGAGACTATATTACTTGATCTTTGCATAGACTATATTAATTTATCTTCACAGATCACATTATAATACTGAAGGGGAAAAATAATACAAAATGGATATTTACTAGAATATCCTTTCCCACAGCAAATGACTGATTTACTCCTCCTCTTCTCTCCGATTTTCAAATATTTGTACAGAGCTATTTTTTTGTTTTTAGGTAGAAGTGAGGTTATAAATATGAAAAGACGCACTACAGAAAGATTTTTTTTTTTAAACATGTTCCTCCAGAAAGCCTAAGATATCCACTTGATATCACGGATGTGAAAACTAGAGTTTCAATAAGAAAAGACACATTTAATAACAAATAATATGATGATTTTTTTGATTATAATTATTTTAAGAACTTTTCTGAACCAAAAGCTTGCAGATACTTTTGAAAAACAACACAATTTACCATAGGTAAAGGAAACTGAAAATTAAATATGCCATATCAGTTTTTTCCAAAAGGAAAACAGTTTTAAGAGGATGATCTTTTTTTTTTCCCTTACTAAAAGCTCTGGAAAAATAGCTTTTCTGCAGAGCTCAGTTACTGCATTTTCTTTCCTAATGAATTCATCACAGTTGTTGCCAGAAAGTAAAGCAGATTTAACCTTTCCTATTCTAGTTAATCCTCTTAGCTAAGATTTTCTGAAGCTGGAGCCTAATGTACGGTTCCTTAATAGTCGTTAAGGTGGCAGAGTTATGTTTTTCTAAGGGATCAGCCCTTTTAAGCATCAGGCCATTTATTTAGAAACCTAAATTTTGGGTCTGTTTTGGACTTGGTATGTGTTCCACTTGCAGGTTTCACCGGCTTACGAAGTGTTAAGGTGTGAGAGAGTGTTGATGTGCCAGTGCAGTTTTAAAGAAAGAAGAAGTTGCCCAGAATTGCCCTCACCCATCATTCAGGGAACTGAAATAAATTGATTTACTTCATCACTGAAGGACAATCAAGATAAAGGTAGGACATTTTACTGGCTGGAATCTCCCATATCTACACTGGTATCCATTCCCTAAGAAGCCCCTGTGAGAGACCGTTGCCAAGGCCAGCTCTCAAACCAGAACCTGCTTAGTCCTCAGGAGGTTGCTGTACCTGGTATGGACACAACAGAACCTGTGCTAGAGCAGGGCCTCCTGCCAGCAGTGCCAACAGGAGACTTGCTGAACTTGTCACAGCTGGAAGTCACTCTTTCTGCATGGTGAACTCTTATTACTCATTAAGTCATTTTTTTCTCCGTATGAAACTGTATCAGCACATCTTTAACAGCATAAATTTCTGGAAGCGGATAAAAGATTCTTTGCCTTGGAAATGTGTTGAGAACAGAAGCAGCAGTGCAAAGAGCACGGCCACACAGAAGACAACAGTTTGATTTCAGAAACTCGTACGTGAGGGAGATTTGTCCTCTGTCAGTAGAATTTTATGGTCTTTTAGCAGAGCATCAAACAGAAGATGCTGGGAAAGTGTCAGACCAATATTATGCTATTAGTATTCAGATCTGGTTCAAACAGCAAAATAGAATGTCTCTCTTAATGTGAGGCAAAGTTCTTGGAGGATCTGTGTTTTTAAACAAAGGCAGAATGGGATAGAAGTATATTAATTTCTTTTCCCAATTAAAAAAATCAAAAAAATGTTTTCCCATGATAACAAACCTGGGGATAAGTTGTACCACTTGATAAACAAGCTTGTATGCTGTGTATCACTTTTTTGGCAGTATTTATACTCTGCTCTGGACGGGATATTTGCCCTTTGAAGAAGCAAGATAGACAAAGACAAATATACGGGACAGACTTTGTGTTCAGAACCTAATTTCTCTAAACTCTTTCTTATGCAGCAAGACTGGCCAAAGTAATTTAGAGGAATGCTAACCACTCTTATCACCATTTCCTTATTTTTCCTTACCTGATCATATCACAATTAGCTCAGTCATCCCCTTATCTTTCAATACCTTTTTCTCTCTCTGCATGCTTGCGTCAGCCACTGAGCCCAGCCAAGGGAAGCATCCTCCTCACCACTATCCGCTTTCCAAGTGCAAAAGATTTTGTGATATTTTGAATGAACCACACTTCAGAAGAATAGGTGGTGGCGAGTCATTTATCTGCCTGGTTCTTAGCTGTGATGCCTCCTGACCAGGAGATAGAAAAAGACTTTCCCAGTATCTGTGTTTTTTGCATCTGCATGCTGGCACGCTTTGGCATGTCACCCAGACAGACTTAGGAGTAGATCTGGGTTCAACCAACCAGTCTGTCAGGAGGTCCCCACATTCAAATCCCAAGGTGGGTATGTCCTCAAAGTGTCTGTGTAAAGACGTTGCAGGATTCAAAGGATCTTAGTCCAACATACCACGTCTGTTGGAGATAAAGTCTAGCAAAGAGCCTTACTTGTAGCAAGTCATTGCCCTGTAAACAAGCATGATGTCCATGGCTTGTTCATTCACTTTGAATCGCAGAATATGCATAAGTGAAACTGGATGCACTAAGCAGGGAGCTGGGCTGATTCTTTTATACTGCACTAGCTTTGAAATCACCATAATAGCCAGAGACCAGAGTTAAGCCGAAACTTGAGTGTCTTGTCTGAGGCATAGAGTCTATTCCACTTAGATCTTCCTGAAAAAGGTTAAAGCAGCTGCTTTCACGCAGTTTGTTCAATGTTACTTTCCATATATGATGAACAGACTTGGAATAGAAATGTCCTGTCCAGAGGAAAAGCTCACAGCTGGTGAGCTAACATACATTTTGGTGTTCAAGCTCACATGTTTCTGAATTTGATAGAGTACACAGCTTTTTCAGACACTTACTTCCAGTGGTAAAGACAAATGCTCCTCAGAACAACATCCAGTGAGTTGTGATTGGAACCCTACAAAGCATTTTGCTCATAAACTGAATCTTCATGCATGAAAAATAAAAACCTTTAGGGACCAGTGCTGTTTGATAGTTATTCTAAAAAGCTGAATATTTGGAAACCAAATTTCATCTGCAACTTTTTCTCAATCAAGTATTGCTCAGTACATGCGTCAGGGTTTTAAACAGTTTTAATTTTATTTTTTAGCCCAATGTCCCCTGAGTAGTTACCATATGTAAAAAACATTTTTTACCAGCAGGATAAAAGCAACAAGATGCTAAATATGAAACTTCCGTACAGCATCAGATATTACATAGAAACCAAAGAACAGTTTTCACAAAAGCTAAAAAAAATAGAATGAGAATTACTTATTTATTTGGGGGGGGGTGTGTCTTTTTCTTTTGTGAAACTCTGTACACATTTTCAGGAAAACATTTTCTCATTTAGTTTAGGGATTATTTTATTTCATTCTAAATGTAGTCCATAAAAATTACAGTCACATCTAAAAAGTGGTCTTGCATTTTCCATAACTGTTGTAGTGGTTAGAATGAAATCAAATCAAGTGACTTGTCCTGTTTATGTCCATATATCTTTCCTTGAGTATGAAAAAGCAAAAAGAAAATAAGTACTGAAGAAAACAATAAGTTTACATGTTCTTTGTAAATTAAATTCAGAGTTATTTTCAGTTCTCAATGATATGTGTGTTACTATTGTCCATAGCTTACCTTTATTTAGGTGGCACTTTTTCTGCATGGCTTCCTGATGTATGTGGGAGTTTCTGATTTTGGAGGTACCCCTCTACTTTCTAAGGTCTTCATAGAATCACAGAATCATAGAATCTTTGGGTTGGAAGGGACCTTTAAAGATCATCTAGTCCAATCCTCCTGCAAGGAGCAGAGACATCTGCAACTAGACCAGGTTGCTCAGAGCCCCGTCCAACCTGACCTGAGATGTTTCCAGGGATGGGGCATCTACCACCTGTCTGGGCAACCTGTGTCAGTAGTTCACCACCCTCACCTTAAAAAAATTTCTTCTTTCTGTCTCATCTAAATCTACCCTCTTTTAGTTTAAAACCATCACCCCTTGTCCTATCACTACAGGCCCTGCCAAAAAGCCTGTCCCCATCTTTCTCCTCAGCCCCTTTCAGTCCCGGCAGCTGCACTAAGGTCTCCCCGGAGCCTTCTCTGCTCCAGGCTGAACCCCCCCAGCTCTCCCAGCCTGTCCTCCCAGCAGAGGGGTTCCAGCCCTCGGAGCGTTGCTGGGGCCTCCTCTGGCCCCGCTCCAGCAGGTCCATGTCTGTCCTGTGCCGAGGGCTCCAGAGCTGGACGCAGCCCTGCAGGGGGGTCTCCCCAGAGCGGGGCAGAGGGGCAGAATCCCCTCCCTCACCCTGCTGGCCACGCGGCTTTGGGTGCAGCCCAGGACATGGTTGGCCTCCTGGGCTGTGAGCGCACATTGCCGGCTCGTGTCCAGCTTTTCATCCCCCAGTACCCCCAAGTCCCTCTCGGCAGGGCTGCTCTCCATCCCTTCATCCCCCAGCCTCTATGGATACTGGGTGTTGCCTCAACCCAAGTGCAGGACCCTGCACTTGGCCTTGTTGAACCTCATGAGCCCATACCTTGAGCTTGTTCAGATACCTCTGGATGGCATCCTGTCCCTCAGGTGTGTCAGCTGCACCGCTCAGCTTGGTGTCATCTGCAAATTTGCTGAGGGTGCACTCGATCCCACTGTCTATGCCATTGGTGAAGATATTAGAGAGTACTGGTCCCAGTATGCACCCCTGAAGGACACCACTCTTCACTGAACTCCATCTGGACATTGAGCTATTGACCACTATCCCCTGGGTGTGACCATCCAACCAGTTCCCCATCCACCAAACAGTCCACCCATCAGTGTTATTTCAGCTAGTTCCAGACAGCTGTTTTTTTCCAGGTGTACACATTCACCGAGGTCTTTTACCCACTCAGGTTGGTGGCATCCTTCATGTTACACCTTGTTTCTATCAAATTCTCTGGGGTCAAACTATGCATTGTTCATATCTCTGTATCTAA
The DNA here is from genome assembly GCF_964289735.1 of Phaethon aethereus. NCBI lineage: Eukaryota > Metazoa > Chordata > Aves > Phaethontiformes > Phaethontidae > Phaethon > Phaethon aethereus. The sequence continues at coordinate 7,644,759 of NC_138577.1, read as the reverse complement.
AATTAAACTATCAAAACCCCAAAATTTCAAAAGCCACCGTAGGTTTTAGGACATCGGCAGGAAGGTACCTCCTAAGACACAGAGTCCAAAACTGCTTTGTTGCAGGCAAATGTGACATATGGACAACACTGAAAACGCAGCCATTTCAGCTTTGCTTTGCTTCTGTGACTACATTACCAAGTTAGTTCCAGAGCCTCATTTTTCTGTGCTTATAAAATGTCTTTTTAGTCTTTAGCTTATTTGCTTCCCAGCCATTACACACCTATTTCATCTTCTACCAACATTGCTCTCTAGCTTAAGTAGCCTGTCTTACCTCCTGGTGTTTACCCTCTCAAAATGTTTATTCACTGCAGTCATATCCTGTCACCTTTCATTTTTCCAGGCTAAATGCACCTAGCTGCTTTCAGCTCTGGGAGCTCAATGGATTCTCCATTCTCCAGTCTCTGTTGCAGTGCTTTCTCCCTCTTGAATTTTGTCCCTATAATCGTTCCCGTTGTACAAATGACGTTCGTTCTTCCCTGTATCACCCAAATCTTTGAACTATTCATATTAAAGTGATAGCTTAAAATAATTGGTGAAAGACTGATGCACCCAAGATTATTATCTTCATTCCTATCAGTCCTGATTCTAAAAGCAAAAATTCTTACTATCCTTCTTGGAGCAAAGAGCCTGGCAATTCACTCTGTTAAATTAATTTGATTTGAATTCCTTCTTTCCTCAAGATCATGCAGTTATTCCTGTATGATATTCTCATCTTTCTTAGTAATGATAGTGCCTCCCATAATAAGGTAAACTAGCACATTTCATCTCAAATATACAGCCTTGGTTTACAAAACTTTCTGTCATTTTCTTATCGGTGGCAAATTTAGGTTTTACTGTGATATCTTTCGTAGCACTGAACTGTGGAAACGTTTTAGCTGGTGGAAAGAAATTAGTTTTTAAAGGCAAATGGTGATTTGTACATGTAGAAAAATTTTCTTTTTGAGCATATATTGTTGTTTAGACCTATGAGCGTGTTTAATCCAGACTTTACAGTAAATTGTTGATTCTTTACCTACAGTTTCCTCAAGAAAAGATGGGAGAAAAAACAATCTCATTCCTTCTTTCTCTCTTTTTTAAAAGAAACAAATATTTTTCCTTTCACATCCACACACATACAATCACCCTCTTAGCTATTCATTACATCCTTAAAAGAGAACTAAAGTTAAGCTATCCTTTGAGGATAACAAAATGCAAAATTAACTCTGGACTGAATGAAGTGCATATGGCCATGGAGAATTATTTGTGAGCTATTCCCAGTGAAATGTGCATACCTAATCTAATTCCCGTTGTGTTTCTTGAAGAAATAAAGTCTTTAGTGTCATGTCCCTGTTGCACTTTTTCACTAAAAGTTAAGCACCACGCAGCACCAAAATTTTCACATTGAACTCTCCATTCTCCACCGTGCTCTTCTATTTCTCCCTCTCACATGCAAAAAGCATACACTAGGAGTATTCAGTAAAACACTCTTCAATCTGAAGAGGTCTTTGCATGGCATCTTCACTGGCTGTGCTATGTTTAGGGGTTCTGTATGATAATGCCTTTCTGGACACCCATGTTCTTATTTTCAAGCCCTCTGAGACGTCAGGGCTGTGATTTATGTCATGTATTTTAGACTAGTGTTTCTTTGTAAGCCTGAAAGCTGAGGACTTGGGAGTGTCTATTAACAGTGTTTCAAGAAGACCTGACTTTTCTGGTCTTTTTAATCTCCTTAAATTACAGGATGCATCTCAGGGTCATGGATTACCCTGAACATCATCAGTGTTGCTGCACTGGAAGATACCTCTTGCCATGCTCCTTTTTCTAGCCTTTTCAGGCCTTTTCAAACCTTTCTAGCTTTTCAGCTTACTTTATGGCTAGAATTAGCATCACCAGGTCAATGATAATCGTCCGCATTTGTTTGCAATGCTAAGGTTTTCATAAAGAGCATGCAGTTTATTGAACAGACAACTATTTTCTCTAACATACCAGATGACGCAAAAGTCTCTTTTGTGAGAAAACAAGTCAATTCGAAGCTTGTGTCCCAGCATAACCTTTCTCAAGGTGACTTGAATTTGAGAACAATGATAAAATTAACAGGGGTTTTTCAAAGTTGGCTTCCGATTCTGAGCTTAAACCACAACACGAGGAGCAAGTAGTCATATATATGTGGGTATGGTGGTCCATGAAATTGTCAGTGTGCAGAATACCTTTACGAAGAGTGGCAAGAGAAGAATTCTGATTTAATGATGTTTGCCACACATTCTTCTATCAGTTTAAGAGGCTGTAAATCAATTTAGTTAGTGAAAAGTCAGATCTCATGTGGGAACATTGATATTAACAGAGAAGTAAGCTGAATCCTTATTTTACAAGATAAGATCCTGTAAGGGAAGGAAGGGAGAATGATTAAGATCCATCCATACCACAACGCCTCTGAGTTACTCTGTTGGTCGAGACTCAGTAGAGTATGTCCATCTCCGCACATCCACCTGGACGGCTGCTTAACCTAAAGGTCCATAGTGGGGTCTTAAATGTATTTTTTCTCCTGTGACCTCTCCTGAGAAATGTTAAAGACAGTTGAAATGTAGCTTAGGAATTGAAAGACATCTCTTCCTAAAGTCAGAAGATCTTTTTTCAGTGTTGGGAAATGTTGTGTAAAAACAAAGGGGTCAATTGTCCAGAAATTGAATAAAAAAGTAGAAAATTATTACAGTCATATCAGTGAACAACAGCAGACTAGTCTCCAAAATGAGGGATGCTCCAGTTTTCAAGTGTAGAAACTAAACCCTATTTTTCTTTTATCTGAGACAATATTTGCTCGTTATTTTGACCTCTTCAGAAGCTTTTGTCACACCCCACAGCCAACGTTTGCAAAATCCTTTGAAGACAGAAAACTCTGCAAAAATTGTAAATATTATCAAGTGCAAATTCTGTTGGATTTCAACCCCATGAATTAATAAAATAATAAAAAAGAAATACGACCCGAGTATGGCTATGCTTTCCAGAGGGAATTATCATGCTTTTCTGGAACAGGATAGACAAATACAGTTTAAGAGGAAAGTACATGTTTCAGAATATTGTTACTTTCTAGGAGCTGCAACATATGATCTGGGGCTGCATCTCCTTTCGCCCCTACTAAACAGTCAGAGTTCAGATGTGAACGGAGCATTCAGTCAAACATTTAGGCTTGGAATAATTACTGAACAAACCTTAACCAGAATACGTTGAATGTAGGATAAGTCTCACGACCACCTTATCCTAATATCAACTGTAAGAACAAATACTATTTTCATTCAGGTAATGATAATCTGTCTGAAATCACTTCCTCCATCACTTTGTGACTCACTTATTCTCTACGGAAACACCTTTTAAGAAAGGTGTTATTGACAGGGTATATTGTTATATATGTAAATAGGTAAGAAGCAACAGCCCAGCAAAAGGCACTCCGTATTATGAGGAAACAGAACTTAAAAAACGTTTTCATCTTCAAAATTAACTTTACAGGACACTGTCATGTGTTGATTATTTCTCACTTGTGGCTGTAATATAAGTGAAAAAATAACCCAAAAATGCAGCATAGCAGCAAGACAACCAAACTAAAAGGGTATGTTTCATGTCATCTGCACTAGCCCTGTGTACCTAAGATGAGCATCTTGCATTCCGGTATAACCAGCAGAGAGAAGGAAACATTTTTGGGACACAGTTTTAAACATCTATTTTATGATGAGGCGATTCTCACACTGAAATGCCCATTTCTTTCCACTAAATATAAAGGTAGCATACAGTGACTAGCGTGGAAGCAGATGTCAGTGCTGTAATAGTTACATTTACTTACATGAACCCCAAACCTGCTGCCTGGCAAGTGCTTGCTATCTACTCTGAGGTGCGTATGAGGCCGTTGCCCTCCACCTTTCACTTATTTCCTCCAGGTGTTTATGGTTGCTTCTCAGTAAAGATATAACATGGAGCCATTTGAGCACTCTTCATCCATTTCAGAGTGAAATCAAACGAGTCCTTAAATCATCTTCAGTGCCAATCACTTTCACAGCGTCAGTCTCCCAGACACGGAGTCGGATGAAGCCTTTGCAGATAATTCATGTGGAAGAGGCGCATGTACAGCAGCGTGTGCACAGCAGAACGCAAACTGGGAGAGGAGACGAGAGGAGAGGAGAGGAGAGGAGAGGAGAGGAGAGGAGAGGAGAGGAGAGGAGAGGAGAGGAGAGGAGAGGAGAGGAGAGGAGAGGAGAGGAGAGGTGGATTTCATAAATCTGTCTCTGGTTCCAAGGTTTTAGAAAACTCATCTCATTTTAATGCATCTCTGAGTGACTTTAAAAGTTGCTGGATCATGAGACAATGCCATCCATCATAAAAATGTACTAGTCTATCAATTGAAATAGTATAACTGACCACATATATGTAATTGTGTTATCTCTACTGCATGGTCAATCAAGGACAGAATTTAGTGAATAACTCTAATGATTGATTAATATTTATCTAAATATAATGAACTTGAGATTGTTCCATATTTGCTTTTACCTACATAGAACCATTCAGCAACTTAGTGTGCATTTAACACTGAATTTATTGTGGATGACCTAAGGTCTCTGTTTGGACACTTACTCAAAGTCCAAGTGGCCTTAATTCAGTGTAACTTTGGAAGTGAATCAAAGAATATCAAAATAAGACCACTTTAAGTCTCAGTTAGAGATCCACGTGACAGTTTAATGAGATTGAAATAAACCACTTTAAAAATTAATTCAGGATAATTTTGCAAGTGTCTCACCTCTAATACTTCTGCAATACTACAGCTCAGATAAAGCAAAGCTGCAGCTTCACTCTGAAACAATGCAGAAATTACCTCAAGTATCAGCTGTGTCTGGTCACATGTCTGTGCAGGACCTGTTGGAGTCTTGTTCTTCACTGGCCACAAAAATAAGTGATTAATTAATATATTGGTTGCATGAATACTAAAGTCAGTTATTTAAAATAGATGAACCAATGTACTGAAAATGCATGCTTTTTCATAACATTCCACATCTTTGCTATCTGAGCAGTGTCTTCTCGTAGGTCCACATTTTGAAGATAGGCTGCTGGGCTTGTTGTTTGTGGATGACTTTCCTGACATCTCTTGTGAGTCAGGATCCCTTTGTAATCTGTTTCTCACATGGTATAAATGATCTTGAAATTCTCATGTCTCTCTTTGCACTGGCTAACTGATAGGTATTCACATATTTTTTTATTCTAATCATGCCCTTCCTCATTTATCCGTAGTTTTATGAGTTGTTAAGGATCCTCCACCACCCCTCAACTGTTCTAATTCTATCTCAGGTTCTGGAATTGCATTTGTACTACTACCTGAAAAGGACATAAAGGGTGGATTTGTCCAGTCTAGCTCAATTTAGCAATATTATTCAACATTCTCCTAGGTCACCATAAGACAGTGATGTTGTTACTTGCAAGTTAACACTGCAAGTTATGTGCTCAAAGTTAACATCCCTTCTGCAGCCAAAGAAACGAACTAGATATTCTCCTTTTCTTCTTTTGTCCTTCTAGGGCTGTAATGAGAACAAATGGAAGTGACCTTACATTGCGGGACACTCCTTATAGTGTTTTAATACAAATTTCATTACATTGAAAGTCTTGCAGGGTATTCATTAGAACATTCATAAAGTCTTTGTGGAGGGCTTAATAGCTAAAACAAGCTATTGAAATTAGCCAATCATTCTATAATTGAACTCCCTATGAATCTTTTACTGCAGTAAGGTGAAGTAAGTTGCCTGAGGTACTGGATGTATGTTTTAGTGCTCGATTATGTGCAAAATAAATAAATGAAACTGATAGAAATAATGTGTAAGAGTTCACAAATGTTCTTTGGTATGTTTCTTACAGGCTTGTAAGGTATATTTGGTATATTATTGGACATATTGGGTTCTAGACTGACATTTTCTCATTTTTCATGGAGATTTTAATTAAACCTTTTACCATATACTGCACAAACAAATTAACCATGTGATACCATGAAAAATATGGAAGTTACTCTTTTGCATTCTTATCCTTAAGCTATAGGTTTCCTTCTCCTAGCCCAGAAAAGATTATTCAGCTCTGGCATAGATATATCCATACTAGCACCAGTCTTTAAGTTTCTTCTGTAACGAAAAGTCGTCATGCTGGATGCTATGCAAACACAGACGTACATAAAATACAGTCTCTTTCTCAGACGATTTATAGATAAATCAAATAAATAACATCAGTTTTTACAAAATTGTGTGCTTGAATGCATAAACTTTACACCCTTGATCCCCAAAAGGAAATTCACACTAAGTTGGGTTTTGTTATGTGCACTAGGATAATTAGGATTCTCAGAAAAGTGATCCAAAAACCCTATATGCTTAGCAAAAATCTGTCTTAAATTAAAAGCTCTCAGATTCCATGCCTTCTCTGAAACATAGCTTCTTTACAGGAAGTTTACTTCTTTTTCAGGTAAGTATACATAGCAAGTGGGATGTGACACCCTTGAAGGTGTCTATCTCTGCTCATTGACTAGAGGGGAAGCCTAGACAACCATTAAATCAGGTATCTGTTAGGATATGTCTGCCTTAGAAAGCAGTGAGGATCAACAGGAGTGGGTATGTAGGGCTGCTAAGGATCTGATTTCCAGAGCATGTGTGGGTTTTTTCACCTCAGATCAGCTCTTCTACAGTCCAGTGGTCTGAATGTTCACTTGTGGTTGGATTACACTGGATGTGCTCCAGAAGCACATTTTACAAAGTATTTTCATCTGTGGACAATCTAGTTTATGTATTCCACAATGTGAACCAAAGCATAGCAAGTGAGGAAGAACAGGGGATTTACTACAGAAATACACTCCCGATCCAAATTAAAAGAAAAAAACAAAAATGCACACACCCCCAGTGTAAATACACCCTTAATTAAGGCTAGAAATAAGATAAATCTTATCATAAACCTTAAGATAAACCAGTAAAATACTGTCACATCTGATTTTTTATATAAATTTGAGGGGTTTTAATAACTTTGGATTTGTCTGTGTATATACATACATGTGTGTTTGTGTTCACGTTGGGGTACATACATACCTATAAACAAACATATATAAGTGTATACACACACACATATATTTATATAGAAGGAAAAGATCCTGTAAATTACAAATAATACACATTTCTCTGTAAGTATAATGAAGATGAAAGAGGAGAAAGGGGGAACTCCAATGAGTGCAAAATGGTTAAGGCAAACCACAATTTCTATATTCTGCCAGCGGAAAAATCAGAGCTGACATTTATCTAGCAGAGTGATTTGCACCCAGGATTTTTGATTGCTTTGTGAAAAGAAAAAAGGCTCCTCTCCTGGCATGTGTCATCCTACTGTTGATCATCCTAACATGAAGGACACTCCCAGCATTTCTTAGAGAGTCTGGAGGCCATCACAATGTCATGAGCTTGTCGTTTACTCAGTGGAGGAAGAGGGTTGGGGTGTGCCCATCTGAGCCTGCACAAAAGAGGAATGCAGTGACTTTCCAAGGGATACAAAATAGTGACACCGTGCTTCTTGCTAGCACAAAGCACCTTCTACTTAATACTGCGCAAATATTTAACAGCTCATTAGAACACCACAATTGGAGAAGGACATCCTTATCCAAACATGTACTTACATGTTTGGCAGCTTTGACTGAAGTTGCTGTGAATCCAGCCAGTAGATAGCTTGGCCTAGTTAATTAGTCATGTCTTCTCTGGTGTCTTGTCAGTCCTTGGCAATCACCAAAGTCTGGACATAGGCTAAGACACGGCACAGTGGGAAGGAGGGCTGAAAAAAAGGGATCTTCCATCACAGGTGAAATGATAATTAGTCAGACGTGTATTTCAAATGGCAGCAGCATCAGAGCAGATTGTGCATGGTGTCCTGTAATTTCCTATATAGTTTTAATTATCTTTTAATTATTAACAGTTCTTGTCCACTCCAAATGCGTTTGGCTAGCGCCAAGCTTCTTTTTGCTTTTTCCTTTCCCATTTCTCCCCTACTTGTTCTAATCTAGACCCCGTTCCAACTGCGAACGCATCAATGTCAGAAACTGCAGTCAAGCACAGCCTGTCCCCAAATCCCAACCTCTATAAACACGATGGCTCATTAATAACTTAAAAAGGATGATGACACTGACACTATTTATAGGGTCCTGCCAGCCAGGACTGCCAAAGTTACGGAAATTAACATGGAAAAATTGTCAACTGCAAAACATTAGTGTTTATCAACAGATCAATCAAACTTCAACTACTGTAAATTGTGCTTTTAGCTAAACAAAATGTATCCACAATGACAATTTATTGAATGCCTTATTTTGTTACTCTTGTGCCCTTGTATCGGTTTCGATGAGAGACAGAAAGGAACAAGAGCGAGACAGAAACTCCCACACTCCCCTTTCCCCCTTCGCTCTCCTGCTCCCCTGACACCTGCCAAACCTCCCACAACTGCTGAGCTCTCAAAAGTTACAGCTACATGTTTCACGGCGAGTGGCAAATCAGAACTGCTGAACAAAATTCTCATGAAGTCAATTAAGTGTTAATTAGCTTTGACTGAGGGCACACAAGTCTCCAGCAAGCTGAATAAATGTCAAGGTGACGAGGCTGTATACTAAGTATTGGGTTTACACCCGTGGAGAGCTTACGATTTAGGGGTTATTTTTTTCCTTTCTTCCATCAACGCCTTTTCTCTCTCTTTTATATCAGAAAGAGACAGAACGCTACAGCAAGACCAAATTTTCCTTCACTTCGCAGCCATATTTGCTACAAATTCTTGGATAGGAAATTTGCTGCAAATTGTTGGGTAGTCTGGCTGACGGGAAAGTGATTTATTGGCATGAAAGCAGACTTTGGAGGCAAATAGCAGAAAGAAACCAGAGAGAGAGAGAAATTAGAAAAGCATGATGTTCAAAACCAGGTGTGATCTTAATTCATTGTTTGATGGATCTTCTATTCTGAAGAGAATAATCAAATAGTTAATAATAACTTATAAAAAAAAGACTTAATAAAGAATAACTAATTGTATAAATATGTATAGGTGATATAAATTATAATTTTGTCAGTCTCTGCTAAGAATTTAGCCTGCTGAGGCTTGAGAAGACACACAAAAAGAATTAAAAACAACCAACCAGCCAACCTCAACTGAAAACTGCACATTGGTCTGGAAGAGACTCAGTTAGGAGAAGTGACAAGCCATGATACAAATACTAGGTGTAATATTATTATTTTTACTAGCTTAAACCTAGGTTGGGGTCTAGAGGTCTCAGTCAAGATCAGGACCCCAGTCTGGTAGATGCTATAAAAAAGTTCACAAGTCCTTCCCGCTGGGATTTTACAGCCTATAGCTGTGATCTTGCAATTAACATACAGTAGGTCATTTCTAACACTGGGCCCATTACATGACTGAGGTTTCAAACAGACAAGCCAGAGAAAAGGTATGAGCAAGGAAATGTTATTACCACTTTTTACAGGCTCAGACAGAAAAATTAAGTGCCTTGCCCAGGGTCACGCAACACATGACACTGATAATGAAAAAGCTGGGAATTCAGGCTTGACTTCAAGAGTCCCGGCTGCCGTTTGCATTGCAACGCTGTCTCCACCAGGAAGATTTCTGTAGAGCGCTAATGATATTCCAGTTTGTGTGGCAGACAAGGAACTCTCAACCGTGACTAACATTTCCAAGGAGGTCTTTAAGCTGGAACAGTTAGTATTAACAGACCAGAAAATAGAATTATGGGCATATTTTAGAGGATACAAGAAGTAGACTGACAGATATCTGTTTATTTCTTCTTTGTGAGGCTAAAATGAGGAGGCAACACCTGCACCTAACTTGGATGCTCACTGGATATGCTCGCCTAAACTCATGGTTTTAATAGAGGACTTGGTGTTTGGGAAAGACACTTCAAGTTCCTTGCCAAAATCTTTGCCTTTCTGCTGACATAGCTAAGAAAATGATAAACCACTTGCTGTAGGAAAGGGGAGAGCTTCATAGCAGCAGAGGAACCCTAGCTTCAGAAGAGAGGAAAATTATTTGTGTCAGGCTTGTGTCTGAGAGAATTTTGCTCTGGTCTTGCCCATGCACAGATAGACTCTAGTATTTCTGAAGGAGATCCTTTATTTGTCAGTTTTGTAAGATCGTTACAACTTTTTAATCTGGATACTTTCCATAGGGGATCCCAGTGTAAAGACACTGTGAAGTACCTGACTAACTTCACAGTCATCGGTCTTAGGTCTCATCAACTTCAGGAAAAATTGAGAGCCTTCTACTGAACTTTTTTCAGGCTTACCAGAAGTATCAGAAAATGAGAAAAGGGGACAGACCACCATTTCAGTGGCCTGTTTGATTCTGTTTTGTGATTTGAAAGGCTTGTGAGATATGTAAAAGAAGACAAATAAAAGTATGTCTCATTCTGGCTGGCAAAGAGAATAGACTATCTAGAAGAAGAAGTAGATATTAATTGAATCTGAAAGACGGCACATTACTGATTAGTCAACCTGAAAACATTATTCATAAATGGACTGTGGAACTCCTCAACATAGGATAACACTGAGCCAAAAGATACCATGAATATCAAGAAGGACTAAGGAATGTCTACGAACATGAAGAGAAAAATCTCAGTACAATATCTTGAAAAAAATATGTAATTTCATAGTCTGACTGTTGGTACAGATTTGTAGGTAATTTTGATTTTTTTGGTAGATAACTAGGAGAGAATATTCTACACATGTTTCTATTGACCAGACCTGGAGATATGTTACTGGATGAGACAAACACTTCTGTTGCAAGATGGCAGTTATACTACTTCTTTGCAGGTTTATTTCTTCTTTGTACATGCAGACACCAGAAGTCTGGAAAATTCTTTATCTTTGTTTTGTGAAATATTTTCTACAGTTTGCAGTTTTCAGTTTGAAAATATCAGACATGTTGAGGATGAATGTGATGGTTACTGATTCTGATAGTAGAATTGGTCAGCAAATTTAAATGGAGGGAAGTTGCCTACATAGTGCCTAATAAATAACCTGAATGACTCCAGTAGATAAGTGAAGGTAGCATCCATCATGTTCCTTTAGATCAGCAATATGTCTTGATCCAACAGCCTTCTCAGAGTGATGGGTGGGCATAGCTATACCTTAGCTGGTCGATGGTAGGCTTCCCTTTGGAACCGCGTGTACTGGAAAGTAAGATGATGTAGACTTATAACTCCAGCTCATGTCCAGTTACTGATTAGAACTTGTCATGGCAGCTTGTCATAGAGCCGATTTTAATTGTTAGGGTGTCTTTCTACTTCATTATCACAGTCACAAACGTTAATGAGGATGGGGTGTTTTCCAGGCATTCCAGATGTTAAATTTTATTTTTTCTCCCCTGCTTTTCCCTTGTTGCCACTTCCTTATAAAATAACATGAATGGCCATTATTGTTTTTGATTAGAAGTCGAAGATGCTTTATGGTATTCCTGTCAGGAACATCACAAAGAGAGAAGGTTGCCTGCATCTTCTGGATTGTGCAGTTGAATATACAAGTAATGCTCCTACAAAAGAGATCAACATTTAGATTTCAGAGTGTATTAGAGCATTTTTCTTCCTAAGATACACCTTTCTGGCAAGACTTAGGAACTCTCAAGTAGGTGTAAATTACAGTTATGGCCACGGCTGTAACGTTCATTGACATGGTTAGAGGCGTATAAAGTAGTTTCAGTGAAAATGACAATCAGGCCCTGAGGCTTGGACAGATGGATGGACAAAACAATATCTGTTTAGTTTTATGCTACCTTTGCAAAAAGAAGTCACCAGTTTAAAATAAAAATAAAATAATGCATTGAAAAATAAATTGATCTATTATGGAATAAATCCCAGAAACCGTGACACAAACAAAAAATAAAAGCAAACAAGAAAAGGACTTACTGTTCTCCCCCTGCATGTTGGTGAGTGAATATAAATCTGATAGAAATCAGATAGGATAGCTGAGTTCCAACTTTGACTCAAACAGGGCTTCCCTGTACAATACTGGCTAAACCACTTCCCACACACACATTCTCATTCCCTGAGCCTCGGTTCGCCCAGTTATAATATTGAGATGATGGCCTAAATTTTTACTTTAAAACACTTCAACTCTATGCATAAAAGTGCTATATGAAGGCTTTTGAATATTGTAAGAACACTCATCTATTCATTCCTCTTATAAAATATGTCTGACCTGTTGGACTAATCTCACTTCTATAACAGAAATATTAGAGAGGACTCCGCATCTCACTATTTCACCTTACAAATTAATATATGTGCAATCTCTTCAGTGTCTTCTGTTCCTAAATCACAACGGAGATAAGTCAACTACCTACTTGCATTATGCAGGCTCCAAAATGAAGGAGCACAGAATTAATTCTTCTAACCCTGTTTCTGTTTGAAAAAAGTGCACTCAGCTGTATATCCATGACTACAGTTGGAGGTACCGTAAGTTACGCGCCCTGTTTTGAAGGCATATATTTATATGACTGCATTAACATATACTTCAATAAGAGTTCATTTATCATTAGACTTGAGTCACAGGTTTTAACTACAGAATCTAGTGACTTTTAGCAGCCTTTAATTATTTTCACAATACACCTCTACGTTCTAAAAGTAACTTTTAAGGGTGTAAAACTGTAGTCTTTCTTTGAAAAGGATAGTGGAAATTCTAAAGCACAGTGTTTTTTTTTTAATAAGCGCTGTAGCATCACAACAATCTCTGTGACTTGAAATTGAAGCTCAGCACCCATTTATGAAATGCAAAAAAGTTAAAATTACTAATTCTTTTGCTTTGTTTGGGGCAACAACTTTGGTTTATGAAGCTAAAATAACAGTATGTTCACAGCTATGTTGCTATCACACAGGGAAGGTACAAGAGCATTTTCCTGGTGATACAATGATGCATAAATTTAATTTCGTCAAACTATATCCAGGCTTTGTATTTGAAATTACTTACATCACTTCTTAACTCCTAGCATCCTTATACTCAGTCACCACTCCAACAATTCTTACTTAGTCATTCTTACAGAAAATTCATCTCCTGGTGGATTCTGGTACATTACGTTTGTGCAGAAAAATTTCTGCTGCAGTGCACTGGGGAAAAGAAAAGGAAAGGAAAGGAAAGGAAAGGAAAGGAAAGGAAAGGAAAGGAAAGGAAAGGAAAGGAAAGGAAAGGAAAGGAAAGGAAAGGAAAGGAAAGGAAAGGAAAGGAAAGGAAAGGAAAGGAAAGGAAAGGAAAGGAAAGGAAAGGAAAGGAAAGGAAAGGAAAGGAAAGGAAAGGAAAGGAAAGGAAAGGAAAGGAAAGGAAAGGAAAGGAAAGGAAAGGAAAGGAAAGGAAAGGAAAGGAAAGGAAAGGAAAGGAAAGGAAAGGAAAGGAAAGGAAAGGAAAGGAAAGGAAAGGAAAGGAAAGGAAAGGAAAGGAAAGGAAAGGAAAGGAAAGGAAAGGAAAGGAAAGGAAAGGAAAGGAAAGGAAAGGAAAGGAAAGGAAAGGAAAGGAAAGGAAAGGAAAGGAAAGGAAAGGAAAGGAAAGGAAAGGAAAAAAAGGAAAGAAAAGAAAAGGAAAGGAAAGAAAAGAAAAGAAAAGAAAGAAAAGAAAAGAAAAGAAAAGAAAAGAAAAGAAAAGAAAAGAAAAGAAAAGAAAAGAAAAGAAAAGAAAAGAAAAGAAAAGAAAAGAAAAGAAAAGAAAAGAAAAGAAAAGAAAAGAAAAGAAAAGAAAAGAAAAGAAAAGAAAAGAAAAGAAAAGAAAAGAAAAGAAAAGAAAAGAAAAGAAAGAAAAGAAAAGAAAAGAAAAGAAAAGAAAAGAAAAGAAAAGAAAAGAAAAGAAAAGAAAAGAAAAGCTCATTGGCAGTAAGTGTTTGTCAGCACTCAGAAAACTTTCCACTTGCTCTTTCCATAGCTGCACAGGGCTTGGTTGATTGCTTCAGCCATTAATTTGGTCCCAAGAACCATCTTTCCTTGTTATTCTACATCCTTCCTGGCTGCTATTTACTGATGTCACTTGTGCCAGTTGATGAAATTAGAATGTGATGAAGTCAGGAGTTTTTGATGGTGTAGAAAAAAGTTGAACACTAGGAATTATTATGACAAACCTGTTATACTTGCAATGATTTCTAAATCAGGACACTGGTACAGGGCGAATCTTTCATTGTCCTTCAAGTTCCTGTCAGCCAAATGCTTTCTGCGGTACTGAAATGAGTGTGCTGAAGGTACGCTGAACAACAGGCTGAAAAAAAGGCACTCGGTTTAAATACTTGTCACATTCTTTTTATTCAAATCTACAGACAAGTATTTCCTTGTCTTTTTGTCCTAGACAGTTCCTTAAGGGCTGGGAGTGATAACAGGGTGTTTCCTCAGTTCTTTACCGGATGGTCTGCTGTGTCTTACTACTTACATTCTTTCAGCCAAATAAAACGAGCTTTGGAACTTGAGATTGTCATGAATTCCTCCAGTTTGCCTTCATCCAAACTTCTCTGGTATCCCACTCTCTACTGCAGGTTGACATATGCAATACCTAAAATAGCTCTAAGGAGCTTAGCTGCCCATATTGAAAGCTCCCGTGGTTATTTACTGTGTGTGGTAGAACTTTCCAGTGTCGATGCTTTCCTACCGTAACCTACAGCAGCTGGTGATAATAAGCAAGTGTCTCTTCCCTGGCACTATAACCTGGACTCTAAACTGGTATGGCAAGTGGAGGGGATGTGGGTCCCTACTGACTGCTGCGGTGGGAGACAGGAGCTCCTCAAACGGCAGGAAGAGAATTCGCCTAGCCACGAAGTAGAGAACTGATGCAACGAGACCTACGTTGCCTTGGAACAAAAACATGGCAAATTATGGCATAGTGGAATAAGCGCAGTAGGAGAAAGGTGTGGGTGGGTATTGCTGTGTGCTGAAGGAATGCTGAGCCACTGGTGTTTCCTGAGGGTGTAATTTGATGTTAAATTCCTTCAGTGGCAAAGCAAGTTAATAGACAGCTTTCCCGTTCTTTTCCATGATTACTTGTTTGCTCCTGTCTTCTTACGAAAGTTCAAGATGAGACAATGTAAAGAACTGTGAGGTAAACAAGGGAAAGACAGAATTAAAAAGATACGGTCTTCAAAAATTATTTTCCTTTTCATTGGTCTGGTGAACAGCAAAGCCCTAAAACCACACATGTATATGTATATTTATATGTATGTGTATATGTACTCACAAATCTGAATATATATTTTTTTATACATGCATGCATGTACATTTATATGTTTATATAGCAACCGTCTGCATGTGCACTGCAGAGAGAGCAAATACATTAAACACACTTTTCTGCCAGGCAAAATGCTCAAAAATGCAAGAGGCTTCTATTGCTTCTTTAGCCATTGATCAGGGCTTGGTTCCCACCCATCCAAGAGCAACTGTGCCGTGCAGAAATACCTTAAAACTGTTTTTGCAAATGGGTTACATTTGTAATGCTGTAGACCTTATAGACCGCCATGCTGAGTTCATTCTGGACCTTGTCCTTAGCAGTTCCTTCTGTCCTCAAGCATGACAGAAGTTGGGTGGGACTTTAGTACACCCATAGGTGCAACAGTTTCTCTCTATTGAAGAATTTTTTAAAAAACACACACAAAAAACCCCTGCAGTCCCATTGTACAAATCAGGTGACAGGAAAACTGATTCATTAAGTTTCTGCTCATGTCCCTCTTTCAGCCTATATCCAGGTTTTCAAAAGAAGTTACCACTTCTTCATTATGGTTCTTTAAACTACTTCTGCAAAAAAAGGCTGATGAGAAAACAACAGCAAAAACTTACTTTAGAGGAAAGACTGATACATTTTTTAAACCAGACCTCATCACAGCACCAGATTAGAGTGTTAAAAAAACCCAAAACAGGTCAATAAGCACAACCAGGGAACACGTTTCTAGGGGAAGGCAGGAGCAGGAATCTTTTCCGCTGAATTTGCTGCTGTAACACGGACAACACTGAAGGTAAGACTCGGCTCCTCACCCCAACGTCAAACCCAAATACATTGCCTTGCTCTTTTATATTCCTCTGTGACTGAAAATAATTTTATGTGTGTTGATTTCATAGTTGCAGATCACTTTGTTATTTAGGATTATAGAAGGTGCTATCTAAACAGAGTGAGAATGGTTATTTGGTAACAAGGACCAATATACCATAACAAACAAATGGCCCGTTCTACCCAGTATCTGGTCTCTGGAGTCTTCAGTGGGAGGCATAAAATCCCCATATTGAAACTAATTATGCAGCAATATACCATGGGAGATTGTCCCCAGCTGCCTGTATTACTAACTCATCTGAAACCTGAGTGTACAGGAAATCTCAAGAGAAAACTTTATTTTCTCAAGATTTCCAGTTTTAAAAAGTTTTACTAAAGTTCAGAGAAACAGAAAAAATTTGCTTTTATTTTTACTCCTAAGACCATCCAAAAACATTGAGGTTCTCTCTCTGCAAGCTCACAGTGTGACAAGATTTCACTGGTGTGGTTTGGTGTGAAGACAGGTTTGATTTTTCCTGCAGATTGTATAAACGTTATCAGCCACCCTTTTAGTTTTGTTCCATGTGCCACGCATTGCACTGAAACTTATTGAAAATTTTGTCAACAATCAGCTTTATAAAAGCTTTGCATATTGTCTGCATAAAAGCCCTATTTTGATGAGAAAATGACTATTAATGAGAACATGTTCCATTCTGGCATCAGACTAGAAGAGACACAGGTCATAAATCTCTTTGATCTTCTTGCAAAAAGCGAGAATCAAGGAAAGCAGCAAGTTCATTCCCCCCTCCTCTCTTTTTTAAAGCTCCTGATTGAAACAATTCCATTTAGTAATCAGTAATTTATCATGCTTGCTTCCTTCCCACCCCCCTTTCCTTCTCGCTGTGCTTTTGTTTGGTTTTGATTCTTTATTTCAACATACCAGAAAATCTTTCTGAGTTGTCCTATCTATTCATTTCCCTTGGTTTCACAGGGGCAGAAGAGGAGAATAGAGGGGGACAGCGGGGAGAGCATCGGGGTGTTTTTGGTTTGTGGTTTTGTTTTTCTTCATAGAAAGTATGTGTTGGGAGTGGGGGAAAAAAAAACCACAAGAAAGAAACTATAAAAATGAAATGTGAAGAAGAAGGATCCTAATATTCTAGTTTAGTAAATGAACTACTGCTTTTCAAAGATGTGTCAATGCTGCCATCTCTTGCCCCTTCAACAGCCTGGGCAGGAAACCGTTTAATGAAAACGGGAGACTGACCATGCACTCACATACACACACACATGAAAGAGCTAAGTTTTCCAAGAGAGGTGAGTGAATTTTCCCTGGTACCTTTTGCTGTGTTTTAAGAGGAATTTTTCCTTAATTTTCTTCTTTCTGTTGCTGTGTAGCTTCATGTGCACCTTAAGTAGTGCTGCAGCAGCAAAGACCTCAGCTCGTGATTTAAGATGGCAATGTGAGTTAACTCTAGCCATTCTGAAGAAAAGAATTTATATTATAATCAAATAATGACCAAATTAAGCTTGTATGTCTCTCCTGCTGTGATGACAACATGCAGGTATATAAATACACATGAAATATACAGTTGTATCTATTTTTAATAAATGTCCACTACAATATGAGCATTTTAACAGTAAGTCTTAAGATAGGTAAATTTTCTACTAAAATAATTTCCAAAATTTGCAGGCATGCATGTATATTTATGGTTATGTCAGTGATTTGGTTTGATAGGTCATGAAATATCATGTTGCATAAATGCAGTGGCCAATATTTTGGACCTTATGAGTATGATCTGTGGCAGAATTATTGTTTCACAGAGACAAACTCACAAGAAATGCATAGTCATTTGTCAGTGAGCAATGTTGTTTTCTAGGCTGGTGCAAACTACATACCAATCTTAAATGTCCAGCTCTTCAATGTTAATACCTTCACAAAAAGGTGCTATTTTCTAATTGTTATGCAGTGGCAATAGTTATACCAGAAATATGTAGTCTTCTGAAGTGAAAATCAGTGAAAGTTTCATACTTAAAGTAAAAAATTGATTTCTTAAGTTAGATGGGACAATTTCTGGGGTTTAAAAGCTTATCACCGTTAGGGTGGTAGAAGAAATACTGACAATCCATTTTTTTATATTATTGCAACTTGCTGTTTGGTCCAACACCTCGGTTTTGGTTGGGTCATTACAAGTCTTCCCGTTCTTACCTAAACATGAGCAGTTGTGCTTCTATACTTCGATGTCTGGTTGTTCTTCAGTTTGTTCTGAAGCTTAAAATATATCCCAGTCAGAGGTGTGACTATGGAAAGGCATATGATGATACTGTAGAGCTATGGGTCAAGTTCGCCATCCTCCAGGTTTCTCACAGATCCACGAGATTGCTTAGCACACACTGCCCATGAGTAATGCATTAGTCTAGCCCTGTAGTGCTATCCTGGCCAAACACAGGACCAGTATTTTATTATTCCCTTTCCTCATAATCATCGTTTGACAATTTTTGTAATTCTATCTGAGCATATTTATGGTGTTTACGTATGTGCACACATGTACGAAGTGAGATGGTAATTACAGGGCAAAGCACTAAGCCTGGCGGTTCTCTTCATTGCAGAGCAAACGCTTTATCAACAGACCACAGGTGTGCAGCACCAAAGCAGATAAAAACATATAGGACCTAAGATGACAGTTCTGTGTTCAAAATGCATTAATCACCTGAGGTAAATTTGTGCATCTGTTATACACTGTAGGTGTTTCACTTGCTTTGTTCCAGAGATATTAAAATAGATGAAAATCTTTTCTCTTTTCAGTGTGGTTGGTCCAAGAATTACACAGAGCATTTTCCTCCTTGATGTGACTTCTCGATCTGTCGCATCTGCTCTGCTTGCTCCTGTGTGGTCACACCACTCCTCTGCACAATTCACAGGTGTGGAGCATACAACAGGGCTCCGTTGTGTTCCCAAAGGTCAAAATCCATGGTGTCCAAAACAGAAAAAGCCTCAGTTTTGTCAATAAGGTGTGTGGTTCGATCAGTTTGATGGAAACTTTCCCATAGTTATGTCTTTTTGTCAATGGACTGATGTTTCATTTACAGTCTATCAG